>NC_088233.1:48966795-49334295 GCF_036934945.1 Oncorhynchus masou masou
AAAAATCCATTTAAATTACAGGTTGTAATGCAACAAAATAGGAAAAATGCCAAGGGGAGGTGAATACTTTTGCAAGGCACTGTACACTGAAGGCAGACCCAGGTTCTTACTTACTACAGGGGCTCTGGTTTGACCACTTTTCCTGAAAGTTCCTGGCTCCTATCCAGTATCTACTCTACTGCATAACTCTTATCTATCCTGTGTCCTGTCCTTGTCTGTTTCTTCTCCAGTCTACATTAAGAGCGTGCGTCTCCACGTGGAGTCCCCCCAGCCCTCGGTGTCAGCAGCCAGGGGCAGTAACATCACCCTGCCCTGTCACTACCGCTACGAGCCCGAGATCAACGGCCCCCGCCGGACCCGGGTCAAATGGTCTTGGCTACCCGCCAACGGAGCGGGTAAGACCGCCCACGAAACAGACGTGATGGTCGCCATGGGCAACCGTCACCGTAGCTACGGCAGCTTCCAGGGGCGTGTGCGCCTGCATCGGGCGACACCGGGGGACATGTCTTTGGTGATCAACGAGCTCCACCAGAACGACACGGGCCGCTACCGTTGTGAGATCATCGACGGGCTAGAAGACGAGAGCGTGACGGTGGAGCTGGTGCTGCGAGGTGTGTGTTTCTGTCTGTCTGTCTGTCAGCTCCCTCAGCTCTAAACAACAGAACACAGGGTTCACTCCGTTCAATCGAGGGATGTGACGAATGTAAAAATGTTCTTAACATTTAAACAGCCATTTTTTAAAATAGTTTAAACATTTAAATTATAATATACAGTACGAGAATCTGAAATATATAATTTAATTTAATTGTTTTAACACTTTTTTGGTTACTACATGATTCCGTTTGTTATTTCATAGTTTTATTTCACTATTATTCTACAATGTAGAAAATTGTAAAATTAAGAAAAACCCTTGAATGAGTAGGTTTTGACTGGTATTGGATATATTTTTTAAAACATGTGAATTCACAATAATGGTCCTGCATATGACCACTAGGGGGCAATGTAGTTCAATATACCTCATTCATGGCTACCAGACAGCACTTCCTGCTGTCCCTCACACACTCAGCAAGGATGGTAGTTAATTACGTTTTTAGGCTCTCTGCTGTGTATCAGTAGTCAGTACATGGGACTTCATATCCCACTTCTCGTCAACGTGATGGCTCATTGCAGTGATGTATGACAGCGTGTTCATAGGCGTCCAACAATTTGTTGTTAATGCCATGTATAGGGTGACATTGAGAGCTTGAGCTGTGTACTTGCAGAGCAATCATGGTACAATTTCTCCCTCCGGGCTGTCAATGTTTTTCAACATGGCATCTATATGCCATCGGGGCATTGAAGTGGACATCCTCTACCATTGACAATGGCTGCATATCAACTGCAATCATTTCTGTAATCAGCGCTTTTCACTCCATCCTTTATTGCACTTCTTTCCTGTGAAGAGCAATGACTTGGGTCTCACGGTGCCTCCCCTTTCAGATGGTTCAGCATTGCACCTGAGCTTCCACTGTGGCTTAAATCCACCTCACAAAGTTTGCATTTCACCAGCTTCTCATTGGACTTCTCAAAGTATTGCCACGCAGGATTTCGCTGCTGTCGCGTCCCTGTCTCACTCTGCCATTTTCCCAACTGTTAACAATGATGGGAGTGTGGAGCGCTTTATATCCGTGGCAAATCATTTGAAATATGCATATTTCTTACTAACCTTACGGCATTGCTGCATTAGGTATTCGTTGAATTGAAATGTTTCCCTTTAAGATGATGATCGGGAACCTTTTAGTGGTAGTTTTGTGATAACTGCACTGTGTTAAAAAAATAAATAATAGGTTAGTTAGTTTCTCTAAACGGTAACGATCCCAATTTTGTTGAAACGCTTAAACGTTCACATCCCTAGTTCCAGCTATGGTCTATTTATTAAATTACCTTCAACCTATTGTCCTTACGAGTGTCATGAATGGCATTTTTCACTGAAAAGGACAGTTGCTGGATCCTATAGCACTTTAACCCCTCCAGCAAATGTCTCACTTTATCCCTGTTATAGGAGTGGTATTTCCCTACCATTCCAAGATGGGACGCTACCATTTCAACTTCCTGGGGGCCCAGCGTGCGTGTGAGGAGCAGGACTCAACCCTGGCCACCTTTGAGCAGCTCTTTGCCGCCTGGGATGAGGGGCTAGACTGGTGCAACGCCGGCTGGTTAGCTGACGGGACGGCTCAGTACCCAATCACCACGCCGCGGGAGGCCTGTGGGGGCGTGGACTTAGCCTCCGGTCTCCGTAGTTATGGACAACGCCACCGCCACCTCCACCGCTTTGACGCCTTCTGTTTCTCAGCCGCCCCCAAGGGTCAGTGTGCGTGTCGCTCTCCATAAAACATCTCGCCTCGGACACAAAACACATGCAAAACACTTCCGCAAACAATAAGTGTAACAGGAGAAATGTGAATGATTGGAATTGTCAATCTTGTTTTCATCTGTCTTCTCCTTCGACGTGCTCAGAACTTACTAGACTCTCCTGTCTCTCTTTTCCATCATAGGGACAGTTTACTTCCTGAAAGGTCCCCGTAAGCTCAACTTCACCGAAGCGGTGGTGGCGTGCACCACAGACGGCGGTCTCATCGCAAAGGTGGGCCAGCTCTATGCCGCCTGGCGGTTCATGGGATTGGACCGCTGCGACGCAGGCTGGTTGGCTGATGGGAGCATCCGTTACCCCATTGCAAAGGCCCGCCCTAACTGCGGCCCTTCAGAACCGGGGGTGCGGAATTTGGGATTTCCCCCTCTGCATCAGAAATACAGTGTCTACTGCAATCGGTAAACCTCCCCTCAACTTCCACTCAACAAAAACCAGAGGACAATAATAGTAAAGAGCACAACTACAGTACAACAGAAAGCACATACAAATTCCCCATTCATCACAAACGGTGCACTGTTACACAACCCTTGCCTGGATGCTAGTTAGCATTAGCCAGTTCTGCTATCACAGTGTCCACTTTATAGTCCTAGTGAACTGTCGACATCTCCGCATACTGTACATAATATCAGTCATACCGCCACTCCCCACTGAGACGCCAACCAGAACGGATACACAAACGGACTATTTAGTGTTGTATTGCCAGGTTTGTGTCACAGTAAAGGGTCGTTACATTTCAGACTCTGGGAAGGTATTCAACCACTGCAAGGCCCGCCGCCCTCATAATGCTTTGCCAGTGATTTTGTTGTCCAACCAAGCTTTTTCCCTTGGTGTTTTGTTGAACTGTATGTAGCTATCTCATTGTTCCTGCAGCACTTTCAGTTCAATGTATGTAATTCATAGTTTTAGGCACATTTCTGTTTTTCTGGATTATCCTTATATGTTAAAATGTTTTTCCATGTCTTGTTTTGTATAAGAATTGAAATGGAATGATGCATTTGATGACGATGGGGGATGGTATTTAGACTATGTAATGATGGAAGGTGTTTTGACAGTATCTTATGACCACCCCTTGTAGATAGCACGGTGTTGAAGTGTTCCATCCATATTATGCAACTTTAATCAAGTTATGTGACATTAATAACTTTTCTAACAAATGAATGATGTCCTCCCTTCTTTGACGTTATCACTTGCGTCGGCAGGATTGTGGGTTAAGTACCTGGGGCCACCCACACGCAAAATGTATTCATGCATGACTGTAAGGCTCTTGAGACAAAAGCGTCGACTAAATGGCATATATATTAAATGGAATAAAATCATGTTTGAGTTTACATCCCAATATTTCACTTTATATACATAACAGAAGACTGAAATATAACAAACACCAGATTTTCTGCAAGGTTTAAAAAAAAAAGAAGCTTATATCAGGTATGAAGGTAAGACTCAGAGGCAGACAACGTTGAATTAAGAACGGTTTAATAATCCAACAGGGGCAGGCAATAGACAGGTCAAGGCAGGCAAAGGGTCAGTAAATCAGAGGTGGGGCAACAGTACCGGACGGCAGGCAGGGTCAGGGGCAGGCAGTGGTCAATAATCCAGAGGTGGGGCAAAGATACAGGTCGGCAGGCTCAGGGTCAGGGGCAGGCAGAGTGGTCAGGCAGGCGGCCTCAGAGTCAGGACATGCAACGGTCAAAACCAGGAGGGCGAGAAAAAGAGCGACTGGGAAAAGCAGGGGCTGAGACAAAACGCTGGTTGACTTGGCAAGCAAGATGAACTGGCAACAGGCAAACAGAGAACACAGGTATAAGTACCCTGGGGATAATGGGGAAGATGGGCGACACCTGGAAGGGGGTGGAGACAATCACAAAGAGAGGTGAAACCGATCAGTGTGTGACAGTTTATTAATTATGAAATTATGAATAACATTTCACCCATGAGGCCACTGGAGGGTGATTTGATCATTTGACTACAGGAATTAAAATATAATAGCATTTCTATCATGTGTGCCTGCCAATGGTGCCTGGGTCTTGTTCAATGGAAATGGAAAAGGTGGTCTTTCCATGTTTCAGTTGGTTTTCTTTCGTTTTGTGCCTAATGAACATGACCCTGCTGATTGCTAAAGAAATCCTCCTGTAAGTGTAATTCATTAAATCACCACCAGGGAGCAATGCTGTCACAGGTGCGTTGTTGGGCGCACGGTAGGGTACTACAACCCGATGGGGCAAAGATGTAAAAGAGGCCACACTGACCCATACAAACGGGGCACTGTGTGTGGGTATGTGTGTGTTTGCATGCGTGTACTTGTATGTGTGTGTGTACTTGCACTCCACACTCTACAGAATCTCCTCAGCACGCGCCACTCAGTCTGGGCATAGCACTTTAGATGGAGGGGGCCCGAGTTGGAGAGGGAGTCAAAGGCAGTAGGTAGTACTACACCAGCACACTCCCTCCCTCTCTTGAGGATCAAACAGAGGTCCCTGTAATTTTATGATTCCCGGGGCCTCCAAAAAAGCACGTCCTGCTGCCTTAACACGGGTGGAGGGCAAACACACACCCAGACCTCCCCCTCCCCACACACATGTGAATGCAAACACATACGCATGCTTGCCCTCGTATACACACACAGAGCAGGCTTGTTTGGGTCAGCCTGCCGGCAATGAAGGTATTCACTTTGGAGACCTAAGTGAGATAATTATTTGCTTCTTTTTTTCACTTTTGCGATTCCAGGAGGGGGTCAAAATATAGTAAAAAAGGGAGTCTGTGCTCACAGCGACGGTAAGGGATGTGCCACTGGTTTATATAAAGGTGTGGATTGATATGAATGGCACCCTTATTCGGAATCAGAGAATATCTTGATGGATACAGTACTTGGCAAGACGAGCTTGATAGGCCTTTTGGTCTCTTTGATAGACAGGTTTACTTGCTGAATGCTCTAGTACGGGGGGTCTCAAAGTGGGGTCCGAGGGACTGCAGGGGGTCCGTGACCAGATATATACAGTTGAAGTCGGAAGTTTACATACACTTAGGTTGGAGTCATTAAAACTCGTTTTTCAACCACTCCACAAATTTCTTGTCAACAAACTATAGTTTTGGCAAGTCGGTTAGGACTTGTGCATGACTTTGATTTTTCCAACAATTGTTTACAGACAGATTATTTCACTTATAATTCACTGTATCACAATTCCAGTGGGTCAGAAGTTTGCATACACTAATTGACAGTGCCTTTAAACAGCTTGGAAAATTCCAGAAAATTATGTAATGGTACCTGTGGAGGTATTTCAAGGCCTACCTTCAAACTCAGTGCCTCTTTGCTTGACATCATGGGAAAATCAAAAGAAATCAGCCAAGATCTCAGATTTTTTTTTTGCCCTGCACAAGTCTGGTTCATCCTTGGGAGCAACTTCCAAATGTATGAAGGTACCATGTTCACCTGTACAAACAATAGTACGCAAGTATAAACACCATGGGACCACACAGCCATCATACCGCTCAGGAAGGAGACGCGTTCTGTCTGCTAGAGATGAACGTACTTTGGTGCGAAAAGTGCAAATCAATCCCAGAACAACAGCAAAAGACCTTGTGAAGATGCTGGAGATAACAGGTACAAAGGTATTTATATCCACAGTACAAACGAGTGCTATATCGACATAACCTGAAAGGCCGCTCAGCAAGGAAGAAGCCACTGCTCCAAAACCTCCATAAAAATCCAGACTACGGTTTGCAACTTTACATGGGGATAAAGATCGTACTTTTTGGAGAAATGTCCTTTGGTCTGATGCAACAAAAATATAACTGTTCGGCCATAATGACCATCGTTATGTTTGGAGGAAAAAGGGGGAGGCTTGCAAGCCGATGAACACCATCCAAACCTTGAAACACGGGAGTGGCAGCATCATGTTGTGGGGGTGCTTTGCTGCAGGAGGGTCTGGTGCCCTTCACAAAATAGATGGCATCATGAGGGGGGCAAATTCTGAGGATATATTGAAGCAACATCTGTGAATTACATTTACATTTACATTTAAGTCATTTGGCAGACGCTCTTATCCAGAGCGACTTACAAATTGGTGAATTCACCTTATGACATCCAGTGGAACAGCCACTTTACAATAGTGCATCTAAATCATTTAAGGGGGACGGGGTGAGAAGGATTACTTTATCCTATCCTAGGTATTCCTTAAAGAGGTGGGGTTTCAGGTGTCTCCGGAAGGTGGTGATTGACTCCGCTGTCCTGGCGTCGTGAGGGAGTTTGTTCCACCATTGGGGGGCCAGAGCAGCGAACAGTTTTGACTGGGGTGAGCGGGAACTGTACTTCCTCAGTGGTAGGGAGGCGAGCAGGCCAGAGGTGGATGAACGCAGTGCCCTTGTTTGGGTGTAGGGCCTGATCAGAGCCTGGAGGTACTGCGGTGCCGTTCCCCTCACAGCTCCGTAGGCAAGCACCATGGTCTTGTAGCGGATGCGAGCTTCAACTGGAAGCCAGTGGAGAGAGCGGAGGAGCGGGGTGACGTGAGAGAACTTGGGAAGGTTGAACACCAGACGGGCTGCGGCGTTCTGGATGAGTTGTAGGGGTTTAATGGCACAGGCAGGGAGCCCAGCCAAACAGCGAGTTGCAGTAATCCAGACGGGAGATGACAAGTGCCTGGATTAGGACCTGCGCCGCTTCCTGTGTGAGGCAGGGTCGTACTCTGCGGATGTTGTAGAGCATGAACCTACAGGAACGGGCCACCGCCTTGATGTTAGTTGAGAACGACAGGGTGTTGTCCAGGATCACGACAAGGTTCTTAGCGCTCTGGGAGGAGGACACAATGGAGTTGTCAGCCGTGATGGCGAGATCATGGAACGGGCAGTCCTTCCCCGGGAGGAAGAGCAGCTCCGTCTTGCCGAGGTTCAGCTTGAGGTGGTGATCCGTCATCCACACTGATATGTCTGCCAGACATGCAGAGATGCGATTCGCCACCTGGTCATCAGAAGGGGGAAAGGAGAAGATTAATTGTGTGTCGTCTGCATAGCAATGATAGGAGAGACCATGTGAGGTTATGACAGAGCCAAGTGACTTGGTGTATAGCGAGAATAGGAGAGGGCCTAGAACAGAGCCCTGGGGACACCAGTGGTGAGAGCGCGTGGTGAGGAGACAGATTCTCGCCACGCCACCTGGTAGGAGCGACCTGTCAGGTAGGACGCAATCCAAGCGTGGGCCGCGCCGGAGATGCCCAACTCGGAGAGGGTGGAGAGGAGGATCTGATGGTTCACAGTATCGAAGGCAGCCGATAGGTCTAGAAGGATGAGAGCAGAGGAGAGAGAGTTAGCTTTAGCAGTGCGGAGCACCTCCGTGATACAGAGAAGAGCAGTCTCAGTTGAATGACTAGTCTTGAAACCTGACTGATTTGGATCAAGAAGGTCATTCTGAGAGAGATAGCGGTACAGCTGGCCAAGGACGGCACGTTCAAGAGTTTTGGAGAGAAAAGAAAGAAGGGATACTGGTCTGTAGTTATTGACATCGGAGGGATCGAGTGTAGGTTTTTTCAGAAGGGGTGCAACTCTCGCTCTCTTGAAGACGTAAGGGACGTCGCCAGCGGTCAGGGATGAGTTGATGAGCGAGGTGAGGTAAGGGAGAAGGTCTCCGGAAATGGTCTGGAGAAGAGAGGAGGGGATAGGGTCAAGCGGGCAGGTTGTTGGGCGGCCGGCCGTCACAAGAAGCGAGATTTCATCTGGAGAGAGAGGGGAGAAAGAGGTCAGAGCACAGGGTAGGGCAGTGTGAGCAGAACCAGCGGTGTCGTTTGACTTAGCGAACGAGGATCGGATGTCGTCGACCTTCTTTTCAAAATGGTTGACGAAGTCATCTGCAGAGAGGGAGGAGGGGGGAGGGGGAGGAGGATTCAGGAGGGAGGAGAAGGTGGCAAAGAGCTTCCTAGGGTTAGAGGCAGATGCTTGGAATTTAGAGTGGTAGAAAGTGGCTTTAGCAGCAGAGACAGAGGAGGAAAATGTAGAGAGGAGGGAGTGAAAGGATGCCAGGTCCGCAGGGAGGTGAGTTTTCCTCCATTTCCGCTCGGCTGCCCGGAGCCCTGTTCTGTGAGCTCGCAATGAGTCGTCGAGCCACGGAGTGGGAGGGGAGGACCGAGCCGGCCTGGAGGATAGGGGACATAGAGAGTCAAAGGATGCAGAAAGGGAAGAGAGGAGGGTTGAGGAGGCAGAATCAGGAGATAGGTTGGAGAAGGTTTGAGCAGAGGGAAGAGATGATAGGATGGAAGAGGAGAGAGTAGCGGGGAGAGAGAGCGAAGGTTGGGACGGCGCGATACCATCCGAGTAGGGGCAGTGTGGGAAGTGTTGGATGAGAGCGAGAGGGAAAAGGATACAAGGTAGTGGTCGGAGACTTGGAGGGGAGTTGCAATGAGGTTAGTGGAAGAACAGCATCTAGTAAAGATGAGGTCGAGCGTATTGCCTGCCTTGTGAGTAGGGGGGAAGGTGAGAGGGTGAGGTCAAAAGAGGAGAGGAGTGGAAAGAAGGAGGCAGAGAGGAATGAGTCAAAGGTAGACGTGGGGAGGTTAAAGTCGCCCAGGACTGTGAGAGGTGAGCCGTCCTCAGGAAAGGAGCTTATCAAGGCATCAAGCTCATTGATGAACTCTCCGAGGGAACCTGGAGGGCGATAAATGATAAGGATGTTAAGCTTGAAAGGGCTGGTAACTGTGACAGCATGGAATTCAAAGGAGGCGATAGACAGATGGGTAAGGGGAGAAAGAGAGAATGACCACTTGGGAGAGATGAGGATCCCGGTGCCACCACCCCGCTGACCAGAAGCTCTCGGGGTGTGCGAGAACACGTGGGCGGACGAAGAGAGAGCAGTAGGAGTAGCAGTGTTATCTGTGGTGATCCATGTTTCCGTCAGTGCCAAGAAGTCGAGGGACTGGAGGGAGGCATATGCTGAGATGAACTCTGCCTTGTTGGCCGCAGATCGGCAGTTCCAGAGGCTACCGGAGACCTGGAACTCCACGTGGGTCGTGCGCTGGGACCACCAGATTAGGGTGGCCGTGGCCACGCGGTGTGGAGCGTTTGTATGGTCTGTGCAGAGAGGAGAGAACAGGGATAGATAGACACATAGTTGACAGGCTACAGAAGAGGCTACGCTAATGCAAAGGAGATTGGAATGACAAGTGGACTACACGTCTCGAATGTTCAGAAAGTTAAGCTTACGTAGCAAGAATCTTATTGACTAAAATGATTGAAATGATACAGTACTGCTGGAGTAGGCTAGCTGGCAGTGGCTGCGTTGGTGACTTTGTAGGCTAGCTGGCAGTGGCTGCGTTGTTGACACTACACTAATCAAGTCGTTCCATTGAGTGTAATAGTTTCTACAGAATTTAAGTATGCTCTCTCTAATTCTCTCTTTCTCTCTTTCTTTCTCTCTCTCTCGGAGGACCTGAGCTCTAGGACCATGCCTCAGTACTACCTGGTATGATGACTCCTTGCTGTCCCCAGTCCACTGGGCCATGCTGCTGCTTCAGTTTCAACTGTTCTGCCTGCGGCCTTGGAACCCTGACCTGTTCACCGGACGTGCTACCTGTCCCAGACCTGCTGTTTTCAGCTCCCTAGAGACAGCAGGAGCGGTAGAGATACTCTTAATGATCGGCTATGAAAAACCAAGGCACTGTATATATATACATTTCTGTCTTGCAGGAAATCACACACAGAACGAACAGTATGGCTGGTGGCATTGTCATACTCGAGGGTCATGTCAGGATGAGCCTGCAGGAAGGGTACCACATGAGGGAAGAGATGTCTTCCCTGTAACGCGCAACTTTGAGATTGCCTTCAATAACAACAAGCTCAGTCCGATGATGCTGTGACACCCCGCCCCAGACCATGACGGATCCTCCACCTTCAAATCGATCCCACTCCAGAGTACAGGCCTTGGTGTAACGCTCATTCCTTCGACCAATAAACGCGAATCCGACCATCACCTCTGGTGAGACAAAACTGCGACTCGTCAGTGAAGAGCACTTTTTCCAGTCCTGTTTGGTCCATTGATGGTGGGTTTGTGCCCATAGGTGAAGTTGTTACCCGTGATGTCTGGTGAGGACCAACAGGCCTAAAAGCCCTCAGTCCAGCCTCTCTCAGCCTATTGCAGACAGTCTAAGCACTGATGGAGGTATAGTGCGTTCCTGGTGTAACTTGGGCAGTTGTTGTTGCCATCCTGTACCTGTCCCGCAGGCGTGATGTTCGGATGTATCGATCCTGTGCAGGTGTTTTTACACATGGTCTGCCACTGCAAGGACAAACAGCTGTCTGTCCTGTCTCCCTGTAGCGCTGTCTTAGGTGTCTCACAGTACGGACATTGTAATTTATTGCCCTGGCCACATCTGCAGTCCTCATACATCCTTGCAGCATGCCTAAGGCACGTTCACGCAGATGAGCAGGGACTCTGGGCATCTATCTTTTGGTGTTTTTCAGTCAGTAGAAAGGCCTCTTTAGTGTCCTAAGTTTTCATAACTGTGACCTTAATTGCCTACCATCTGTAAGCTGTTAGTGTCTTAACGACCGTTCCACAGGTGCATGTTAGATAACACTGCTACTCCTACTGCTCTCTCTTCGTCCGCCCACGTGTTCTCGCACACCCGAGAGCTTCTGGTCAGCGGGGTGGTGGCACCGGGATCCTCATCTCTCCCAAGTGGTCATTCTCTCTTTCTCCCCTTACCCATCTGTCTATCGCCTCCTTTGAATTCCATGCTGTCACAGTTACCAGCCCTTTCAAGCTTAACTTCCTTATCATTTATCGCCCTCCAGGGTCCCTCGGAGAGTTCATCAATGAGCTTGATGCCTTGATAAGCTCCTTTCCTGAGGACGGCTCACCTCTCACAGTCCTGGGCGACTTTAACCTCCCCACGTCTACCTTTGACTCATTCCTCTCTGCCTCCTTCTTTCCACTCCTCTCCTCTTTCGACCTCACCCTCTCACCTTCCCCCTACTCACAAGGCAGGCAATACGCTCGACCTCATCTTTACTAGATGCTGTTCTTCCACTAACCTCATTGCAACTCCCCTCCAAGTCTCCGACCACTACCTTGTATCCTTTTCCCTCTCGCTCTCATCCAACACTTCCCACACTGCCCCTACTCGGATGGTATCGCGCCGTCCCAACCTTCGCTCTCTCTCCCCCGCTACTCTCTCCTCTTCCATCCTATCATCTCTTCCCTCTGCTCATACCTTCTCCAACCTATCTCCTGATTCTGCCTCCTCAACCCTCCTCTCTTCCCTTTCTGCATCCTTTGACTCTCTATGTCCCCTATCCTCCAGGCCGGCTCGGTCCTCCCCTCCTGCTCCGTGGCTTGACGACTCATTGCGAGCTCACAGAACAGGGCGGGCAGCCGAGCGGAAATGGAGGAAAACTCGCCTCCCTGCGGACCTGGCATCCTTTCACTCCCTCCTCTCTACATTTTCCTCCTCTGTCTCTGCTGCTAAAGCCACTTTCTACCACTCTAAATTCCAAGCATCTGCCTCTAACCCTAGGAAGCTCTTTGCCACCTTCTCCTCCCTCCTGAATCCTCCTCCCCCTCCCCCCCTCCTCCCTCTCTGCAGATGACTTCGTCAACCATTTTGAAAAGAAGGTCGACGACATCCGATCCTCGTTTGCTAAGTCAAACGACACCGCTGGTTCTGCTCACACTGCCCTACCCTGTGCTCTGACCTCTTTCTCCCCTCTCTCTCCAGATTAAATCTCGCTTCTTGTGACGGCCGGCCGCCCAACAACCTGCCCGCTTGACCCTATCCCCTCCTCTCTTCTCCAGACCATTTCCGGAGACCTTCTCCCTTACCTCACCTCGCTCATCAACTCATTCCTGACCGCTGGCTACGTCCCTTCTGTCTTCAAGAGAGCGAGAGTTGCACCCCTTCTGAAAAAACCTACACTCGAACCCTCCGATGTCAACAACTACAGACCAGTATCCCTTCTTTCTTTTCTCTCCAAAACTCTTGAACGTGCCGTCCTTGGCCAGCTCTCCCGCTATCTCTCAGAATGACCTTCTTGATCCAAATCAGTCAGGTTTCAAGACTAGTCATTCAACTGAGACTGCTCTTCTCTGTATCACGGAGGCGCTCCGCACTGCTAAAGCTAACTCTCTCTCCTCTGCTCTCATCCTTCTAGACCTATCGGCTGCCTTCGATACTGTGAACCATCAGATCCTCCTCTCCACCCTCTCCGAGTTGGGCATCTCCGGCGCGGCCCATGCTTGGATTGCGTCCTACCTGACAGGTCGCTCCTACCAGGTGGCGTGGCGAGAATCTGTCTCCTCGCCACGCGCTCTCACCACTGGTGTCCCCCAGGGCTCTGTTCTAGGCCCTCTCCTATTCTCGCTATACACCAAGTCACTTGGCTCTGTCATAACCTCACATGGTCTCTCCTATCATTGCTATGCAGACGACACACAATTAATCTTCTCTTTTCCCCTTCTGATGACCAGGTGGCGAATCGCATCTCTGCATGTCTGGCAGACATATCAGTGTGGATGACGGATCACCACCTCAAGCTGAACCTCGGCAAGACGGAACTGCTCTTCCTCCCGGGGAAGGACTGCCCGTTCCATGATCTCGCCATCACGGTTGACAACTCCATTGTGTCCTCCTCCCAGAGCGCTAAAAACCTTGGCGTGATCCTGGACAACACCCTGTCGTTCTCAACTAACATCAAGGCGGTGGCGCGTTCCTGTAGGTTCATGCTCTACAACATCCGCAGAGTACGACCCTGCCTCACACAGGAAGCGGCGCAGGTCCTAATCCAGGCACTTGTCATCTCCCGTCTGGATTACTGCAACTCGCTGTTGGCTGGGCTCCCTGCCTGTGCCATTAAACCCCTACAACTCATCCAGAACGCCGCAGCCCGTCTGGTGTTCAACCTTCCCAAGTTCTCTCACGTCACCCCGCTCCTCCGCTCTCTCCACTGGCTTCCAGTTGAAGCTCGCATCCGCTACAAGACCATGGTGCTTGCCTACGGAGCTGTGAGGGGAACGGCACCGCAGTACCTCCAGGCTCTAATCAGGCCCTACACCCAAACAAGGGCACTGCGTTCATCCACCTCTGGCCTGCTCGCCTCCCTACCACTGAGGAAGTACAGTTCCCGCTCAGCCCAATCAAAACTGTTCGCTGCTCTGGCCCCCCAATGGTGGAACAAACTCCCTCACAACGCCAGGACAGCGGAGTCAATCACCACCTTCCGGAGACACCTGAAACCCCACCTCTTTAAGGAATACCTAGGATAGGATAAAGTAATCCTTCTCACCCCCCTTAAATGATTTAGATGCACTATTGTAAAGTGGCTGTTCCACTGGATGTCATAAGGTGAATTCACCAATTTGTAAGTCGCTCTGGATAAGAGCGTCTGCCAAATGACTTAAATGTAAATGTAAAATGTTCATTAATTGTTTATGGTTCATTGAACAAGCATGGGAAACAGTGTTTAAACAATGAAGATCTGAAGTTATTTGGATTTTTACGAATTATCTTTGAAAGACAGGGTCCTGAAAAAGGACCGTTAATTTTTTTGCTAAGTTTATTTTTTAAATATATATATATATATATATAAAATGTTTGTTTTTCTTTTTTACATGAATCTTACTAACAACAACAGGTTAAACTAATTTTGGCTAAGGGATCTGTGTAATAAGTTGAGAGTGTGTAATACAATAACATGTAATATTGTTAATCTACACCTTATGTTCTTAACTCTGGGCAACATGGATATCACAGGAATATTGGCATCCACAGTACTCCACCAATTATACATTTTTCAACTCAAATGTCTTGTATTACCCCAATTAGTTTTTACATAAATGCACTGTTTTAGTTTTAAAGCTGCAAATGTTTTTCTCTGCCCGTTGACAATATCTATAGATACGGGTTTCTCTCCGATGCAAAGACTCAGGCCTTTAAAATGTTCCTTCCCAGGTTCTGAGACTTGGTTCGTCCGGCCATGCACTGCCGAAGTCATAGTTAAACTCCTTGTATGCTATTTCTTATTTCACTGGAGTTGTCTTCTGATTATGAATGATGAATTTGCTGTCACAAAAGGGGTACATGCCCCCAAAAAAATTGAGAACACCTGCTCTAGTATACTGCATGCACAGGCCCTCACAGTACTTCACTTTTTATAATTTCTTAATACTGTAGCTACATATTGCAACGAATTTGGGAGGATAGCCCTGATCTGGACTGGAAGCTGGGTCCACCAATTCAATACCTTACCTGTTATGCCAAAATCTCAGAACCCCTTGTCCAGGTTGCTAGGTGTTGGATTAAGGTTTTTACAATATTGCCATATGATATTCATAGTATACAATGTATAATATGTTACATATATATATATATATATATACACAATACCTAAATCAAAGATAACTTGGACACATTACTGAACAGAAACAGACGATTTCAGATTTTATTTGATACTCACATCCAAATCCCTTATTAGAATGTCACACACTGTATAAACATTATCACATGTATCTATGTTCTTTGCACTGAAACACTCATTCAACACACACATGGGCACACACACACACATGGGCATACACCCATACGTTCTCTCTTGTGTGTTTGTTTGTGTCTGTGTGTCTGTGTGGGGGGGGGGGTCTGTGTGTCTGTGTGTGTGACCTCCTTCTGCACTGAGACACCCATCAACCATTCATCAAATGTTGACATCACTTCCGACATGTGAGAGTATTGTGTTGTGTTGAGTGTGTTTGTTGAACGTGCGTGAGTCGGGTGGGAGGGAAGCTTGAGTATGAACCCCTGCTTCCCAAACGTTAAACATGATTCGACCCAAAAGGATCCTCGTCAACTTAACATATCCTCTAACTCCTCCTCCTCTATCCTTGTGCCGTCACAGCTTGTTATGCTACTGGTGTCAATTCATTTTTAAGTGCTTCAGTACCAATTCAACCCCTCATAATTCCCTTCCTGCACACAGGGGGACTTGGGGTCGTGAATAAGATGAATGGAAAACAAAGGCCCTGTTTATTCATTAATCAGAATGCTTGTTATCTGATATCAAAAGCGTTGTTTGAGAGAATTCACAGTGAGAAATAAACAGACATGTGTATGAGCGTATGGATTGTAAGGTCACATGGATTTTTGGACGCTAGCCTGTTCCCATAGTGCTACAGTTGCATCGATGTCATTTTCACCAGATGGTTCTGAAGCGTGGAGATAAAAAAGAGAGCACACGTCCTATCTTTGCCATTGATCACTTCTGTGACAGCGTGGGCATCGCCATTGAGGACTATCCCCATTTCTGAAGTTGTCCGTTTTCTCTTCTTCAAGCTAAAACAGGCTTTGTGGCAAGTGCGCCCTCTACTCGTCTCTGTGTTCGGAATTTAGTACCGAAAATAGCCCAAAGGTCCAGGATGAGAGCACAATACTATGCCAGAGTTGGAGGTACTCTGTTTGATAGTCTCTTTTCATCACATATAGGAGTTGTTCCCTATTTGGTCCTAAGGTCCAACACTAGAAAAAAAGCTAATTATCAAACATAGGGGGAAAAACTAAGGGGGAAAAAATGTGCTTGACTTCAGAGTATCCAGCTGCAATCCTAAACACTTAAAAAAAAACTTTGTTCTTGACTTTCGGTGTCACTCTAGTGCCTTGGGGAGGGATATTTCATTCCCACTCCGTTCAGATGGGACTCCCCAAATAAATAATACTATCCATTTTTTATTGACCCGTCCAACATCTCTTTGAGTCACATCTCCCACCCTAGTCAGAGTATAATACATGAGGGACCAAATATTCTCTCTACCACCCAATCAAAAGACTCCAATGGCTGAACACCATAAACTAATGAA
The DNA here is from genome assembly GCF_036934945.1 of Oncorhynchus masou masou. NCBI lineage: Eukaryota > Metazoa > Chordata > Actinopteri > Salmoniformes > Salmonidae > Oncorhynchus > Oncorhynchus masou. Next base: position 48,983,025 of record NC_088233.1, read on the forward strand.
CCTTTCAAACGATTCTGACACAAGATGAACCTCCCCCATATCAGTGGTTCTCAACCTTTTTTTTTTGTTAGACTCCGATTCCCTTTTTTGATGCACTTTTCTCTCTATGCGTATTCTGACCTTGAACTTAAGCATGAGACCCCTTCTGGGTAGAGATCTACAGATAAGCCATATTCTGACGTTGACTTAATTCCCTCAGCTTTAAGCGTAAGGAAAGCATGAATAAGGTAGAGTGCTGGTTCCAAGCATGTACTTCATTTTGTTTTTCTCTATAGAAATAACAGCATTCTCCATGCATGGTAATTTATAAATGGATAAGAGCTATTGGTAAGAGCTCGGTAAATGAGCAATCCATTTGGAGAAGGGAATTGTAAATACACTGCAATTGTTTTAGATGGTTTTTCCTTATGACCTCTGAAAATCCCCCCACCCAAAAAAGGTGCTATCTAGAACCTAAAAGGGTTCTTCGGCTGTCCTCATACTAGAACATTATAGGTTCCAGGTAGAACCCTTGGATACCCAAGTTATAGGCTTCTGTATGGCTGAACCGGCAGATGTTGATGTATGCACTTTAGAATTGTTTAATGATAGCCTATGCCCAGGTTTTTCTGTTTCATACAAAAATATGTATCATGTTAAATATTAGCTGCTCTCGGGGGCCACGGTCAGTAATACCCACATTCAATACCCACGTTTACAACTGTCACTTTATTTGTTAGTTCTCTTTCACGTCCGTGTCAGCTGATCCTGAGGGCAGTGGCGGATTTAGTAGGTATAGGCGACATGGGCAGCCCGGGGCGGCATCTTGCCGGGGGCAGCACAGGGCGCTCTCATAAAAAAATTCAGAATGGTGACATTTGCGAGATCGGTTTTCTATCGCTCATTTGCACGTCACGTCATTGATATCATGTCACGGTGGAACAATTAACCTTGTCGGAATGCGCGCCCTGATTCTAGTTTGTGAGCTAGGCAGGCTACTGCCTGGGAAGGTCTCCCACTCAGAAGTACGAGATGGGGAGGGAGGCGGGGGTAGGTTGACCTCAGGTCTCCTCACTGTAAGCCCGGTTGGTTTAGTCTTGACTCTTTTCTATTAGTCTTTGTTACTTCTTTTTGATATTCATGAGTCTTATTTTTGTATATATTTTTATATAGTTTCAAATGTTATGGTTATTTGTGTTGCGTTGTTCCAAATGTAATAAAAATTACAGTCAGTGCAGAATGGTGCTTTTTCGGGGGGGGGGGGGGTCGCTAGCATTAGGCTAACATTGTGCAATCATTTCGGACATGTAGCCTATTTGAATCATTATGGAACTCAGACCACACTTAGCAGGTTAAACCTGGAGCTCGGCGAACGGTTCATAACGACTGGACCGTTGTCATACAGTTCGACGATTAGTAAGGCTTATGGTAGATTTATAGTACTATTGTTCAACCCCTATTGTACACTTTTTTTCCCCACCTTCAAATTTTTCATCGATTGAACTTGAAGATGACAACTTTCCGGATGAATCAAACCAATATATTTCTTTGCGCATAAGGAAACCACGTCTGCAAACCCCATTACGCACCTTCGTAAGGTAAGTCTGAGTACCAACTACTGAGAAGTGCATAGGAAAGGCGTTCACAAGAAAGGCGTAGTTTATTACGGCCAAATAATGCTCTGCACAAAGTATCCTCTCAATTATACATATTCGAGTCTTCCCAAGTACCCCCTGTGGATAGGCCAGGTACCCCCAGGGTTGCTGGTACCCCAGGTTGAGAACCACTGCCCAAATATCCCCCACAAAGGCACAGAGTGACACTCAGAGATCAACATTGTCAGTCGGACTTTCAAAATCATGTCTAATGTGCTTTGGTGTTTATATGTATATATATACACATGATGGGAATCAGGGGTGGAAATGAGGGAATTCAATCATTTTGACATGTAAAGATTAGCTACAGGTGAATTCAAGAATTATTTCATTGGTGGGTTCCCAAAGTAACTTTTCCCCATGTCCACCCCTGGTGGGAACTTTATCTCTTTAGATCAGGCAAAATGGCATTGAATATCAATGTTTCTTTACAAGAGCGGTCCATTTGGTTCTCTTTTAGTGTGTCCCTTCAGTCCTGCTTAGAGAAGCTCCCACCATGACCGACTGTTGGTTGCTTTAGACCGTCTCCTGATGGACCTCTTATGTAGTCGGTTGCTGGGGGTGGCACCAGCTGAGGGAGAGAGAGGCGCATGTTGATGACATCCTTAAAACATTGCTGAATAACCATCAAAGATGCAGGGGTATTCAAAACTGAGCCTGGCGGTCCGGAGAACTGCTGGGTTTCTCTTCTACCTGATAATGAATTGCACCCACCTCTAAATCAGCCCTTGATTAGAAGGGAAAGATTGAAAATCAGCAGTGGAACTTGCTGTGAGACACTCATATCTCGCCTAACTTACTTTAATGAGCTTTTGAATCTGAGTTGATGGGAGTGGACGAGAAACGATGAATTAAACAAGGAAGGTTAGACTCACGTCCTATACACTCCACTTGTGGCTCCTCCCACCGCCCGTCGGGAAGACAGCGTGCAACAGGCGGGTGGCGCCGTGTGAAGCCTGCATCACACTGGTAGAGGACGATAGAGTTGACGGGGTAGCGGTCTCTTCTGCTGCCCATCGGCCTGGCATTGTCCACCTCAGGAGGGGAGTGGCACACGACTGGGAAGAAAGGGGAAACCAGAGGAATTGGCGAAGGAAATGATCTCATGAGATCTGTCTGTTTGTTTCCAGCGATGTCAATAAAGTCAGGGTTTGAATGACACATTGACTCTTCGTTGTGCCCTACAAATAGCGAGCTGAACCAACAACAATAATGTTTTGGGGGGTACCAATTTGTTTTAAGACTCACAGTTTCATCTCACTTCAATTAACACCTGATTAACCCTTATTTGTGCATAGTCACCCCCGGACATCCCTATTTTTCAAAAAGCAGGCCAAATGTCTTGTAGGCTCAGTCACTGACAGCTGACCCAATTAATGTTCTGTGCCCCCTGACCCTCAACCACAACCCCTGCTCCCTACCAGGTTCACTCTTGCAGGTGAAGGGCAGGTGGTAGTTGCAGGGAACATCGTTCCACTGGCCGTTCTCATGCCAGATCATCACTACACAGTCCTCTCCAGAGTTAAAGTAGTTATCCGGCTGGTTGGGCCTCCAGTTCTCAAATTCCTGCATGCGAAGACGTCAACACAGGACCATTTGATTAGAAAGGAGGATAAAATGGAGTGAAGAAGTCAAATGGTAATTTAATACTAATGTCAATAATAATAGTGTTATTCATATTGCATACGCAACTAAAAGTATATTCAGATCTAATTTTTAAAAAGCAAAGTACAGTAAAGTAAAGTAGGGGACCAGAGTAGGGGATACCTGAACTGGCCGAGGGGGGGGGGAAAAAAACTCACCAATGGACTCCCATCTGTCCAGCGGAACTTATTCTGCACGTCCTTGTCATTGAGTCCAATCCACTGATAGTCCTGAGCGTTAGCTATATGGAAAATAGAACATTGAGCTGTCATGTACAGTGTGTATCAGATATGATCTATGTTTGTGCCATGGCTCAGTCGGTAGAGCATGGCGCTTGCAACGCCAAGCGTCGTGGGTTCGATTCCCGCTGGGGCCACCCATATGTAAAAGTAGTGGCCCCAGCCGACTTGTAAGTCGCTTTGGACAAAAGCGTCTGCTAAATGGGATATATTATTACACACGTACACACACACACACACACACACACACACACTTCACAACTAAGACAATAAAGAGTACTTACAAACACAAGCTTGCAAACACACACACACATTTGCACACATCCTATATCTATACTCACAGTTGACAAACTCCTGCTCCTGTTGGGAGGTGATGCTGACCAGGTGGGAGTTGAGCTCTTGGCAGCGCTGCTCGGCGTCGGGCCAGGTGTCTCTCTCTAGAAAGTGCATGTAGCAGCTCCCCATGAACTCCACCCAGCCTTCGGCACAGCCCTGCAGTGCTGCACACAAACCGATTGATAGACACATTAACACATTACCGGCGCTACCATAAGGCTAGCTGTAACCATAGGCTGCGCTACCATAAGGCTAGCTGTAACCATATTCGGTGCTACTGTAAGGCTAGCTGTAACCATATTCGGTGCTACCGTAAGGCTAGCTGTAACCACAGGCGACGCTTCCATAAGGCTAGCTGTAAACATAGGCGGCGCTACCATAAGGCTAGCTGTAACCATAGGCGGCGGTACCATAAGGCTAGCTGTAACCATATTCGGTGCTACCGTAAGGCTAGCTGTAACCACAGGCGACGCTTCCATAAGGCTAGCTGTAACCATAGGCGGCGCTACCATAAGGCTAGCTGTAACCATAGGCGGCGCTACCATTGTGTTTTGTCACACAACACAATGCCACAGATGTCTGAAGTTGAGGGAGTGTGCAATTTGCATGCTGACTGCACGAATGTCCACCAGAGCTGTTACCAACTAATTGAATGTTAATTTCTCTCTCGTTTTAGAGAATTTGTCAGTATATCCAACCTGCCTCACAACCGCAGACCACGTGTAACCACGCAGGCTCAGGACCTCCACATCCGGCTTCTTCACCTGCGGGATCACCTGAGACCAGTCACCTGGACAGCTGATGCAACTGAGGAGTATTTCTGTTTGTAATAAAGTCCCTTTGTGTGGAAAAACTAAGTCTGATTGGCTGGGCCTGGCTCCCAAGTGGGTGGGCCTATACCCGTTGGCCTACCCATGGCTGTGCCCCTGCCAAGTAATTTGAAATCCATAGATTAGGGCCTAATTAATTTATTGCAATTGACCGATTGCCTTATATGAACTGTAACTCAGTAAAATCGTTGAAATGTTTGCATGTTGCTTTGACTGATTCGTTAATGTTACGCTACTCAAATATACAGAAATAACATACATTTTTCTAAACTATTCCAATCTGTTAATTGCACTTGGTTGTTACTGAAATGGTTGTTCCAGTTTAGATGTTTAGGGTAATCTTAGTTTTCCCAACCCTGGCAGTCATTCTGAATGCAGGTTGCAGGCGATTGTTTTTTAACTCTAAATGTCAGATTTTCGTTACTCTGGCTGGATGCCAATACGAATTATGCATCACTTTGCAAGCCAGCATAACACGACTTGCAGGACTCATGTGGACTGTAAAACTATGAGTTTCAGGCCACTGTATTTAGTTAAAACTTGGCCCTCAAAATAAGGCCTTATGAAATATGTATTGTCTTGAATAATAACATTTGAATGGCAACAAATTCACTTAGTTTCTCAGTTGGGGAAGACTGTAACAAAATGAATGCAACAATTATATCTCTCGTCACTAGCAAACACAGTCATGGGTGGTACTGGTAACTCAAATGAAAGGTACCCTGGGAAAATGTGTGCAAATAAGGCTTAAAACCCTACAGCAGGGCTATTCAATTCCATTCCTGGAGGGGCCAAAACATTTCTGGTTTTGTATTTTTGTATGGTTTTTCAAAGAACCACACCATGTATGGTTCTTCAGAGACCCTAAAATGGTTCCCCTATGGTATCACTCTCAATAACAGGGTAGCCTAGTGGTTAGAGCATTGGTCTAGTAACCGGAAGGTTGCAAGTTCAAACCCCCGAGCTGACAAAGTACTGCCCCTGAACAGGCAGTTAACCCAGTGTTCCTAGGCTGTCATTGAAAATAAGAATTTGTTCTTAACTGACTTGCCTAGAGTTGAGTTGTGAAAGGTCGAGATAGCCATATCACAATTTTTCAGGATATAGTTTGAGACTCACGCACCGCCTGTAACGGTATACAGTGCAACTTTCATTTGCATGTAAACACAAAAATAACAACAGATTGATAATAGAGACACCGGAATGTTGAGTGAAATGTCTATGATAGATATGCCGGCTTGTAATCACGTGAATACATCTTGTAACACATAGTGTTGTCAATGACACTCACATGTGCTGCAGTCCTCTCCAGTGAATCCATGTGGGCATTGGCACAAAGCAATGCCATCCTGCACAGAACAGGTGCCTGTGCCACACTGATTAGGCTCACAAAGGTCACGAGTAGCTAGAAAGAGGCAGGGTCAGAATATAATGGGTTGATTAGACAATATGCTTACTACGGGGCATTGTTCATTAGCTGTTAGCATGTGGTGGATGAAGCAAAGAAAACAATGGCTGATCGTAGATACTATAACCAATGGCCTGTTGAACACTTCTATGATCAAATGATCAAATAAGCTTTTTACCGTCAACTACAGCAGGCTCCTCCACCACAACAGGGGTCACCATTGAGACGGCGGTTGCTGTTGTTGGGCTAGAGAAGAATGCAGATGGTGCCGTGACATTGATTGTCTCCATGGACCCTTCTTGCTCCTGCCCTATCTGCTCATGGCCCTCCAGCTCCTGGCCTTCCTCCACCAGGTCCAGGTCATCCCCTCTTCCCATGTTTCCCAGATAGGTGATATGCTCTGGGTAAGTCATGGTAGACCCAGGGGTCAGCACCACGCCTTCTGCGACCGTTGACTCCCCCAGGGAGAGCCCACTGGCTGAGGTGCTCCCTTCATGCTGGCTACTGCCGTCTCCACTGACCTCTACGTAGCCCCGACCCTGCTCCGGACGCCGCCGTGTTGTCACCTCCATCATCCCGTCTTCTGTCAGGAAGACCTCATGGCCTGAGTGGGATCCGTCACCACTGGATGGGAATCCAGAGCCGCTGTGAAAACCAGAAGGATAACCGGAGGGGAAACCGCTTGGAAAACCGGAGGCGAAGGGCTGGTAGCCAGAGACCTCCTGCTCTCCCGAGGGATTCTCGGTCAGGTCAATGAGACCTGAATGCTCGAAAGATATGTCGGGAAGTCCGGAGCCAGAAGTGCTGGTCACATCCCCGCTGAAGAAGCCACCCGATCCGGACACTCCACTGGAGCCACTGACATCCACACCTCCTTGTCTAAACTCCTGTCCGGTGGGCTGCTGCTTGGAGATGTCCACCATCTCTCCGTCCACCATGATGATGACAGAGTCCCCACTACCGCTCAGGTCCCCAGATACCCCACTGCCACTGCCGGATTGGGGAAGGACACCAGACGGTAGCCCACCGCTGAACTCTCCCACACCCACCCCGGAGCCACTATTCCCAGACCCGGTGTAAGTGACAGTGGTGCTCCCCTCTACTGCCTCCTGTAGACCTCCAGAGCTAGAGCCCTGTCCTGACAAGATGTGCCCACTGCCCTCGAATGTGACTTGGAAGCCAGACCCGGAGCCCTCGCCACTGGCCCCACCAGATGTATCTCCGCTACCAGGGGTTCCACTGCCACTACCACTGGTAGAATGCTCAGTAAAGCCTGAACCGGACACATCCACAGATACAGGTGGTACAATGGGGCTCACTGAAGAACCACAGAGAGAGAACAAAGGTAAAAGAACATGTACTATTAATTAACTTTGACTAGAAAACAGCTTGTGCATTTAGATTTTAACAGAGGTAAACATGCTAGTATGTAATTCTCTTTCACTCTACAGTTACGTTTGGCATGGTCGGCAGGATAAATGTGCAGGAAATACTAGCAGTGATACAGAAATCCTCGTTGACCACTTAATATAGAGATATGTTACCAGGAGTCAATTGGTCCGTTCTGGTTGTCATGTTGATAATTTCCTCCTCGACAACTACAGTAACGTTGAGTCTGGTTTCAGTGTGAATAATCGTAGGTTCAGCTACAAAATAAGAAAACCAACACAATAAAATGTTCATGCTTTTAACAGTGGCTGTATTTGGGCTGAAACAGTTTGAGATTTAACAGCCACCCTATTGATGACTCTGAACATATCCAAACTCATACATACCTCTGAAGCAGTATGCGTCGTATCTGGAGTGCTGGTCAGGGTGTCCCGTCTGGTTGGGGAAGGCGTAGATGGTGTGTACCCCAGCCTTGCCTCCTCCACAGTGGGGCCTGGGGTTGTGGATGGGGTAGCGGATGCTCCGGTCCTGCAGCCAGCCTGGACGGCACTTGTCAAAGCCCTGTCTCCAAGCGGCATAGAGCTGCCCTGTGGTGGCTAGCGTGGTGTTGAGCTTCTGACAGTGGGCCACCGCCTCCTCATAGGAGAAGCTGTCATAGTCGCTGGTGTAGAACAGCTCCCCTGAGAGATGAGGGAGAAGAGAGAGCAGGTGGTTTTACTAGGGCGACCACATGTCGGGACAGTCCCGTGTGGGACAGTCCCGCATTTTGTGCCGCATGCTGTCCCCAAAATATCAATGCAGCCTATGCTGTCCTGTGAATGTCATGCAAAATCATCAAGTTTGGGTCACCGCATTTGGATATTTTAAATGTAGAAGAAGAAGAAGAATTCTCTCAACATCTGAAGCTAAGCTCTGAAGAAGAAGACGAAGGAGAAGAAGAAGAATAGGGTCCATGCACCATGTCACTGACCCTTGAGGCGGTCCACATAGCAGTAGACATCGTATCGCTCGGTAGCGGGTCTCAGGCCGTAGGACCTCACGCCTGGGAGATGCTCCAGGTTCCCTGAGCACTTATCTCTGGGTGACAGGATGGGGTACCTGACCACAGGAGAGAGCAAACTGTCACTATGCAGGTCACGGTTGACGGTTAACGAAGCAGTTCTACTAGGGTCCTCTTTAGGAAAAGAGACTAGAATGTCAAATGTAGTTTTTCCGTTATTTCAATCAGAGAATTTCTGCAATCATGAGGAAATATGCAGGAAGGGATTTCTGTAAAACCAGAATTGTGCAAATCTACTGAGAAGGCTACTGGACTACTGAAATGTAACCTATCTATCTCACCTGACGCTCTGGTCCCTGAGCCAGCCTGCATCACAGTGGTGGAGCCCTGCCTCATAGGCTGCCTGGAGCTGCTGAGAGCTGGCAATGACCGCACCCACACTCTGACAGGCCAACTGGGCCTCCACGAAGGACAGGGCATAGCGACTGGAGCCAGCACGGTAGTGGAACACTACACCTATATTGAGGGATGGAAGGAGGGAGGGAGGAGTAGGAAGAGAGGGAGGTAGAGAGAAAGAAGGGAGATAGGGGAGGGAAGAGACAAACAGAACCAAACACAGAATTTGTGTTATTACGCTTGAAAATGAAAATGGCAAAATCTAAACAATTTCCACCCTGACGTTGACCAGCACAATCTGCTAACCTGTAGGAGACATGGCAGTGTCATTGTCACGAGGGAACTCGGAGGCCACATTAGGTTTAGCTGTCACCCTGCTGATGATCTCTTCCCCCACGACCTGACCTTGGCATATGTGTCATTCACACTGGGGAGGATGGGTAAGGGCAGTTCCATGCTGGTGGTGTCCAGAGGGGCTTGGGTCAGAACCTCTCCTTGTGCCTCAGCCTCTGGGGCAGTGGTACGCCCCAGGTAAACCATGGGGCCAGCTGTGATGGTGGCCACCTCTGGGAATGGGGTCGTCTTGACTTCACCGTCTTCTTCTGTGAAATAGACCATTGGCAGCACGAAAAGTTAAAGCCACACTGTGTTACTGGAAATCACTCTGGCTATAAGACACCCAAATGAAATTCACAATTACATCTTCAACACTTTTTTTTACACTTACCTTGGTAGCAGATAGCGTCGTAGCGGGAGTCTGGGTAGGGGTAGCCTGTCTGGTTAGGGAACAGGTACACAGTCCTCACTCCAAGTAGTCCTCCACCGCACTGCGGCCTGGCAATGTTGATAGGGTAGCGGACGCTTCTATCTGCCAGCCAGCCCGCGTTGCACACGTCCATGCCAGCCTTCCAGGCCAGGTGCAGCTGCCCTGTAGTGGCCAGCTTGGCCCCTAGTTTGGCACACTGGTCCATTGCCTGGTAAAAGGAGAACTTCTCCACGGACATGGAGTAGAACACTCTGCCTGGGGATGATGTAGAGGGGAAAGCAAAGAGTGAGAAACAGAGGCAGGCAGGCAAACTGACAAACAGAAAGTTATCTGTCATGATTTCTGCTTCTTACTTCTCAAGCAAATATAATATATTAGGCTAGCTAGTTGGGTAGCTTTGTATGGCAAGTATATCAGCAATCAACATCAAGTTGATGCCCAGCTAACGATTCCAGGGAGAGAGAACATTTTTGCAATTTTACATGTAATGTTCCCCTAATGTTTGTGTCCAGTTTTCCGTTAGTCATGGAAACATTATCTCTATTCTAGCAAAAACCTTCTGAGAACCTTTTTAGCGTGTTTTGGTGTCTGGGTATATAATGTCAAACAGAATATACCCAGAGTGTGGTTACCATGTTCCCAGAACATACAATATTCATCTTCTAGACAAGTTATATGGGACGTTGCGAGAACATTCAGTTTCCAGTTTTCCGAGGGTTAATGGAATATTACATTAACGCCCCTCCAAACGTGCACAGAACATGGTTGCCAGGTCTCAGAATATACGATATTAATGTTCTAGACACGTTCTAGACACCCCCCCCCCCCCAAGGAAAATGGTTTCATTAAACGTCACGCCTTGTTACTGTTGCCAAGACAATCAGGGCTCTGATTAAATATTCAAGTTAAAACACTGTATGTCAAATGCACTGTGTGTGAGTATCCCTAAGCTTGTCAACATATAAAGAGATATGAATTGATCAGTGGCTCAACAATCAGGGCTCATCAATCAAGGCCTTGATTGGATCGGCAACAGTAATAAGGTGTGATGGGTAATGAACTATTTTGGGGGGGGGGCTTGACAACTGACACACAGAAATGTTCCCATGAAACGTGTCTAGACCATTAATATCTTATGTTCTGAGAACACGGTAACCATTTTCTTTGTATTGTTTGGGGGGATATTCGTTGAAAATACTTCTAACCCTCAGAAAACTGGACACAATTAATGTTCTTGCAATGTTCCCATGAAACATGACTAAAACATTATTATCTTAAGTTCTGAGAACATTGTAAGCATGTTCTGGGTAAGTTCTATTTCACCTGAAAGGAAGGGTCTTTTGGAAACATTCTTCACATATCACGGGTACATTCTCTAAAGTTGTGGGAACGTTTGTTGCTGGCTGGGTGTAGCTCATTTTATGCTTTGCATAATACTTTGACTTCAAATGATCATGCCCCTATTTATATGCTATAAATCATTTAACTTAGATGCCTATCTACATGCAACACAAAACAGCTTGCATAATGACCATAATAACTATGACAAACTATAAAATTTGTTGTTGAGTACCTGACATCTTCTGTGCGAAGCAGTACACGTCATAGGTCTCGTTGACCTCTCTCACGCCGTAGGTTCGCACGCCTGGGAACTCATCCTTGTCTCCAAAGCAACCCTCACGAGGCTCATGGATAGGGTACCTTGAGTAGATCATGTGACATGGCAAAGAAAAAAATGTGTATACACATGACACATCAATTAGTCTGAAATTATATATCTTTTAAAAATCCCAAACGGTTATAACGTTGTTTCATTCCAAACCATGGTTTAGAACCCCCGTACTCAACTGGCAGACTTTGGTCCGGAACCGGACTAACCGGAACCAGATCAACACGGGGATAGTAGAATTGCAGTAAATGAGCTTCAAAACAGAAGAAAATGCCCCATGCAAAATGTGTAGAATTGCAGGAAATTAGCTTTAAAACTGCCAAATGTTGTCTCCGCCAACAAAAGGGGTGTGAACAGTTTGGGGTTGCATGGGTTGCGAGGTGGGGGTTTGTTACTACGCAAAAAAATGACAATATCCATCCGGACTTTTGCCACCTAGGAAATTTGTGTGACCGGACCTTCTCAAATAGTACTTGAGTATCCCTCGTCTAGAACAACATTTCACATCCCCATGAAACCCTTCAGGTTAGTTAATTTCTACAGTATATCCACATGAAAACATGAAAGATGGCTAACCTAAAAGAAGTATGACTGACAATAGTGCACACTGGCTTACATAAAACAGTCATGACAGATACGGTTCACAGTTTAGTATGTCAGAATTACCTGACTGTTTGGTCAGATAGCCAACCAGCGTCACATTGGTGGAAGCCATCGTCAAAGGCAGCCTGTAGCTGGGCTGGGGTGGCGATTGTGGCACTGTTCTGGATACAGGCAGCCTTGGCTCTCTCAAAGTTCAGAGTGTAGCGTGTAGAGATGGCTCGGTAGTGGAACACAATACCTGGAGAGGAGAGAACAAATTACCCCCACTGTATTGTTACTGATTACTATACAATTTCAGAGGGTAGGCTAGTGTATATATGAGGAAGAGTTGCTATTGACGGGAAATTTCACTCCAAAAATATAATATAATGTTCAAAACTCAAAAGTTCTTAATAATATCCTTTTTGGGATAGGGGGCAGCATTTTCACTTTTGGATGAATAGCGTGCCCAGAGTGAACTGCCTCCTACTCTGTCCCAGATGTGAATATATGCATATTATTAGTAGTATTGGATAGACAACACTCAGAAGTTTCTAAAACTTTTTGAATAATGTCTGTGAGTATAACAGAACTCATATGGCAGGCGAAAACCTGAGAAAAATCCAACCAGGAAGTGGGACATCTGAGGTTTGTAGTTTTTCAAAGCTTGGCCTACTGAATACACAATGAGATATGGATGAAGTTGCACTTCCTAGGGCTTCCACTAGATGTCACCCGTCTTTAGAAACTGGTTTGAGGATTCTACTATAAAGGAGGGGCTCATGAGACCTCTTTGAGTCAGTGGTCTGGCAGAGAGCCTTGGTCTCATGACGCACGCTCCCGACAGTTACTTCTTGTTCCAGTGCTTTTCTGACGACAAAGGAATTCTCCGGTTGGAACATTATTGATGTTTTATGTTAAAAACATCCTAAAGATTGATTCCATGCATCGTTTGACATGTTTCTAAAGGACTGTGGAATGGAACTTTTCGAGTTTTTGTCTGGATGAAGTGCCTGCGCCTTATTAAGATGGATTACTGGGCTGAACACGCTAACAACAAGTGGCTATTTTGACATAAATTATGGAACTTTATGGAAGAATCTGAGAACGGAGCTCAGAAACGATAAAAGCCAGGAATATCCGCCATTTTGGAATCAACAAAGTTAGAAACAACAATATATAAATATTCTGATTTGACAATCAAATCAGAATATTTATATATTGTTGTTTCTAACTTTGTTGATTCCAAAATGGCGGATATTCCTCGGGCTTTTATTGTTTCTGAGCTCCGTTCTCAGATTCTGAGAAATCTGACACAGCGGTTGCATTAAGGAGAAGTCTATCTTTAATTCTGTGAATAACACTTGTATCTTTTATCAATGTTTATTATGAGTATTTCTGCAAAATCACTGGATGTTTTGGAATCAAAACATTACTGCACATAAGGTGCCAATGTAAGAGATTTTTGGATATAAATATGATATAAATGTGCACATTATCGAACAAAACATACATGTATTGTGTAACATGATGTCCTATGAGTGTCATCTGATAAAGGTCATCAAAGGTTAGTGATTAATTTTATCTATATTTCTGCTTTTTGTGACTCCTATCTTTGGCTGGAAAAATGGCTATGTTTTTTCAACTTGGCTGTGACCTAACATAATCATATGTTGTGCTTTAGCTGTAAAGCATTTTTTAAATCGGACATGGTGGGTAGATTAACAAGATGTTTATCTTTCATTTGCAGTATTGGACTTGTTAATGTGTGAAAGTTACATATTTCTAAAATATATTTTTGAATTTCGCGCACTGCCTTTTCAGTGGAATGTTTTTGAGGGTTCCGCTGCGCTAGAAAGGTTCATATCAGATGAATCCATGTCCCATGCCACTGGATTCAGCTATATGCCTCAATCTTGAATAATAACCAAATAATTGACTGATTTTATTTGGCACTTTCCTTTGTCAAACTTTGATTTTGGAGTAAGATGTCCATGTTAATCTTAATGTGTGTGAGAACCCCCAACACAATGTAGAGTACATCTGAACTAGAATTAAAGACAATCTAACGATATTTTATGTCAAATAAATCTTGTTCTGGATAGGGTCTAGTTTCCTGAATTTCCGGCTGACTGACATGCCCAAAGTAAACTGCATGTTACTCAGGCCCAGAAGCCAGGATATGCATATAATTGGTAGCATTATATAGAAAACACTTTGAAGTTTCTAAAACTGTTAAAATGATGTCTGAGACTATAACAGAATTGATATGGCAGACGACAATCTGAAGAAAAACACAACCGGAAATCTTTTAGGTCCCAGGCTCTCATAATGGAAAGCTATTGTTCCTATGTAATTCCGTCTCCCAGATTGCAAATCCTATAGCTTCCACTAGATGTCAACAGTCTTTAGTCAAGGTTTCAGGCTTGTTGTTTTAAAAACAAGCAAGAATTTTGAGTTTTGGTGAGGAAAGCACCGGAACAATATCACTCTTTCGGCATGCGAGGGAGAGGGCGTGCGCTTACTAATTTTGCTTTCCTATTGAACATACTACTTTCCGTATGAAATATTATAGTTCATTTACATTTTAGAGTACCTGAGGATTGATTAGAAACATTGTTTGACTTGTTTTGAAGAAGTTTAGTGGTAGCTTTTTGGACTCCTTTGTCTGCATGTTGAACGAGTGGATTACTGAAATCGATGGCACCAACTAAACAGACTTTTTGGGATATAAAGAAGGATTTTATCTAAGAAAACGACCATTCATGTTGTAGCTGGGACCCTTGGGATTGCAAACAGAGGAAGATCTAGTAAGTGTAATAAGTAAGTGACTTATTTAATTGCTATTTGTGATTTTATGAAGCCTGTGCTGGTTGAAAAATATGTTGATGTGGGGCGCTATCCTCAGACAATCGCATGGTATGCTTTCGCTGTAAAGCCTATTGTAAATCAGACAACGCAGTTAGATTAACAAGAATTTAAGCTTTTAAATTATATAAAATACTTGTTCATGAATGTTTAATATTACGATTATTTATTTGAATTGTGTGCCCTCAAATTTCACCGGATGTTGTCGGCTGGTGTCCCGCTAGCGGGACGCCTGTCCCTAATAGCTTGAGATCATACCAACAAAATGCATTCAGAGCCTGTAGTTACACTCCAAGTCATACCTTGAACCTGGATGTCCACCGAGTCATGGTTTTCCTCAATGCCGTGCATGACCTCACAGCGATAGGTGCCTGAGTCCTTGGAGCGTAGCTCCGTGATCTCCATGGTGATGTCGGTGGGCACCAGCGGGTAGTTGGCCATGGTGACCCGGTCTAGATACTCCGTCTCCACGTGAACTTTGCCCTCCGACGCCACCAGGATGAGGGTGGCCTTGCCCTTGGTGATGTATGTCCACTTGATGCGGTGGGACAGGGGGTCGACAGTGGGCGTGCCCGGGTTGTTGATTGGGTTGTCGTGGAAGTAGCAGGGCACCACCACCTTCGTGCCCATCAGAGGGCGCAGTGGCACGTCCATGGGGATGCTGACACTCAAGGTACTGTTGAGATCTTGGGAGGATAGTATGAGATTTATTTTTACGTTATATTAGTAGATCATGTAGGGAAGATATTGCCCTACAGTAAAGTGGATTAAATTCATGTCACCTGCCTGCATTATTCCAAACCCTATCCTAAGAGACTATAAAACACTTTTGCTTTTGTATTTGGTTTCAGCAGTGGGATACACATACAGTATATAACAGAGGCCCTGTTTGAATAGCTAGAACTGCGTTCTTCCCTATTTGAACGCAATGCATCCTTCCCTATGTCCTTCCTTAATGTTTATTGGATTTGATTGGATGAAAGCAGAGGAGTGGAAAGCTTGCATACATCTATTCATGTTGGATCAGGGATTACTTCATGGAAAGGAGGAAGGAACAATGCTTTTTCCATAGTATTTGAATAGGGCCGGTGAACAATAGTGATGCAATATAACACATACCGCTAGGGTCTTCAAATGATATTGTTGAGGTGACGAAGGGCAGAGACACACACAGTAGGAGCAAGGAGATCATGGTTTACCTGTGATGGAAGAAAAAATTGTCAGTGAAAAAAATGGCTGTCTTGTCAGATTTGGTGAGGTACTGTCATTTAGCCTGGTCAACTAGACTGAGCTCTCGTTTTGGTTGACCAGGCTGACTGCAAACGACACAAAGGCCTCACATTTTTTTTTATGGGTTCCAATGGTGTGTAAAAAGCCTCATTAGACCACAAACGGTTGCTGTTCTCTGTTTAGCCAGGTGGTAGAAGCACATGGCTGTACTCGTTTATATCCACGAGATGATTGTGATTGTGATTGGGACCGAACTTTACTTTACGGTGACCTTGCAGTGATTTCCTTCTTACCTGATTCTATTTTACATTTAAGCTTCAACAGAATATACATTCCCACATGTATTTTGTGTCCTGTGCCGGGTTGACTTTCGCCAGGCAACATCTGTTTAAATGATTCCAACTTGTCTGGTGTGAAAGGTTTTACCAGATAGTTTATTTACATGTATTCTTCAGTACAACACAGCTACTTTTCTCCTTAGTGGCACTGTATTCACACAGGCTAACTGCTACTATATATCAGCACAGGCTGGTTGTACTGTGCATTACCAGTGGAAACATCATGTCAAAAATCACTTCCCCCATTCTCAAATACCACTTACATGTTCATCAATGAATAAAACCCCTCTGTCCCTGGCACAGGATATGTTCTCAGCGCAAAAAAAAATAATTTCAAATGTATACAGCATGGGAAGTCTTTATACAGTAGCTTATAGGAAAAGGGAAAAACATGATTCAATATGTGTTTTTTTTACAGGAAGAAATGAAATACTCAGTCAGGGCAGTTTTCCAGCGGTTCTCAGATACTGGCCCTTTCAGTGTATCGTAGTCTATCTGCCTCCAGTCACTTCCTCTCTGGCTAGTGTGTGTGTGTGTGTGTGTGTGTGTGTGTGTGTGTGTGTGTGTGTGTGTGTGTGTGTGTGTGTGTGTGTGTGTGTGTGTGTGTGTGTGTGTGTGTGTGTGAGAGAGAGAGAGAGAATAAAAGCTGCCTTGATGGTGGATAAAAGCATGGGTATTCCACATGGGCAGGGATGTTACTGGTCACTTCAGCTGGGATGCCTGGTGGCCTAATGGGTCACTGGGTGTGATCCTGCTCTTCTATGTCCAGGGGGGTAAATAAGGTAGAGGACAACCTTCCCCAAAATGTGAGGGATGGGAGTGGAAACTATAGACATATTAACTCCTGAGCTACTGAGTCTGTTATGCCATTTAGCTTAGGATTGTACCTATACTTTCTCATCTCCTTCAGCACACGACAAAACAATCATCTTGATCAGTTTGGGTGACAGAAAGGGCAAGTCAAAGGCTGTAGATATCAGATAGGCATTTAGAGGTTATGGAACAACTGTGTGCTGTAGCTCACAGTAGGCAGAGATGGCGTCAAGACCAGAACTCTCAAGGCCCAGATCCATATCTGCATTCGAGTATGGTAAAAACTTAAAGTGTTACCAATGGTTGCGAAGTGTTACCAATGGTTTCCTAGTCTTGAATAGCTCTTGGAGAGAGTGAGCCACTGTGACCCAGGTTTATTTCTTCTCTGCTTTCCACCACAGCCTTACAGTATCTTCATTGGGTTACATTTTGAGGGGGCCCATGCAGTCCAGCAATCCTTTGATAGATTACAAACTAGACTCATTCCAACATCCAGACACAGATGGACTCTACCCTACAAGGAGATTACATCATATCTGTCCTTCTTCATCTCAGTCCTGGGTTGAGTTCATTAGGCACCAAACGAAAGAACACGGACTGAAATATGGAGGGACTACCGGGACTTGTCCAATCATCAATCATTTTAATATTTCTTTGCAATGTTTAAATAAAATATTACCTGCCCTAATGAACACTACCCTGAGGTAAATGAAAGACAACAGAGGGAGGCCAGAGGAATTCAGAGGCTAGTAAAGTCAGTCTCCCAAGTTCAAAGTTCAAAAGTCATTCCACCCAAGTGTATCACAAGTAGGTGTGACTCTGCTCACACACAGTCATGTACACACAAACATAAATCCACACTGGGGTCATATCCTATAAAAGTTCACTCACACACTCACACACTCACTCACACACACACACACACACACACACACACACACACACACACACACACACACACACACACACACACACACACACACACACACACACACACACACACACACACACACACACACACACACACACACACACACACACACACACACACACACACACACACACACGCCTAGACAAGTTCACACACGTGTGTGAGAGCAGGCCTGCATTCTCTAAGTTTCACAATCTCAGGAAATACAGCTCCAACATTCTGTAAGTTCCACACACTCATGAAATAGAGCTCCAACATTCTCTAAGTTCCACACACTCAGAAAATACAGCTCCAACATTCTCTAAGTTCCACTCACTCAGGAAATACAGCTCCAAAATACAGCTGTCAGAGATCTAACTGGGTGGATCAGCTCAGTTATATTTGGGAGGAAACACTAAATGGCACATGCACATGAAATTGCAGATCACCTCACAACTGTAGAACCTCCAGCTAAATCATAAAATTAGCTATATTCTTCATAACTCCTCTTAGGGCTGGATTCAATCTGTATTGCATAAGTATGGCAGGTAAATCCATTTGAATTCAATCACTTTTTGATAGCATCATATTTCATTTAAACAAAACATTCCATACAGTACATGTTTGCCCATTGAAGAAGTATTCAGAAAGGGACTTGGAACTGAATGCCAAAACATTTAGGAGATCGAGGTGCTCAAAGTTGACCAAATTTTAGCACACCCCACCATACCATGAGACATCCGTGCCTTCATTACTGGAAAAGATAAACGGTTGAGTTTGATATCGTTAAAAGGCATACAGAGCTGTCAAACTATTTCATCATTTCTTAAAAATAAAAATAAACTTTAATGTAAATGATCTAAAAACCTGTAAACTCCGATTTTTTTGTCATATTTGCATACTGTATGTTGTAGCTTAGACTCTACTTTACATCAGCTGAGGTTGTGTTGTTCCCGCCATCGGTTGAGACGCAACATTCTCTTGAATGCAGGGTTGGTGTCCTTTCAATGATAGAAATAGAATTCATAGAATGGACCTATCCCTTCAGACCACTGCAATTTAGCTGGTACTCCATTAAAATTCAAATTGAACTTACATTTGAACTTCTAATTACTACCACGAAGATGGCGGCCGGTTCACCCACGGTCAAATGTCAATTCAAATTGTCGCGTGTATTCTATGATCTATGTTTCTATGATTTCAAAAGCTTTCCGGCGGAAGATTGACAGTATAATTTAAAACAACTGATATTACCATTCATGTTAACATTCTCTGATGTGTGGACCTCCAACCATCTTTGTGGCACCATTCGAAAGTTGACGTTTTAATTGTATTCCCATTTTAGTACATTTGTCAGCCAAAACATGACACCCCACTCTGTATTCAAGAGCGTATTGTGTCTCAACTGATGGTGGGAAAAACACAAAAACCTTAGATGATGTAAAATAGGGTCTAAGCTACAAAATATGTGAATACACCTGTTTAGATCATTGACATTGAAGAAGAAAAAAAAGGACATTTCAACAGCAACAAAAAAAATCAGGAAATTCTAAAACAGTTTGGCAACCCTGTTGGTAAGTTTATAAATTAGATCAATCTCATCCATTTGTCTTTTCCAGTGATGAAGACATCGATGTTTCATCATATAGTGCGGTATGCAAAACAGTTCAAATTTGAGCACCTTCATCTCTTGAATGTTTTGGCATTCAGGTCTAAAAAGTCACTCTCTGAGCACTTCTACAATGGAAAAATATGCATGAAACGTTTCATTCAAGTCAAAAGGGGTGCTGTTAAAAAAAAATTGAATTCAAATGAATTTACCCTTGTGGAAGACACGCGTTATAGCTCGATGGACAGTTAAAGGCAATGTTCCCACATTTGCGGAGACTGCATTCGTCGGCTCAATCGGAAATCACCTTTACACGTGGATCTAACGTGGATCTTCCGTGATATGACTTTGAATCCAGCCCTTAGTTAGGACAGTGACTTTTTCTGGAACTCTCAAAATCTTCAATCTATTTAGAACCTTCTTTGAAAATCTAGAAGGAGAAGGGCTTTGTCTGCCTGATAAAGACGGACTTTATGAAATGTTCGAATAATCCAATGATTTGATCCCAGCATTCCAACTGAGCTAGATGTAGTTCTAAACGTTGCTTTGAATGCATGTACCACACAACTAGTAGCTAAGGCAACGTTGACCATAACGTTAAGTTCACAAAAGGAGGCCTTTCAAGAATGGATTTGATGAAAATCCCTCCCTGAAGAATTAGCTGCTCCCTAACACAGTTGCCATATATAAACACACAGCATGGCCAACCAAAACCGTATCCCTGGGTTTACTGTAGCATATTACTATATATCTCTACAGGTATCCAATAAATCCACATGCTCTTTCAAGGAATGAATTAAAACCTTGCCATCCTCCAACCTTCACGATCTACACTCCCATTGTAAGCCAGCCAAGTCTGGAGCGGCAGCCGTATAGGTCTTCTACCCCTTCTACAGTATGTCCATTCAGCCAGTGTGGTATGTTCCGTTCCCCATTGAGGTGGAGGCCAATAAGGCCCTGGTCTGTTCCTGCCGTGGTGGAGCCCTGTGAGTTTGGATGAATGCAGGGCCCTGGGAGGGTGTTGGAAGCCAAGATAAACATGGGTCTGTGGGGGCTGTATTCCTGAGGAGGCCCTTAAACCCGCCTGGGTCTCTGGAGACCACAGGCACCATAACAGAGTGGACATTGACAACAGAGGCCCTCAGAGGGGTAAAGGAGCAGGGGGCTGGGGAACATGCCCATTGCCCATCATAGACCTGTATATAAAATATTGTTGAAACAATTGATTTTCAGGACAAACTCTTAAAATGAATGATCAAGGAAACAAAACATGTATGTGAATATTCTAAATTATTATATTTCATCACTTTTTCCAAATTCAAAATGGGGAAAATACAACATTTCCCAGAATGCCTTAGTTTAACCCTGAGGTTTACCCTGAGGCCTTCAAAAAGAAGCCAAACAAATGAAAATATAGATCTATGAATATATTTGGCTATTCTAAGCACTAAGGTTAAAAGAGTATATGAACATTGTTTCCAGAGAAAGTGATATATTCTTTGGTATCTGGAAGTGTGACCTATCAGAATCAATGAAACCTCATGTTCTATGACTGAGTGGAATTTTCTTTAAATTGCACTCAATTAAATTCTACTTCCTCCCGCTCAAACTCAAATTCAATTGGAATTTCAACTCATGAGTTGGACACACACACACCCAATGCAGATACTGTATGTAAGTGGATGTGTACAGTACATAGGTGTGCATGTACCGTATACACACAGATGGGCACATACATGCATTTGCAAATACACACATGCACTCGTGCATAAGCAAACACACACATGCACATGCGTGTCATACACACGCCCACACTAAACATGATATAGTAGCATATATTTTCTGACTTCATGGTTAGGAACAATTGATCATTCATGCCGTGTCTTAAAAAAAGCATTACTTTTACGAATGTGTATTTATGGCGGGGATAAAGAGACTGTCCATAGTTGTCCTGATATTTTCCCTTTCTGTAGAAATTCTCATAACCAAACTACTGTATTTATTGATTAAAACTGTTCAAACTATGGCACAATGCATTCCTAAACTGTTATCAAATCAATCAAATGTTATATGTCACCAGAGCCGAATTACCTTCCAGTGAAACGCTTACTTACAAGCCCTTGACCAGCAATACAGTCAATGTGTCAATGTGCAGGGTAGCCTAGTGGTTAGAGTGTTGGACTAGTAACCAGAAGGTTGCAAGTTCAAATCCCCGAGCTGACAAGGTAAAATCAGTTAACGGGCAGTTAACCCACTGTTCCTAGGCTGTCATTGAAAATAAGAATTTGTTCTTAACTGACTTGCCTAGTAAAATAAAAAAATATATTAAAAAAAACAGTCAATATATAGTCAATGTGTGGGAGCACCGGATAATTGAGGTAATATGAACATGTAGGTAGAGTTAAAGTGACTATGCATAGGTATTAAACAGAGAGTAGCAGCAGTGTAAAAGAGGGGGGGGGCAATGCAAATAGTCTAGATAGCCATTTGATTAGCTGTTCAGGAGTCTTATGGCTTGGGGGTAGAAGCTGTTAAGAAGCCTTTTGGACCTAGACTTGGTGCGCCAGTACCGCTTGCCGTGCAGTAGCAGAGAGAACAGTTTATGACTATGGTGGCGGGAGTCTTTTTTTAAATGGCCTTCCTCTGACACCGCCTGGTATAGAGGTCCTGGATGACAGGAAGTTTGGCCCCAGTGATGTACTGGGCCGTACGCACTGCCCTCTGTAGTGCCTTGCGGTCGGAGGCCGGGCAATTGCCATACCAGGCAGTGATGCAACCAGTCAGGATGCTCTCGATGGTGCAGCTGTAGAACTTTCTGAGGATCTGAGGACCGATGCCAAATCTTTTCAGTCTCCTGAGGGGGAAAATGCTTTGTTGTGCCTTCTTTATGACTGTCTTCGTATGTTTGGACCACGTATGTTTGGACCATAACTTGAAGCTCTTAACCTACTCCACTACAGACCCGTCGATGAGAATGGGGGCGTGCTCGGTCCTTCTTTTCCTGTAGTCCACAATCATCTCCTTTGTCTTGATCACGTTGAGGGAGATGTTGTTATCCTAGCACCACACGGCCTGGTCTCTGACCTCCTCCCTATAGGCTGTCTCGTCGATGATCAGGCCTACCACTGTTGTGTCATCGGTAAATTGATGATGGTGTTGGAGTCGTGCCTGGCCATGCAGTCATGAGTGAACAGGGAGTACAAGAGGGGACTGAGCACGCACCCCTGAGGGGCCCCCGTGTTGAGCATCAGTGTGGCGGATGTGTTGTTACCTACCCTTACCACCTGGGGGAGTTTCCCCATCAGGAAGTCCAAGATCCAATTGCAGAGGGAGGTGTTTTGTCCCAGGGTCCTTAGCTTAGTGATGAGCTTTGAGGGCACTATGGTGTTTAACTGTAGTCAAGCTCAAGCTGTAGTCAATGAATAGCATTCTCACATAGGTGTTCCTTTTGTCCAGGTGGGAAAGGGCAGTGTGGAGTGCAATAGAGATTGCATCATCTGTGGATCTGTTGGGGCGGTATGCAAATTGGAGTGGGTCTAGGGTTTCTGGTATGATGGTGTTGAGGTGAGCCATGACCAGCCTTTCAAAGCACTTCATGGCTACAGACGTGAGTGCTACTATGGCACAGTGCATTCTAAATCTGTTCAAACTACGACACAGTGCATTCTAAATCTGTTCAAACTACGGCACAGTGCATTCTAAATCTGTTCAAACTACGGCACAGTGCATTCTAAATCTGTTCAAACTACGGCACAGTGCATTCTAAATATGCTCAAACTACAGCACAGTGCATTCTAAGACTTCCAACAGCCGAATACTGTAACAGCCTTAGCTGATACATGCAATACATGCTGAAAACTGCAACTAACAATTCAGTTCAACCTATACATTTTCAATAAAAGCAAAAAATATTCTAATCAGACAGACATCTTTGGGAAACATCCTCTCAAAGAAAGATCCAAATATTTAGTTGAATGTATAGTATTACTCGAACAAATCAAAATTTGGCTGCCTTCTGCCTCTGTCAGAAATGGTTAGGAAAGGGAGTTCAGCCGTACAGTTACCCTCTAACCCAGGGGTGGGCAATTCCAGTCCTCGTGGGCCTGATTGGTGTCACAGTTTTGCCCCAGCCCCAGCTAACACACCTGACTCCAATAATCACCTAATCATGATCTTCAGTTTAGAATGCAATTTGATTAATCAGCTGTGTTTGCTAGGGTTGGAGAAAGAGTGTGACACCAATCAGGCCCCTGAGGACTGGAATAGCCCACCCCTCTTCTATCCCCAACTGGTATAGTAGCCAGGAAACACACTGGCCAGTGGCATCATGCTCATGCTCACTGCCCCTGAACAAGGCAGTTAACACACTGTTCCTAGGCCGTCATTGAAAATAAGAATTTGTTCTTAACTGACTTGCCTAGTTAAACGAAAGTCAAATAAATCAAATAAAAAATTGTCATGCCGTGCCCACAACATGTGCCCCCTCAGTTTTATCCATGTATACACTGAAAAAATACAAAAGATATTGTTTTCGTTTGCACACAATTAATCCAAAGAAGTCACATTTCACCAGTGGCTCTGACACTGACTATGTGAGTGACAGCAGGGACAATCAAGTCAGCACAACAAAGCACGTTAAGCAAAAGGAAAAAACAACATAGCATGTAAACAGAATTTCACTGCAGTTCCATGTTAAGAAATAGATTGAGCTGCAGGAAAACTTCTGAATTCTGATAAGCCATGTACACGTTT
This sequence comes from Oncorhynchus masou masou, assembly GCF_036934945.1. Classification (NCBI taxonomy): domain Eukaryota; kingdom Metazoa; phylum Chordata; class Actinopteri; order Salmoniformes; family Salmonidae; genus Oncorhynchus; species Oncorhynchus masou. Next base: position 49,007,438 of record NC_088233.1, read on the forward strand.
TTATTACACAGCTTATCAGCTTAAAAAAAACGATTTGCATGTTTTTTTGTGGTTTTTTTTACTCTCTAAAAGCTTTAAAACATGAAAACAAAATGCTTTTATCTATATTTTCTATGTGTTACTGAGGTCAAGGTACATTTTATTCGGTCCAGCACGCTCATCCCCTCTTACTAGCAGCACTGGATGCTGCCCAGTACCAATGATACTGAAAACAAAACTTTACCTTGCCACTGTCCTCCAAGTCAAGGAAAAACGTCAAGTTATCAAGAGGTCAAATTGTGCCTCTTGAAAAGGATATGTTTTAGCGCAGTATTCTTGTCCCTGACTGGATTGGTACTGTATAACGCACCCCTGTAGTAACGTACCGTTGATGCGTCGTGACTCTAACCTGTGAGCCAAATCCTTATGTGTTCTGACTGTGTGCTGCTCCCAGATGTGCTGGGAGTTGAAGGAAGCTTTATTCAAACGGAGTACCAAGTTTAGCAGTGAGAGAGAGAGAGAGAGAGAGAGAGAGAGAGAGAGAGAGAGAGAGAGAAAGCGCGAGAGAGAGAGAGAGAGAGAGAGCGAGCTGTAGTAGAGAGGTAGTGTTGAATCGTCTTGCCAATAGTGTGAGGTCATGCAAACAGTCGGAGGATTTGAAAACCAAAGCAGTACCACGGAACCACACTACTCTACAGTACTAGTGAATGGTTGCTATTTGATAGGCTGTGTTCACAATAAAGGTGAAATTGGCATGAGGCTGATAAAACTAAATCCATTGATGTGTTGGACTGTGCTTGCAATAATATTAAAATAATATGATAGAACATTTTATTATACAGTATCAGTAAACCTGGGACACATTTCCAGTTAACCCTTTACAATATGAGTGCATCTCTCTGGAGAGTATAACAATTCAAACATTCACATTCAGGTTTGTGGACTTGCCATTCACTACATGAGAGAAAAGACAAAAGGCTAAGTAGATGCAAAAGGATCCACAATCTTTCGTAATATGAGCTGACTGTTTGTACTGAGGCCAAGCAACTATCTAAGCTAGTTTTGACGCAGCATTTTGGAAGTGTTGGGGGCGAGTGAGAGTTTGGGGTCTTCTCAACACTGTCTGTTAAACACACACAGGCACACACACACACAGGCACACACGCACGCATGCACACACAGGCACACACACACACAGGCAAACACGCACGCACGCACACACGCACACACACACACACACAGGCACAGGCACAGGCACACACACAGGCACACACACACACACACACACACACACACACACACACACACACACACACACACACACACACACACACACACACACACACACACACACACACACACACACACACACACACACACACACACACACAGAGGCTTGGGAAATTGGATGTTGGATATGTGCCTTTCTCTGATGTAGGCCAGTGCATTATCCTAGCCTTACAGCACACTTGACGTGGCTAACGCTAGCTTCAGGCTCTACCTGGGCCTGCTTACTATTTAGCCATCCATGTTCATTGATGTGATTCAGGCACTACAATAATGTTTAGCTTCATGCATGTTAATCTTTGTAGTGTGCAATTGAGTAGATGATTTACTGTATTTAGCTAAACTCATTATGCAGTAGTGCGCAATAAAGTATAGGCCTAATTGCCTTGTGTGTAATTTTGCATGGTTAACCCCATTTCCATTTCGCTTTCCTCCAAGAAACCACACATGAATGGATAAGTACCCAAAAGTGAACCGGAGTGTGTTGTGTGGTGACAACAAACATCCTTTGCCCTGTCGTCCTTTGGCTCTGTTCTTGCTGGACATCCCTGTGGTGCTTCACACATCCCTGGATCAGTACATAGTGTTTACTAGAGGTCATCCAGGCACTTTCAGTTATCTTGTGTGAACGTTCTACAGCCTAGTATTGTTTACACCCCTCAAACTCAGCTCTGGACCTTGAAGCCAGTTCCACTACCTTTTTTTTGTCGTTCTCTTCTAATCGGGGACTGATTTAGACCTGGGACACCAGGTGTGTGCAATTCATTGTCAGGCAGAACAGAACCAGCAGGCTCCGGACCTCGTAGGGTAAGAGCTGAGTATAGGCCCCTGGTCTATACCACAAGACTGATTTACTGTGAGAGAACATATGTGCCGAAGATTCAAGGTGAGGAAGGCTTATATTTTGTCGATATATTTCCATCATACGGTACAAAGCCACTCGCTGTAAACAAAAAGGTACAGTAAATACAAAAAGGGCCCCCAAAACATCAGGTGGAATGGTGGCAGCCCTTTCCTAACAAACACTGGATGATGTATCAGCAAAGTCTACTACTATCGGATGTATCCGCATGCCATTGGAGGAGACGGTATGCGTTTTTCGTCATGAATCTTGCCCTGGAGGAATCTCTGTGGCACGGCCACAAAGCCATACAATCGTGTTTTTACCCTAACCGTTATCATACTGCTAACCCTAATGCCGAACCTTAAATCATGAATTTTTACAATACAGACCATTTTTAACTAGGCAGCTGACCCATCTAGCGGAAATGGTTCCGTTCTGCCTCGGAATAAGACTCATCCCAATGAACCTGCTTGGAGCATGAAATTCCCCACCTTTTGCCCTCAGTCATTTGACAAACCAATTAGGTTGGATTCTTTCCAGTATTAAAGAGCAAGTTCTGGCTGTCAGTCCCTACACTGCATTCAGATGGCTGAGTATGTACAAAGTAACAACTTGCTGAACTGTGCCAAGAACAGGAAACTGAAATAGTTTTTGTCTGGGTCATATGGGTTAACTGTAACTGTAAATGACCAGAAAGAATGTGGCACAATGTTATTCTAAATTAACTACCCAATAAATACCTCCTTTTGGGCACACTGAATGCCTGTTTCCAGTCAAAGAATTCAACATTACCGTGTGCATGCCTCATTAAGGGGACATTCTCCATAATCCATGGGCCTCCATTTTGTTCTCTATTAATAATCATTAATACCACTCAAACCATAGACATGTTATGCTCTGCTAATATTGTTATTACACACAATCATGTCAGACCTATACACTTACAAGTGACTATGTTTTGTGGAGTAAGAGAACTGAAACACAGTCTCTGGACAATTAAGTATTCTTGTTTGGGACACAGGCTGACGCCAATAATATAGTGCAGTGGCATAGTTGTACTAGGTCGTTAAAAGTGCTGAGTGCACAGATTGTCTTTGGAGGGGTCACTCCATTTTTAGGGCCCCTAAGGAGTCCTCAGAACCAGATAGTAGTGTTTAGAACTGCTTTTATGGACGGGACCATGAATGGATTGTATATGAGGAAACTGTGAAGGAATGCCTCACAAAAACAACTATTAGACATGGTAAATGACTCAAATAGCCTTTTGATAACAATGTGTTGTCTGTCTGCTGTTTCCCATGTCAAAATATACTGGGACCATACCTGCAAACATAAGCTAGCTTTTAAAGTTAAACAGGCTCTCACACACAAAATGCGTATCAGCATATTAAAAAGGTTGATTTACTTGCATGTGACAGAAAGCTAAATTGTAGCAGGTCCCATCTGATAACATGGCACACGTTAGCCCTTTGCTAACCTCACCAGGTGGCAGTGAATACACCCTGGCACATCTTCTGCAGCCAATTAAAATCGTAGACTTAGTTGGACGTGTTCCAACACATATTCATGGAAGCGTCCTTAGCAGTCCAACATCAAAGCAACTAGCCTATCACTTGTATTTGACTGACTGGTCAAATTGCCCTCTGTGTAAAGTGCCTAATCCATGTAATCGTCGCAGATTGTGGCAAGGGTTCATCTCTCACATGATCCCCATGTAGAATTTGCTTAGTGTGCAGGAAAGGGACGTAGCCAACAGCTTGAAAATGAAAAAATGAATTTCAGCCCTGCACACAAACATACTGCTATTGCCTAAGAATCATATGTGTACAGCTAAATTTAGATGGACTTTTTATATGCTTTTCTATAATCATCTGCTTTGTCACATTATTTCACTTAAGGGGTCCCAAGTGGTGCAGCAGTCTAAGGCACTGCATCTCAGTGTTCAAAGGTGTCACTATAGACTCTGGTTCAATTCCAGGCTGTACCACAACCGGCAGTGATTGGGAGTCCCATAGGGCAGCACACTTTTGGCCCAGCATCGTTAGGGTTAGGCCGTCACTGTAAATAAGAATTTGTTCTTAGCTGACTTGCCTAGTTAAATAAAGGTTAAAGGAGGATCCAAAGTTTACAGTAGAAATAGTTTGCACTCTCGTTATCATCCTACAGATGGCAGTATTGCAGCTTGCATATACGGTCAACTTAGAAAGACACTGTCATTAGTATATTTATTTATTAGACATTTTTCAGGATGAAATCCCTTGATGCACCATTTTATTTTAAAGTGTCCAAATAAAACAAGTACACAATACTTATTAAGTAGAATAATATGGCAAATACTGTCTAATTATTGTACAACTACTAATAGGCCTACAACTAATGCAAACTACTGCTACAATTACTCGTACAACTAATACAAATAAGTACCTGTAATGTTTACATACATGCAGTATTTACGGATATCTACACATTGTGATGTAGTTAACACAAACAGTTTGTTCTTAAACATCGTGAGATTTTAATGCCCTGATTTCTATAGGTCAATTATTCCAGTCAGTTGGGCCTTTGTATCTGAAAGATCTTTCTCCAACCTCATTTGATGTATCCTTGGAATTTGTAATTGCTGCTGTTGTCGAAGGAAGTAGTGTGAGTCTTGTAAAGTTCCTGGTGTTCCTTAATAAATACATCACCAGTCAAACGTTGGACACACCTACTCATTCAAGGGTTTTTCTTTATTTTGACTATTTTCTACATTGTAGAATAGTAGTGAAGACATCAAAACTATGAAATAACACATGGAATCATGTAGTAACCCCCCCCCAAAAAAATTCAACAAATCAAAATCTATTTTATATTTGAGATTCTTTAAAGTAGTCACCCTTTGCATTGATGACAGCTTTGCACACTGTGGTAGCAGAATAACAAGATTGTTATATTTATGCACTAAATGGCCATTTTATGAAATAGAGTAAAGTTCTTAGGACTCTCTCTCCCTTTCTGAGTTAACTGAGAGGAGTCTTTTGAAGCTTGGGCTGGCAACTGTTACTGTATAGAGATGGTTTCCACTCTAGCTTCCTGTGGTTAGTCTGGGCATAGGGTCAAGGAAATGGGTTTTGTTAGATAGCTTAGGTTGACAATGACTTGGTTATAATGACCTAAATCTGGCATTCTATAGGCAAGATGTGGTGTGTGTGACCCAAGATAGAGATAGCCTGGAAGAATTTAGAACAATGCCTCATTGCATCATCATCCTGGCACCTGGGAGACTAAGCCGGGTTGGAAGTAAACAACATCCTTTTGTAGATAACCAAGGTGGATTATGGGAGTTGGAACCATTCTGACTTAGCATTTTTTTGTCCTATATAAGGTCTCTGTTTTATCATTATCAGTTAGGCTCTCGGCCCAACAGTCAACACTGTTGCGTCAACGTTTTCATTATTGTAATAATTCAACAATATTGAATAAAGATGATTATTTGAAGAAAATTACACAGTCTCTCTCCCTTGAATATAATATTCCACCACAGCACTCTTGGCATTCTCTCAACCAGCTTCACGAGGAATGCTTTTCCAACAGTCTTGAAGGAGATCTCACATATGCTGAGCACTTGTTGGCTGTTTTTCCTTCACTCTGCGGTCCAACTCATCCAAAAACATCTCAATTGGGTTGAGGTCGGGGGATTGTGGACGCCAGGTCATCTGATACAGCACTCCATCTGATACACTCACTCTCCTTCTTGGTCAAATAGCCCTTACACAGGCTTGGTGTTTTGGGTCATTGTCCTGTTGAAAAACAAATGATGCAAACCAGATGGGATGGCGCATCGCAGCAGAATGCTGTGGTAGCCATGCTGGTTAAGTGTGACTTGAATTCTAAATAAATTACTGACAGTGTCACCAGCAAAGCACCATCACACCTCCTCCATGTTTCACGGTCGGAACCACACATGCAGAGATCATCCGCGTCGCATAAAGACATGGGGTTGGAACCAAAAATCTCAAATTTGGATTCATCAGACCAAAGGACAGATTTCCACAGGTCTAATGTTCATTGCTTGTCTTCTTATTGGTGTCTTTTAGTAGTGGTTTCTTTGCAGCAATTTGACCATGAATAGCTGATTCATGCAGTCTCTTCTGAACAGTTGATGTTGAGATGTGTCTGTTACTTGAACTCTGTGAAGCATTTATCTGGGCTGAAATTTGGTAACTCTAATGAACTTATCCTCTGCAGCAGAGGTAACTCTGGGTCTTCCTTTCCTGTGGCGGCGCTCATTAAAGCCAGTTTCATCATAGCGCTTGATGGTTTTTGCGACTGCACTTGAAGACGTTCTGAGCCCTCTCCTGTACTCCCTGTTCACCCACGACTGCGCGGCAACGCACACCTCCAACTCAATCATCAAGTTTGCGGACAACACAACAGTGGTAAGCTTGATTACCAACAACGACGAGACGGCCTACGGGGAGGAGGTGAGGGCCCTCGGAGTGTGGTGTCAGGACAATAACCTCACACTCAACGTCAACAAAACTAAGGAGATGATTGTGGACTTCAGGAAACAGCAGAGGGAACACCCCCCTATCCACATCGATGGAACAGTAGTGGAGAGGGTAGTAAGTTTTAAGTTCCTCAGCATACACATCACAGACAAACTGAATTGGTCCACTCACACAGACAGCATCGTGAAGAAGGCGCAGCAGCGCCTCTTCAACCTCAGGAGGCTGAAGAAATTCGGCTTGTCACCAAAAGCACTCACAAACTTCTACAGATGCACAATCGAGAGCATCCTGGCGGGCTGTATCACCGCCTGGTACGGCAACTGCTCCGCCCACAACCGTAAGGCTCTCCAGAGGGTAGTGAGGTCTGCACAACGTATCACCGGGGGCAAACTACCTGCCCTCCAGGACATCTACACCACCCGATGTTACAGGAAGGCCATAAAGATCATCAAGGACAACAACCACCCGAGCCACTGCCTGTTCATCCCGCTATCATCCAGAAGGCGAGGTCAGTACAGGTGCATCATAGCCGGGACCGAGAGACTGAAAAACAGCTTCTATCTCAAGGCCATCAGACTGTTAAACAGCAACCACTAACATTGAGTGGCTGCTGCCAACACACTGACTCAGCCACTTCAATAATGGGAATTGATGGGAAAGGATAGAAAATATATCACTAGCCACTTTAAACAATGCTACCTAATATAATGTTTACATACCCTACATTATTCATTGCATATGTATACGTATATACTGTACATATACATCTACTGCATCCTTATGTAATACATGTATCACTAGCCACTTTAACTATGCCACTTTGTTTACATACTCATCTCATATGTATATACTGTACTCGATCCCATCTACTGTATCTTGCCTGTGCTGCTCTGCACCATCACTCATTCATATCTTTAAGTACATATTCTTTATCCCCTTACACTGTGTATAAGAAATTAGTTTTGGAATTGTTAGTTAGATTACTTGTTGGTTATTACTGCATTGTCGGAACTAGAAGCACAAGCATTTCGCTACACTCGCATTAACATCTGCTAACCATGTGTATGTGACAAATAAAATTTGATTTGATTTGAGACACTTTCAAAGTTTCAAAGCGACTGATCTTCATGTTGTAAAGTAATGATGGACTGGCTTTCCCTTTGTTAATTTGAGCTGTTCTTGCCATAATATGGACTTTGTCTTTGACAAAATAGTGCTATCTTCTGTATGCCACCCTAGCCTTGTCACAACACAACGAATTGGCTCACAACTGATTCCACAAATGAACTTTTAACAAGGCACACCTGTTAATTGAAATGCATTCCAGGTGACTACCTCGTGAATCTGGTTGAGAGAAGGCCAAGAGTGTGCAAAGCTGTCATCAAGGCAAAGGGTGGCTACTTTGAAGAATCTCAAATTTAAAACTGTTTTTTTGTTACTACATGATTCCATATGTGTTATTTCATAGTTTTGATATCTTCACTATAATTCTACAACATAGTAAACATTAAGGAAAACACTCGAATGAGGAGGTGTGTCCAAACTTTTGACTGGTACTGAATATAGGGAAATATAAGTTGATACTGTACATTTAAAAAGAAAGTGGTATCAATGCAGTTGTCTTCTGTTTGGGAGTGACAGACAATTTTGTGATTCATACATAGTGAATTGATGTAACCCGGATAAGCACTAAATACATTTCAGTTACTGCTAAACACAGCTGCCAGAATCTTGACTAGAACCAAAAAATATGGTCGTATTATTCCAGTGCTAGCCTCTCTACACTGGCTTCATGTTAAGGCTAGGGCTGATTTCAAGGTTTTATGCTAACCTACAAAGCATTACATGGGCTTGCTCCTACCTATCATTCCGATTTGGTCCTGCCGTACATACCTACACGTACGCTACGGTCACAGGACACAAGGCCTCTTTATTGTCCCAAGAATTTCTAAGTAAACAGCTGGAGGCAGGGCTTTCTCCTATAGAGCTCAATTTTTCTGGAATGGTCTGCCTATCCATGTGAGAGACACAGACTCGGTCTCGACCTTTGAGTCATTATTGGGGCGGCAGGGTGGCCTAGTGGTTAGAGCTTTGGACTAGTAACCGAAAGGTTGCAAGTTTGAATCCCCAAGCTGACAAGGTACAAATCTGTCGTTCTGCCACTGAACAGGCAGTTACCCCACTGTTCCTAGGCCGTCATTGAAAATAAACATTTGTTCTTGACTGACTTGCCTAGTAAAATAAAGGTTAAAAAACAACAACAACAAAAAAAATAATAATTTGAAGACTCATCTCTTCAGTAGGTCCTATGATTGAGTGTAGTCAGGCCCAGGGGTGTGAAGGTGAACGGAAAGGCACTGGAGCAACAAACAGCCCTTGATGTTTCTGCCTGGACGGTTCCCCTCTTTCCACTGGGATTCTCTGCCTCTAACAGGTGTTGAGTCACTGGCTTACTGGTGCTCTTCCACCCCGTCCCTAGGAGTGGGTTGAGTCAATGATGTGATCTTTCTGTCCGGGTTGGTGCACCCCTTGGGTTCGTGCAGTGGGGGAGATCTTTGTGGGTAATACTCGGCCTTGCCTCAGGGTAGTAAGTTGGTGGTTTGAAGATATCCCTCTAGTGGTGTGGGGGCTATGCTTTGGCAAAGTGGGTGGGGTTATATCCTGCCTGGTTGGTCCTGTCCGGGGGTATTGTCGGACGGGGCCACAGTGTCTCCTGACCCCTCCTGTCTCAGCCTTGAGTAATTATGCTGCAATAGTTTGTGTCGGGGGGGGAGGATCAGTCTGTTATATTTGGAGTATTTCTCCTGTCTTATCCGGTGTCCTGTGTGAATTCAAGTATGCTAACTCTATCTCCTCTCTCTTTCTCTCTTTTCTCAGAGGACATGAGCCCTATGACCATGCCTCAGGACTACCTGACCTGATGACTCCTTGCTGTCCCCAGTCCACCTGTTCGTGCTGCTGCTCCAGTTTCAGCTGTTCTGCCTGCGGCTATGAAACCCTGATCTATTCACCGGACGTGCTACCTTGTCACGGACCTGCTGTTTTCAACTCTCTCTCTACTGCACCTGCTGTCTCTAAGATCGGCTGTGGAAAGCTAACTGGCATTTACTCCTGAGGTGCTGACATGTTGCATCCTCAACAACCATTGTGATTATTATTATTTGACCCTGCTGGTCGTCTATGAACATTTGAACATCTTGGCCATGTACTGTTATAATCTCCACCCGGCACAGCCAGAAGAGGACTGGTCACCCCTCAGAGCCTGGTTCCTCTCTAGGTTTCTTCCTAGGTTCCTGCCTTTCTAGGGAGTTTTTCCTAGCCACCGTGCTTCTACATCTGAATTGCTTGCTGTTTGGGGTTTTAGACTGGATTTCTGTACAGCACTTTGTGACATCGGCTGATGGAAAAATGGCTTTAGAAATACATTTGATTTATTGATTGATGTCTTATAATGGCATCCAAGAGTGAATCTGCAATGATTGTTATAAATTAAATCTAATTTGTAAAGTAAGGTCTGTGTTTTGTGTTTTGATAGATGTCACCATAGCCTACGATAGAGGAAGCAGCTGTTGTGTTTCTAAAGTACAGTATTTCTAATGGATACAGTAAAACAATTATTAGATCTGTATAGTAACCCAAGCTTATATTTTAATTATTTTTCTAATATAATCAATTTGCTTCACAAAAGATCATTCAGAATCTATCCTCAAATCCAGATATTTCAAACAAATCCACACTTTCAAGCATTGTTCCATAAAGATTGATGGCAAACACAAATACCTGCATGATTTTAAAACCTCTGAGGCTGCATTTACACCTGAAATAGGGATTCTCAAATAAGACGCCCTGAGCCAAATATAGTGTCACGGGGCTATGTTCATACATTTACAGTCCTTTCATACGACGTTAGTTACTCTGTTTGACTACTCCGGAATGCTCCAATTACAAAATGATGATGTTATTTTATTAGCTTCGTAGGCCTTCCTCAACCGTTTGTAATTCAACAAACCCACAAGGAAGACAGAGAGGAGCGATATACACAGAACAAAAATAATTGTAAAATATTTTAATGGGTTACAGTTCATATGCGGATATCAGTCAATTGAAATAAATTCATTAGGCCCTACCGTGTGGATTTCACATGACTGGGAATACAGATATGCATTTGTTGGTCACAGATACCTTAAAAAAGTGTCTGGTGTGACCGCAATTTGCCTCATGCGGTGCGACACGTCTTCTTTGCATAGAGGTGATCCTGTTGATCGTGGCCTGTGGAATTTTGTCCCACCCCTCTTCAATGGCTGTGCGAAGTTGCTGGATATCGGCGGGAACTGGAACATGTTGTTGTACACCTACTGTAGATCCAGAGCATCCCAAATTTGCTCAATGGGTGACATGTCTGGTGAGTGTGCAGGCCATGGACGAACAGGGAAATGTTCAGCTTCCAGGAATTGTGTACAGATCCTTGCGACATGGGGCCGTGCATTATCATGCTGAAACATGAGGTGATGGCGGCGGATGAATGGCACGACAATGAGCCTCAGGATCTCGTCGTGGCATCTCTGTGCATTCAAATTGCCATTGATAAAATGCAATTGTGTCTGTTGTCGGGATGCCCATGCCATAACCCCACTGTCACCATGGGGCATTCTGTTGACAATGTTGACATCAGCAAACCGCTCATCCACACAACACCATACACGCTGTCTGCCATCTGCCCGGTACAGTTGAAACCGGGATTCATCCGTGAAGAACACACTTCTCCAGTGTTCCAGTAGCCATCGAAGGTGAGCATTTTCCCTCTGAAGTCGTTGATGACGCCGAACTGGTGAGGATGACGAGTGCGCAGATGAGCTTCCCTGAGACGATATCTGACAGTTTATGCAGAATTTCTTTGGATGTGCAACTCACAATGGGTTGTGGCACCTTCATTTCGGAGGACGGGCTCGTGGTAATAGCTAGAGCGCAATAAGGGGAACGGTTTCCATGTGTTTGATGCCAATCCACTTACTCCATTCCAGCCATTATTATGAGCCATCCTACCCTCAGCTGTCCGGGTGGCTGGTCTCAGATGGTCCCGTAGGTGAAGAAGCCGGATGTGGAGGTCCTGGGCTGGCGTGGTTACACGTGGTCTGCGGTTGTGAGGCCAGTTGGACGTAGTGACAAATTCTCAAAAATGATGTTGAAGGCGGTTTATGGTAGAGAAATGAACATTAAATTATCTGGCAACAGCTCTGGAGGACAGCTCCAATTGCACTCACCCTCAAAACATCTGTGGCATTGTGTTGTGTGACAAAAGTGCACATTTTAGCCTGGCCACACCTGTCAGGTGAATGGATTATCTTGGCAAAGGAGAAATGTTCACTAACAGGGATGTAAACAAATTTGTGGACAAAATCTGAGAAAAAAATAAGCTTTTTGTGCACATAGAACATTTCTGGGATCTTTTATTCCAACTAATGAAACATGAGACCAACAATCGGCATGTTGTGTTTATATTTTTGTTCAGTGTAGTTCTGTTCTTGTCACGCCTTGGTCTTAGTATTTTGTGTTTTCGTTAATTAGTTGGTCAGGCCAGGGTGTGACATGGGTTTATGTTGTTGTATTTCGTAGTGGGGTTTTTTAGTTATTGGGATTGCGGCTGAGTAGGGGTGTTGCATAGGTTTGGCTGCCTGAGGCGGTTCTCAATCAGAGTCAGGTGATTCTCGTTGTCTCTGATTGGGAACCGTATTTAGGTAGCCTGGGTTTCACTTTGTATTTCGTGGGTGATTGTTCATAGTCTCTGTGTAGTTTCACCAGATAGGCTGTACTTAGGTTTCACGTTCCGTTTTGTTGTTTTGTATTTTGTCTCAGTACTTTCATGTATTCGTCATTTGTTTCATTAAACAACATGAGTAACCAACACGCTGCATTTCGGTCCGACTCTCTTGCAACAAACGAAGAACGCCGTTACAGTTCTTTGGTAAATATATTAATAAAAGATAGGGAAACTTCTTAAAAAGACATTACAATAATTCCAAGGGACATTAACAGTAACACACAAATGCAAGCACACAAACTCCAGACTTAATTTTAAGAAGGTGTATAAATACATTCTCATTGATGGATTCCTGGCATTCATTCATGCATTTCATCTCCACAGCCAACAGATGCTGGTGTCACTTGGGATTGCGCCACAGGGATTCTTCAGTCATCTCTATGGGGTTTAGCTGTATACTGCCCTGTAATAGTCCCAGGCGTTAATGCCACAGCGCCCGGCCATAAGAGCTTCTTTCACTCAGCCTCCCATCTCCTCTCCTCCGCTCAGGGCTCTGACACAGCCACTCACTGTCTGTCAGGAGAAGTCTGCTTTTTTACGTCCCTCCATAGAAATGAATGGCTGTATTATGGGAGGCATTACATATATAGCCTGTACATGTATATGCAATGTATAACCCAATTGATGGCCCCATTTGCTATGCCAACTTATTGGGATGTCTGTGCCAAATGGATGTACTGGAAATCATATGTTGAACATTGCATTCTGAGAATAGACCGGTGAATGATATAGGTAGAGTAACAGGTAGACAGTCAAAGGCACTGTTTCAAAAATAACATTTGTTCGGTGACAAATATGAGATCAAAGGGGATGTTTTATTCATACTCTGAGACGAGAGTCAAAGTTGGAACTGTTATAGCTAGTTGAGCTACTGTACACGAACACACATTTTGTACCATATCACATTGTAATGATGTGCCACTCATCCTGACAACCCATTCGCATGTAAAGCAAAGCATTACCGTACGACGTACAGTACAGAGCAAGGGCACCATAGCATACCGTTCAATCGTTTCTTCCCAAAAGGCTATGACAGATTAGAGTTTAAGTTGAATACCACCTACTCATCATAAGTTCCATGCTGAAATGTGGAGCCTTTCTGTTCAATTAGATCATTTCTGGACAATATTTCTGTCCATTTAGGGGACCTCATTTGGCTCAAGAGCACCCCCAGAGGCAAATTGTTCCTTACAGTAACTAATTCAGTTGAGCATGGTACATTACTGTACATCTGTGACAGACTAATCTTGTAGTAATTTGCTAAGAATAATCAACATACTAAAGTTTCAGCCCAAAATTCGACAATGGTGTAATTCATTAGAGTTCTAATTTTAGACTAGTGAGATTTGTGAATCATACTAACAGCCTGGAAACGTTCCTCTCCTTTTTGGGCGTCTTGACGAGGTTGAGGAAAGTATGAGTAGGAGAAAGACTTGGTTAACTCCTTGCCCTTTCCAGAGACCATTAAGAAAACTAAACACACACACTAGGTACATACACTCACCCCAATAAGTCTCCAACTGGACAGGTTTTCATTTTTTTTACCATTGGCTATGTGGCTAATTTAGTCAGGGAAAACAATGACACATACAGGGTTTATCAAAGGTTTTTCCTTCAGAAGATGGATCGAAGCTTATGCCCCCCCCCCCCTCTGATGGTCCTAAATGTTTTAAACGGCTCACTCAGCGCCGGGGCTAAATTATATGGCATTGCGTTCTTTACACAAACCTCTTCACCCCATATTTCCCCTAGCTCTCTCTCCTTGTTAACCAAGAGCAATAAACTGTGAACAAGGCCCTGGTTTCTTCCCAGGAAAACCAAGATGACCGCCACTGACTCAGGAGCACTGGCACCAGACCTGGCCGGTCGACCCATTGGGCTCTGGGGAGAATAAAGGGCGCCTAAGAGTGTTTTGCTGCCTTTGCTGCCATCGCTTTTGGGCATATTACATAATCATATCCAACTGTACACTGTAGAATCAGAGTGGTGGCTGAGAGGTGGTTAGGGGTGGGGGGGGGGGGGGGGGGGGGGTGGGGGGGGGGGGCTGGGTAAAATTGGAGAGGAGTGAGTACTGGTTTTTATGGAACACTATTTCCTTATGCCACAGTACAGACTGGCCTCCCCACCTTGACAAATAACCAGGCTCACACGACCTGTCTGGCAAGCCAGGGCTGTCTATAATATGCCTGAGTGTCAGTGTGCGAATGGATCATCCTAATTTATATCTACTGTTTGTGCATGGAAATTCATCTGGGTCTGTTAGTAATTTTACGCCTTAGTTGGCCATGTTTGGTTTTTGCAGGGTGAATTAGCTTCAATTAGCTAAACTTGTCAAATGTATTTATATTACTAATTATGTACAGACTCGCCACTCCCATGCTTTATCTGGAGACACAGTTTCTTCAACATCACATCAAATCAAACTTTATTTGTCACATGCGCCTGTCACGCCCTGGTCTATATTTATTATGTTATCTTCATGTATTGGGTCAGGCCAGGGTGTGACATGGGTTTATTTGTAGTGTGTTTTGTCTTGGGGTTGTGTGGGGTGTATAGATTAGTCTATGGCTGCCTGAGGCAGTTTTCAATCAGAGTCAGGTGATTATCGTTGTCTCTGATTGGGAACCATATTTAGGTAGCCTGGGTTTCACTGTGTGTTTGTGGGTGATTGTTCCTGTCTCTGTGTTTGTTGCACCAGTCAGGGCTGTTTCGGTTTTCGACGTTTGTTGTTTTGTATTGTTCGTGTTTCGTCATAATTAAAGATGTATCGAACGAACCACGTTGCATTTTGGTCCGATCCTTATTCCACCTCTTCGTCAGAGAAGGAGGTAGAAGAAAGCCGTTACAGAATCACCCACCACAAACGGACCAAGCAACGTGTTACAGGCAGGAGCCACAGGAGAAGCAACAAAGGCAGCAACAGCGGCGCAATGAGGAAAGGACATGGGAACAGTTTCTGGACTACACTACGTGGGAAGAAATAGACAGGTGGGCGGCCGACCCAGGAGGAGTGCCCGAGCCCGCCTGGGATTCGCTGGAGCAGTGCGAAGAGGGGTATAGAAAAATGGAGTTGTTGAAGCAAGCACGGCGACGCGATAAGAAGCCCGGGAGTCAGCCCCAAAAATTTATTGGGGGGGGACTAACAGCGAGTATGGCTATGCCAGGTAGGTGACCTGCGCAAACTCGCTGTGCTTACCGGGGGGCTAGAGAGACCGGGCAGGCACCGTGTTATGCTGTGGTGCGCACGGTGTCTCCAGTGCGGGTGCATAGCCCTGTGCGTTCTATTCCAGCTCCGCGTATTGGCCGGGCTAGATTGAGCGTCGAGCCAAATGCCATGAAGCCGGCTCTACGTATCTGGTCCCCAGTGCGTCTCCTTGGGCCAGCTTACATGGCACCAGCCTTACGCTCGGTATCCCCGTTTCGCCTGCATAACCCAGTGTGGGCTATTCCACCATGCCGCACTGGCAGAGCGACCGGGAGTATTCAACCAGGTAAGGTTGGGCAGGCTCGGTGCTCAAGAGCTCCAGTGCGCCTGCACGGTCCGGTCTACCCAGTACCACCTCCACACCCCAGCCCTCCGGTGGCAGCTCCCCGCACCAGGCTTCCTGTGCGTGTCCTCGGCCCAGTACCATCAGTGCCAGCACCACGCATCAGGCCTACAGTGCGCCTCGCCTCTCCTGCGCTGCCGGAGCCTCCCGTCTGTTCAGAGTTGTTGGAGCCTTCCTCCTCTCCTGCGCTGCCGGAGTCTCCCGCCTGTTTAGCGCTGCCAGAGCCTTCCGCCTCTACAGCGTTGCCGGAGTCTCCTGCCCGTTTAGCGCAGCCAGAGCTGCCAGTCTGCATGGAGCAGCCAGAGCTGCCAATCTGCATGGAGCAGCCGGAGCTGCCAGTCTGCATGGAGCAGCCAGAGCTGCCAGTCTGCATGGAGCAGCCAGAGCTGCCAGAGCCGCCAGTCTGCATGGAGCAGCCAGAGCTGCCAGTCTGCATGGAGCAGCCAGAGCTGTCAGTCTGCATGGAGCTGCCAGTCTGCATGGAGCTGCCAGTCTGCATGGAGCTGCCAGTCTGTAAGGAGCTGCCAGTCTGCAAGGAGCTGCCAGTCTGCAAGGAGCTGCCAGAGCTGTTAGTCTGCATGGAGCAGCCAGAGCTGTCAGTCTGCAAGAAGCCGCCAGAGCTGTCAATCTGCATGGAGCAGCCAGAGCCGCCAGTCAGCATGGAGCAGCCAGAGCTGCCAGTCAGCGTGGAGCAGCCAGAGCTGTCAGTCTGCCAGGATCCGCCAGTCAGCCAGACTCTTCCAGACTCTTCCATATCTGCCAGTCAGCCAGACTCTTCCAGATCTGCCAGTCAGCCAGACTCTTCCAGATCTGCCAGCCAGCCAGACTCTTCCAGATCTGCCAGCCAGCCAGACTCTTCCAGATCTGCCAGTCAGCCAGACTCTTCCAGATCTGCCAGTCAGCCAGACTCTTCCAGATCTGCCAGTCAGCCAGACTCTTCCAGATCTGCTAGTCAACCAGACTCTTCCAGATCCGCCAGTCAGCCAGGATCTGCCAGAACTGCCAGCCAACCAGGATCTGCCGGATTCAACTACCTGGCTGGGCTTCCTCTCAGTGCTGGGCTTCCTCTCAGTGTTGGGCTTCCTCTCAGTGCTGGGCTTCCTCTCAGTGTTGGGCTTCCTCTCAGTGCTGGGCTTTCTCTGTCCCGAGCTGCTCCTCTGTCCCGAGCTGCCCCTCTGTCCCGAGCTGCCCCTCTGTCCCGAGCTGCCCCTCAGTCCAGTGGGGTTCTGGGTGAGGACTACTAGGCCATGGTCGGCGGCAAGGGTGGACAATCCTAGGACGCGAGGAGGGGGGACTAAGACATTCATAGAGTGGGTTCCACGTCCCGAGCCGGAGCCGCCACCATGGACAGACGCCCACCCGGACCCTTCCTATTGTTTTTGTTGTGCGTCCGGGAGTCCGCACCTTAGGGGGGGGGGTTCTGTCACGCCCTGGTCTATATTTATTATGTTATCTTCATGTATTGGGTCAGGCCAGGGTGTGACATGGGTTTATTTGTAGTGTGTTTCGTCTTGGGGTTGTGTGGGGTGTATAGATTAGTCTATGGCTGCCTGAGGCAGTTCTCAATCAGAGTCAGGTGATTATCATTGTCTCTGATTGGGGACCATATTGGGGCGGCAGTGTAGCCTAGTGGTTAGAGCATTGGACTAGTAACCAAAAGGTTGCAAGTTCAAATCCCCGAGCTGACAAGGTACAAAATCTGTCGTTCTGCCCCTGAACAGGCAGTTAACCCACTGTTCCTAGGCCGTCATTGAAAATAAGAATTTGTTCTTAACTGACTTGCCTAGTAAAATAAAATAAATAAAAAATATTTAGGTAGCCTGGGTTTCACTGTGTGATTGTTTCTGTGTTTGTTGCACAGAGACAGGAACAAGCTGACAGGCTGTTTCGGTTTTCGATGTTTGTTGTTTTGTGTTGTTCGTGTTTCATCATAATTAAAGATGTATCGAACAAACCACGTTGCATTTTGGTCCGATCCTTATTCCACCCCTTTGTCAGAGAAGGAGGTAGAAGAAAGCCGTTACAGCGCCGAATTCAACAAGTGTAGACTTTACCCGTGAAAATCTTACTTACAGCCCGTAACCAACAGTGCAGTTCAAGAAGAGTTAAGAAAATATTTACCAAGTAGACTAAAATAAAAAGTAATAATAAAAAGTAACACAATAAAAATAACATTAACGAGACTATATACAGGAAGCACCGGTACTGAGTCAGTGTGCGAGGGTACAGGTTAGTTGAAGTAATTTGTACATGTAGGCGAGGGTGAAGTGACTAGGCATAGAAAGTGAACAGTAAGTAGCAGCAGTGTACAAAAGGGAGGGGGGATCAATGTAAATTGCCAGTGGCAATTTTATAAATTGTTCAGCAGTCTTATGGCTTGGGGGTAGAAGCTGTTGAGAAGCCTTTTGGTTCTAGACTTGACGCTCCGGTACCGCTTGCCGTGAGGTAGCAGAGAAAACAGTCTATATGGGTGACTGGAGTCTCTGACAATTTTATGGGCTTTTCTCTGACACCACCTATTGTATAGGTCCTGGATGGCAGGAAGCTTGTCCCCAGTGATGTACTGGGCTGTTCGCACTACCCTCTGTAGCGCTTTAAGGTCAGATGCCGAGCAGTTGCTATACCAGGCGGTCAGGATGCCCTCGAGGGTGCAGCTGTCAAACCTTTTGAGGATCTGAGGACCCATGCCAAATCTTTTCAGTCTCCTAAGGGAGAAAAGGTTTTGTCGTGCCCTCTTCACGATTGTCTTGGTATGTTTGGACCATGATAACCTTTTGGTTATGTGGACACAACTCACAACTCTCAACCCGCTCCACTACAGCCCGTCGATGTTAATGGGGGTCTGTTCAGCTCGCCTTTTCCTGTAGTCCACGATCAGCTCCTTTGTCTTGCTCACATTGAGGGAGAGGTTGTTGTCCTGGCACCACCCTGCCAGTTCTCTGACCTTCTCCCTATAGGCTGTCTCATCGTTGTTGGTGATTGCCAGCAAACTTAATGATGGTGTTGGAGTCGTGTTTGGCCACGCAGTCGTGGGTGAACAGGGACTAAGTACACACCCCTGAGGGGCCCCAGTGTTAATAAGGATCAGTGTGGCAGACATGTTGTTGCCTTCTCTTACCACCTGGGGCGGCCCGTCAGGAAGTCGAGGATCCAATTGCAGAGGGTGTTTAGTCCCAGAGTTCTTAGCTTAGTGATGAGCTTCATGGGCACTATGGTGTTGAACGCTGAGCTGTAGTCAATGAACAGCATTCTCACATAGGTGTTCCTTTTGTCCAGGTGAGAAAGGGCAGTGTGGAGTATGATTGAGATTGTGTCATCTGTGGATCTGTTAGGGCGGTATGCGAATTGGAGTGGGTCTAGGGTGTCTGGGAGGATGCTGTTAATGTGAGCCATGACCAGCCTTTCAAAGCACTTCATGGCTACCGACGTGAGTGCCACGGGGCGGTAATCATTTTGGCAGGTTACCTTCGCTTCCTTGGGCACAGGGACTGAAACATGTAGGTATTACAGACTCGGTCAGGGCGAGGTTGAAAATGTCAGTGAAGACACTTGACAGTTGGTCCGCGCATGCTTTAAGTACACATCCTGGTAATCTGTCTGGCCCAGCGGCTTTGTGAATGTTGACCTGTTTAAAGGTTTTGTTCACATTGGCTACCGAGAGCGTTATCACACAGTCATCCAGAACAGCTGGTGATCTTGTGCATGCTTCTGTTTTACTTTCCTCGAAGCGAGCATAAAAGGCATTTAGCTCGTCTGGTAGGCTTGTGTCACTGGGCAGCTCGCGTCTGGGTTTCCCTTTGTAATCCTTAATAGTTTTCAGGCCCTGCCACATCCAACGAGCGTCAGAGCCGGTGTAGTAGGATTCAATCTTAATCCTCTATTGACGGTTTGCTTGTTTGATGGTTCGTCTGAGCGCATAGCAGGATTTCTTATAAGTGTCCGGATTAGTCTCCTATTCCTTGAAAGCGGCAGCTCTAGGCTTTAGCTCGATGCAGATGTTGCCTGTAATCCATGGCTTCTGGTTGGGATATGTACGTACAGTCACTGTGAGGACGACGTCATTGATGCACTTACTAACGAAGCCGATGACTGAGGTGGTGCACTCCTCAATGCCATTGGATGAATCCCGGAACATATTTTCAGTCTGTGCTAGCAAAACAGTCCTGTAGTGTAGCATCCGCGTCATCTGACCACTTCTGTATTGAGCGAGTCACTGGTACTTCTTGCTTTAGTTTTTGCTTGTAAGCAGGAATCAGGAGGCTTGAATTTTGGTCAGATTTGCCAAATGGAGGGTGGGGGAGAGCTTTGTATGCATCTCTGTGTGTGGAGTAAAGGTGGTCTAGGATTTCTTTCAATGGTTGCACATGTAACATGCTGGTAAAAATTTGGTAAAATTGATTTAAGCGCCGCTTCTGGGTGACCATTTTCTTCTTTGCTTATGGCCTCATAGAGTTGGTTGAGAGCGGTCTTAGTGCCAGCTTCGTTCTGTGGTGGTAAATAGACGGCTACGAATAATATAGATGAGAACTCTCTTGGTAGATAGTGTGGTCTACAGTTTATCATAATGTACTCCACCTCAGGCAAGCAATACGTCAAGACTTCTTTAATATTAGACATCGCGCACCAGCTGTCATTGACAAATAGACACACACCCCCACCCCAACCCCTAGTGTCACTGTTCTGCCGGTGCATGGAAAATCCCGCCAGCTCTATATTATCCGTATCGTCGTTCAGTCAAGTCTCGGAGAAACATAAGATGTAACATCTTATGTTTTTGATGTGCCATTGGTAGAATAATCTTAATCGTAGGTCATCAATTTTATTTTCCAATGATTGCACGTTAGCAAGAAAAACGGATTCTCCGAAGGCTGCCCGATCTGCGGCCCCTTTTCCTGCGTCTTTTCTTCACGCAAAAGGTGTGGATCTGGGCCTGTTCCAGTGAAAGCAAGATATCCTTCTCATCGGACTCATTAAAGGAAAAAGTTTATTCCAGTCCGCGGTGAGTAATCCCTGTAATCAAAGTTATTTTCGGTCATAAGAGATGGTAGCAGCAACATTATGTACACAATATGTTAAAAAATAAGTTACACAAAACACACACAAAAATGACAAAATAGCACAATCGGTTGGGAGAATGTAAAACGTCAGCCATGTTCTTTGGAACCATCTTTTCCACATAACATATATAGTTCAAACAAGTATGCACTCAGTCAAGGACAGACTTAGTGATTTGGAGGCCCCACGTAGAAGCCAGTCTTAATGGGCTTTATAGTAAAGACATGTAATATAGCTGTAAAAATACACCATGAACACAACCGGTCATGTTTTTATCTGATTGTCAAACAAATCGTTCAAAAATTGTTACTTTTGCACATTCATCCAAAATAATTCCAGCATCTGAACAAAGTACTGTGCATACGCCAATTTTCCTTAAATTCACAAGTGGCTGAAACTATCTCACCGGAAAAAGCCTCAGAGCAAGCAAAACAGCACCCCTCTGTCTTACTCTTTGTAGCCCATGTATCTGATGCTGTCTGGCCAAAAAGAGTATGACATGCGTTTTTACTAAAAAAATGTTTTAACTGAGGTAATTTTTCTGTTCAAATTAAATCTTCATTATTTATTTTATCTTGCCTCACTCTGAAAGTCACGTTTGCAATCATATCACTTGAAACAATGCACAGGTGGAATAGTCCATCATAAACCAGTCTGTGGGGGACTGATCAGGTGAATCCAGGTGAAAGCTATGATCCCTTACTGATGTCACTTGTTTAATCCACTTCAATCAGTGAAGATGAAAGGGAGGTTATAGGTTAAAGAAGGATTTGCCTTGAGACAATTGAGACATGGATTGTGTGAATGGGCATGACAAAAGATTTAAGGGCCTTTGAATGGGATGGTTTGTATCAAGTAATGCAATGCTGCTGGGTTTTTCACAGTCAACAGTTTCCCGTGTGTATCAAGAATGGTCATCCAGCCAACTTGACACAACTGTGGGAAGCATTGGCTTTAGCATGGGCCAGCATCCCTGTGGAACGCTTTCGACACCTTGTAGAGTCCATGCCTTGACGAATTGAGGCTGTTTTGAAGGCAAAAGGGCGTGGTACAACTCAATGTTACAAAGGTGTTCTTAATGTTTTGTACACTCAATGTATGTATATGTATGGAAATAATTTAGTGAGCCATGGGGGGGCCTCAAGTGGTGAAATTATGACTTTACAAAAAATATTACTAGTATAAATACGTTTTATTATGCCCAGCTCACGAGGCCCCCTTGATGATGTGAGGCTTGAGGTAATTGCCCCTTCTACCTAATGGTAAGTCCGCTACTGCACTCAGGTAAATGCTTAGGTGTAGCCAAATGTCTGATGATGAGGCTACTTCTGGTAGATTTCTTTGGCCAATATTAAGATGGCGCATACACATCCCAACTCATCAAAGATCTCAAGGTCAATATTGGTGACTAGACAAACTCTGATCCCACCTTCCCTCGTTGCCCTACTGTCTCTTGATGTTGAGTAGTTACATTAACACTATTCACGTCACTTCCAAAAGGACCCCTGTCACTATCACCTTTCAAACCGCACTTTGCACATTTCGCAATGCTGCTCAGCGAATCAACTCGCACGCACATCAATGTGATTTATAGGGCTGGTTTAGGTGTAACATAATCTGAATCAAGACATAATGGCCCCAATTTATGGAATTCTGTAAAATGAAGACACACTTCACGTAAATATTGTACAGTATACAGAAAAGGTGTTCAGTCTTGTTTTTCAATCCTGGTCCTGGAAACCCACAGGCTTATGTTCCAGTCTAGCACTGACACACAGGATTCAAATAGTCAAGGGTTTGATTTAGTTGATTCATGTAATCAGGTGTGTTAGTGCTGGGACATAACAACAGCCTTCACACCTCATAGGACCAACAATATCACAAATTAAATCTAAGAATAAAAACTTGAATTGTACATAATAATTTGTACAATTGTAAAAAAAAAAAAAAAAAGAAGTTTACTTCAGAAACACAAAGTGAATTTCAATCAATGTCATGCACACACTCCAGACGGTAGATGGCAGTGACAAACCCCTTTGATTTTAAAGAACAAATCCTACCTTTAAAAAATGTATTAAACATACCCAGACCCACCTGCTCACACCCCCATCTCCAGCGCCCGTATCACTCTCCGCCACATGGCTTCAAACTGCACCATTTTGTTTCTCTCCATTGCCCATGCACTTTCCACAACTAGATAAAAAACATTAGACCTTTTTTATTGTGTTAACGATGGAAGATTGGTTTATTTCCCATTTTTAAGTATATGTTTTTTCAAGATGATTGATAAGAAAAGTATTGTCCAACCAATCAGGTGCAGTTGAAGTCAGAAGTTTACATACACCTTAGCCAAATTAAACTTAGTTTTTCACAATTCCTGACATTTAATCCTAGTACAAATTCCCTGTCTTAGGTCAGTTAGGATCACCACTTTATTTTAAGAATGTGAAATGTCAGAATAATAGTAGAGGGAATGATTTATTTCAGCTTTTATTTTTTTCATCACATTCCCAGTGGGTCATAAGTTTACATACACTCAATTAGTATTCGGTAGCATTGCCTTTAAATTGTTTAACTTGGGTAAAACATTTTGGGTAGCCTTCCACAAGTTTCCCACAATAAGTTGGGTGAATTTTGGCCCATTCCTCCTGACAGAGCTGGTGTAACTGATTCAGGTTTGAAGACCTCCTTGCTCGCACACACTTGATCTGTTCTGCCCACCAATTTTCTATAGGATTGAGGTCAGGGCTTTGTGATGGCCACTCCAATACCTTGACTTTGTTATCCTTAAGCCATTTTGCCACAACTTTGGAAGTACGCTTGGTGTCAGTGTCCATTTGGAAGACCCATTTGCGACCAAGCTTTAACTTCCTGACTGATGTCTTAAGATGTTGCTTCAATATATCCACATAATTTTCCATCTTCATGATGCCATCTATTTTGTGAAGTGCACCAGTCTCTCCTGCAGCAAAGCACCCCCACAACAGGATGCTGCCACCCCCGTGCTTCACGGTTGGGATGGTGTTCTTCGGCTTGCAAGCCTCCCCTTTATCCTCCAAACATAACAATGGCCATTATGGCCAAACAGTTCTATTTTTGTTTCATCAGACCAAAAAGTACAATCTTTGTCCCCATGTGCAGTTGCAAACTGTAGTCTGGCTTTTTTATGGTGGTTTTGGGGCAGTGGCTTCTTTCTTGCTGAGCGACCTTTCAGGTTATGTTAATATAAGGACTCGTTTTACTGTGGAAATGTCACGACTTCCGCCGAGGTTGGCTCTCCTGCCTGTTCAGGCGGTGCTCGGCGGTCGTCGTCACCGTTCTACTAGCCACTACCAATCCCTTTTCGTGTGTCTGTTGGTTTTGTCTGATTGGTTTCACCTGTGTGTTGTTTAGTTAATTAGTGTCTGTATATGTAGTAGGTTGTCCCGCCCTTGTTTTGTGCAGGATTGTTATTTTGTATTCATGTCAGTCGGTGGCGTACTTGTGTTGTTATTCTCCGGTGTGTCTTTGATCCTGTGTTGGATTGTTCACCCTGTGTGTTGGGTTGACCGTGTCTTTTGTTCGCCGGAGAATAAAACTGTCATATCACGATCTGCTCTCTGCGCCTGATTCCACCCACCTTGTTAAGACGTGACAGGAAATAGATAATTTTGTACCTGTTTCCTCTAGCATCTTCACAAGTTAATTTGCTGTTGTTCTGGGATTGATTTGCACTTTTCGCACCAAAGTATGTTCATCTCTAGGAGACAGAACGCGTCTCCTTCCTGAGCTTTGTGACGGCTGCATGGTTCCATGGTGTTTATACTTGCGTACTATTGTTTGTACATATGAATGTGGTACCTTCAGGCATTTGGAAATTGCTCCCAAGGATGAACCAGACTTGTGGAGGTCTCCAATTTTTTCTGAGGACTTGGCTGATTTCTTTTGATTTTCCCATGATGTCAAGCAAAGAGGCACTGAGTTTGAAAGTAGGCCTTGAAATACATCCACAGGTACACCTCCAATTGACTCAAATAATGTCAATTAGAAGCTTCTGAAGCCACGAAATCATTTTCTTGAATTTTCCAAGTTGTTTAAAGGCACAGTCAACTTAGTGTATGTAAACTTCTGACCCACTGGAATTGTGATACAATGAATTATATGTGAAATAATCTGTCTTTGAACAATTGTTGGAAAAATTACTTGTGTCATTGTCACACCCTGGCCTTAGTTATCTTTGTTTTCTTTATTATTTTGGTGAGGCCAGGGTGTGGACATGGGTGATTTATGTGTTTGGTCTTGTCTAGGGTTTTTTGGAGATTTATGGGGTTGTGTTCTGTTAGGTGTCTAGGTAAGTCTATGGTTGCCTGGATTGGTTCTCAATCAGAGGCAGCTGTTTATTGTTGTCTCTGATTGGGAGCCATATTTAGGCAGCCATATTCTTTGGGTATTTTGTGGGTGATTGTTTCCTGTCTTTGTGTTTTATACACCAGTTAGGACTGTTTCGGTTTTCACGTTTATTGTTTTGTAGTTTGTTCATGTTAAGTGTTTCTGATTAAAGAACCATGAACTTCAACCAAGCTGTGTTTTGGTCCGCCTCTCCTTCCCAGGAAGAAGGCCATGACAGTCATGCACAAAGTAGATGTCCTAACCGACTTGCCAAAACTATAGCTTGTTAACAAGAAATTTGTGAAGTGGTTGAAAAATGAGTTTTAATGACTCCAACCTAAGTGCATGTGAACTTCCGACTGCATCTCACTGGACCCTCATATGCCATATCTTGAAATATGCAGACAGATGGATTAAAAGTACATTTACATTGTAATACTTCTGACAGACACCTTTCTAACTCTGCCCATAACTTTTGGATGTTATATCATCCCAAAAGGCATGGATTATTGAGTAATTTTCACACTTAAGACATGAGTCTGCCATTATGCTGTAGAATTTGTGAACTTTGTCTCTTGTATAATAAATTCTATGCATTAGTTTATACTAGATTAGGCGTACATTTTCGTTAACTGTAAATTCGTTATTTATGTTCCAACATTCCCTCCATCTTGTGCCAATATCAGTTATTTTAAAGTTTTGGTTCCAGTAGGTTGTCACGACTTCTGCCGAAGTCATTGCCTGTCCTTGTTCGGGCGGTGCTCGGCGTTCGACGTCACCGGTCTTCTAGCCATCGTTGATCCATTTTTCATTTTCCATTGGTTTTGTCTTGTCTTCCCACACACCTGTTTTCAATCCCATTCATTACCTGATGTGTATTTAACCCTCTGTTTCCCCTCATGTCTTTGTCAGAGGTTGTTTATCGTCAGTGTAGTGTTTTAGTATAGGTGTGCGACGGGTCTTCGTACCCATATTTATTTATTATTCATTTGTCTATTTAGTGTTATGGAGCATGTTACTTGGACTTTATTAAAATACTCCATTTTACACTCCGTTTGACTCTCCTGCGCCTGACTTCCCTGCCACCTATACACATATGCCTGACATAGGTTATATATATTTTTTCTAAAAGATTGTCAGTTGGATAGGCTCTCTGCAAGGTTTTGTATATCTTACCTATCATACCTATATCCTCTTCTGACTGAAATTGGATACCCGCTGATGTCCAAAATATTTATATCTTTTACCCCCTTTTTCTCCCCAATTTCGTGATATCCAATTGGTAGCAACAGTATTTTCCCATCGCTGCAATTTCCCTACGGATTCGTGAGAGGCGACGGTCGAGAGCCATTCGTCCTCCGAAACGCGACCCTGCTTCTTGACACACTGCTCGCTTAACCTGGAAGCCAGCCGCCCCAATGTGTCGGAGGAAACACTGGCCAGCTGGCGACCGAAGTCACTTTTTCGTTAGAAAATAAACCCATAGAAAACTTCTGGGGATGAGCATAAGCTTCTACAATGTGTACCCATTGTTCCTCTTTAGTGCATTTAACTATATTTCACAAGTAAAAGAACTGGGTGGTGAGTTGATGCAATTCCAAGTCTGGAAGGTTAAAACCACCCTCAGACTTAAGAAGATGTAAAACTTTCCTATTTATTCTATGACTTTTATTTGCCCATATAAAGTCTCCTCTGAACTAGTATACTTTTTTTTGGAATATCTTTGGTGGGGTAATCAGTATTACTGAGAATAAACATATAAACTTTAGTAGCCATGCCATTCTGAAGGGTTTATTTTACCTCTAAGATTTTTTTATTTTTTTATTTCACCTTTATTTAACCAGGTAGGCCAGTTAAGAACAAGTTCTCATTTACAACTGCGACCTGGCCAAGATAAAGCAAAGCAGTGCGACAAAAAACAACCACACAGAGTTACACATGGGATAAACAAATGTACAGTCAATAACACAATAGAAAAATCTATATACAGTGTGTGCAAATGGAGTAAGGAGATAAGGCAATAAATAGGCAGTAGCGAAGTAATTACAATTTAGCAAATTAACACTGGAGTGATAGATGTGCAGATGATGATGTGCAAGTAGAAATACTGGCAGTTGGATGGGCTATTTACAGATGGGCTGTGTACAGCTGCAGTGACCGGTAAGCTGCTCAGATAGCTGATGTTTAAAGTTAGTGAGGGAGATATAAGTCTCCAACTTCAGCAATTTTTGCAATTCGGCTATTTTGTAAATGACATCACCGAAGTCAAGGATCGGTAGGATAGTCAGTTTTACGAGGGTATGTTTGGCAACGTGAGTGAAGGAGGCTTTGTTGCGAAACAGGAAGCCAATTATAGATTTAATTTTGGGATTGGAGATGCTTAATATGAGTCTGGAAGGAGAGTTTACAGTAGAGCCAGACATCTAGGTATTTGTAGTTATCCACAAATTCTAAGTCAGAACCGTCCAGAGTAGTGATGCGAGTCGGGCGGGCGGGTGCGGGCAGCGATCGGTTGAAGAGCATGCATTTAGCTTTACTAGCATTTAAAAGCAGTTGGAGGCCACAGACGGAGTGTTGTATGGCATTGAAGCTCGTTTGGAGGTTTGTTAACACAGTGTCCAAAGATGGGCCAGAGGTATACAGCTAGCTAGCTGCAATGATCCGGTGCAAAGGTCCAGAGCTTACGGTAGCAATCCGGTGATTTAGTGGCTTCTAGTCGTGTTAGTGTAGAGGAGGAGGAGGAGAAAAATAGCAGATTCGTATCACATTGGGTGAGGCGGGTTGCTGGAAGGTATATTTAATTTAAAAATGGAAAAGGAGATTGAAATATATACAAAATGATGAAAAAAACATAACATTTATACGGGACAACAACAAACACGTCCACACTGCTACGCCATCTTGGATTGAAGAATGCGAAGATTGTTCCATTTAATTAGTTTAATTTAACGCTTTCATATTGTTGAGTGGTGGGATAAAGTTATCTTTATACAGTATATTTGTTGTTTCTTGTCACTTATTAAGCGTCCTGCTTCAAAGGAAAGTGGAAGCCCATCAACAACATTGCCGGCTACGTAGACCTGGTGAAGAGAGTGGTGAGACAGAGAAGACATTGTCTGTTCTTCTGAGTTTTGATGCAGAGTCTTTACCCGACAGAGTTAAGTTAGGATGTGAGAGCTTTTGTTTTCCGAAGCCACATCAGTGTTTTAGGTGACAAGCTTACAGTATGGTCATGTTGCAGCTGTGTGTAGGAGGGAGATTCCTAGATGTGAGGAGTGTGCAGGAGGGCATGAGACAATGGATTGTGTACTACCGGTGGAAGAGGTTGTGTGCCCATGGTGCTGGAGATCAGCAGTGTCGGTTGAGAGAAAGGTATGTTGAGGTTGCCAGGATCAGAGTAGTACAGAAGGTGTCATATACTGAGGCAATGAAGAGAGTGGTAGAGGAAGATGGGTCCAGGGCGAGGAAGCCTAAGAGGCAGAGAGCAATAAAATGTGACATGAATAACATGTGCTACAGTAATGTTGAATATTTAGCATTCATAGCAATGGTTATCAACTGTACCTCAGAAATGGAATGTAAAACACGTAAATTGCTGTGGTGCTGGAAGCTGCAGAGAAGTACTTGGGGCTATCAGGTTTAACTACACAATAGTTACAAGCTGTGTTGAGCGATAGTATCCTGTCGTCCCAGGCTGCCGCCCCTGGTGTAGGATCAGATAGGGCCAAGTAGAGGAAACGGGTGTAGGGTTAGTTGAGGGGGGCAATTTTTCTACGAAGTTTAATATAGTCACACTCTGGAACAGTAGGTGTAAACAGCACTAGATAAGCTGAATTGATGAATAGGGAGGCCGTGGCCGGCATCACACGCCAGTACAGTAGGTGGTGGTGTATAGACCTCACGGTCGCGATCCGCCAATACAAGCTTAAGAAGAAGAAAAACATTGCCGTGCTCAACTTTCGCGGTTGCACAACAAAACAACTATCAAAGGACAAAGAACTTGACAACTGGTTATAACTCAAATTATCAATAAGTAAGTAACTGTATTTTAAGACCGCAACACTTCTTACACTATTCTTAATCGATATTGCGGTTGGCTGTAATGTGACGTGTACTTAGTTACGTTGTAACGAAGTATAGGCTGCAGTGGTCTACGTTGTAATATGTATTGCCACGCTAAATAATTAACGCTAGGCACTGAGGCGAGGTTGTCACAGTGTACACAGTAGAGTTAATTGAAAAGCGGCACACTTTCTTGACAGGAACATACACGACTCATTCGTGACAGACAGCTTCCAAAGCGTATTTCCAAACGAAAAAAAATGTAATGTTAACAAACATTCGTGGCTATTTTGACTTCTGTTTCAGTGTTCGACAATTTCCTTGCTTTCCTCTTGTGTAATGTAGGTAGGTCACTTCCTCTCAGACTGGCTCTTACGAAAAAGATGCCGTTTTGAAATTGCAGTAACCGCAGTCAACTGTGGTATTTTGAATGCGGTGATTGCAGATTAACTGCAGTTAACTGCACTTGAAATTCAGTTATACTGCAAAACAAACTTGTTTCTCACAAGTGAAGCATAGCTTGTGCACTCTGTAAACAATGTGTCCACTCAGGCAATGAGAACGGGAAGACTGGAATAATACATTTGAATGCCTTAAAAATAATGACCTTAACCAAAGTAGCAAACATTGTAGATTAGAAATGATAGGAATTAGCGGTAAATGTACTACTGGTGATATATGCAATGGGGAATTGATATACAGTCCTTTCGGGAAGTATTCAGACCCATTGACTTTTTCCACATTTTGTTACATTACAGCCTCATTCTAAAATTTGATTTAAATAATTTTCCCCCCTCATCAATCTACACACAATACTCCATAATGACCAAGCAAAAACAGGTTTTTAGAAATGTTAGCTAATTTATTATGAATAAAAACTGAAATACCTTATATACATAAGTATTCAGACCCTTTGCTATGAGACTCGAAATTGAGCTCAGGTGCATCCTGTTTCCATTGATCTTCCTTGAAATGTTTCTACAAATTGATTTGAGTCCACATGTGGTAAATTCAATTGATTGGACATGACTTGGAAAGGCACACAACTGTTTTAAATATGGTCCCTGTGCATGTCAGAGCATTTCTATAGCATTGAAGGTCCCCCAAAACACAGTAGCCTCCATCATTCTTAAATGGAAGAAGTTTGTAACCACCAAGACTCTTCCTAGAGCCGCCCGGCCAAATTGAGCAGTCCCGCCGCTGCTACTTATTTTAGGGCTCCCGAGTGGCGCAGCAGTCTAAGGCACTGCATCTCAGTGTGAGAGGCAT
Organism: Oncorhynchus masou masou; assembly: GCF_036934945.1. NCBI lineage: Eukaryota > Metazoa > Chordata > Actinopteri > Salmoniformes > Salmonidae > Oncorhynchus > Oncorhynchus masou. Next base: position 49,038,158 of record NC_088233.1, read on the forward strand.
CACTACAGACCCTGGTTAGAATCCAGGCTGTATCACATCCGGCCATGATTGGGAGTCCCATATCGCGGTGCACAATTGGTCCGTTGTAGGCCGTCATTGTAAATAAGATTTTGTTCTTAAACTGACTTGCCTAGTTAAATAAAGATATATATATATATATTAAATAAATAAATAATTGGGGGAAGAGGGCCTTAGTCAGGGAGGTGACCGAAAACCCGATGGTCACTCCGACATACCTCCAGAGTTCCTCTGTGGAGATAGGAGAACCTCCCTGAAGGACAACCATCTCTGCAGCTTTCCACCAATCAGGCCTTTATGGTAGAGTGGCCAGACTGGAGCCACTCCTCAGTAAAAGGCACATGACAGCCCACTTGGAGTTTTCCAAAAGGCACCTAAAGGACTCTCAGACCATGAGAAACAAGATTCTCTGGTCTGATGAAACCAAGATTGAACTCTTTGGCCTGATTGTCAAGTGTCACATCTGGAGGAAACCTGGCAACATCCCTATGAAGCATGGTGGTGGCAGCATCATGCTGTGGGGATGTTTTTCAGCGGCAGGGACTTGGAGAATAGTCAGGCTATAGGGAAAGATGAACGTAGCAAAGTACAGAGAGATCCTTGTTGAAAACCTGTTCCAGAGCGCTCAGAACCTCAGACTGGGGTGAAGGTTCACCTTCCAACAGGACAATGACCCTAAGCACACAACCAAGACAACACAGGAGTGGCTTCGGGACAAGTCTCTGACTGTCCTTGAGTGGCCCAGCCAGAGCCCGGACCTGAACCCGGTCGAACATCTCTGAGAGACTTGAAAATAGCTGTGCAACGACGCTCTCCATTCAACCTGACAGAGCTTGAGCCAATCTACAGATAAGAATGGGAGAAACTCCCCAAATACAGGTGTGTCAAGCTTGTAGCGTCATACCCAAGAGGACTCTGCTGTAATCACTGCCAAAGGTGGTTCAACAAAGTACTGAGTAAAGGGTCTGAATACTTATGTAAATGTGATATTTCAGTCGTTTTTTTTTTCAATACATTAGCAAAAATGTCTAAAAACCTGTTTTGAATTCATGGGGTATTGTCCGTAGATTGAGATCTTTCTATGCGTGTGTGTATGTATGTGTTTTTATTTTATATAATATATATATAATTTAAAAAACAAAACAATATTAGAACAAGGCTATAATGTAACAACATTTTGAAAAAGTCAAGGGGTCTGAATACTTTCCGACTGCACTGTACACTAACAATCAAATGCAAACCATTCACACAATGAAGTTATGAAACCATGAATAAAGATAGTCATGAGATTGAATGACCCAGAGGGCATCTTTGTTTGTACAGTAATTATTTGTCATGCATTCCTCAAAGCCTCATGTATTGTCTGTCCTCTGCAGTACTGCCCCTTCACAGTGAGGGAGTGTTGGGATATGGAGAACTTGTGGGTTTTGGCTATTTTTGTGATTGGTGGCCGAGGATGATGAATGAGGTATTGGCATTCGTCTTCGACAGGTTCAGTCCTTCAGTCCACTCCAGACTATTGAACATAATCATTAACAGTTTATTTAATGATTTAGAGGCTTCGCTGATAACAAACTGATCACCTGCACTGACAGGCTCTTCGGTCTCCGTGCACTGATAGTAACTGTTAGGCTATATGACTCACTAGGCATATGATTGCATACTTTGTGTTTTCATAGTAAACACGTCTATGCTGGCTTCAAAATTCACAAGTAAATGGCAAGTGGCAGACGACAATACTCTGACTGTGCCTGTCTTTGCATTCTTCTTCACTCCCTGTATGAAAAGGAAACAACCTAAATGGACAGTATGTGGCTCCTCCTATTTGCAGAGACATTTCCTGTGTCATTGAGTGTGATAGAGGCTTTTTGTGAGCGCTCAGCTAATGATTCCACCCCTATCATAAACTGTGCAGCCTGACTTTCTACAGGATACGGTCTCAAAGGTTAAAGGCCTTTTATTGGGGCTGCCCAAATTTGGGTGGCGGAAGTGACTCACTGTCAGATGGTGGGTTGGTTGATGCCAAAGGGAGTTGGGGAAGTGTTCAATCAGGCCTTTTGGTTTGTTAGTCATAGGCGTCAAAGGACGCAGTGCCATTTTTAAAATGAAGAATCCGAGAAACATTTGATGGCGGGGCAAAGGGATGACTGAAGCACAGTGAGGAACAGAGGATTGGAGATGAGAAACAAGGCTAGTGTTGTGCCGACAGACAGACAATGGGCTTAACACTCAAAACTCCTGACAAACTGTAGTTTTTATTTATTGTTATCACTTCAGTAGTCCGATCTTCCCAGTCACTCAATGCCAAATAGCCTTACTACTGTGTGTCTAGGGAGGATGGCGGCGTCGACTGCCTTTACACTGTTGTTTTAGCTGCGTATTTATGAGTTTGTTTATTTCCCGAGTGTGTTTCCCTGACCTCGGGTGGCCAAGATGGGCTTCCACATGGTTTAGTGTGGCCTGTCAACGCCTTCGAGGAGAGCGAGGAGTTATGCTTGTTTGCCGTTACTAGAGTAGGCCTCTGCACCCAATATGCTCTCTACCGGCCACCCTCCTCGCTCCGCCTCCTCTTATGCCTCTTCCCCTTTCAACACACTGAGTAAAGGGCAGGCTATTCTGGGGACCAGACTTACCCATGTTCACACGTTTTGTGTGACGAAGTTGATATACGTGTAGACACGAGCTGTCTGTGCTAGCATTCTATAGCGTGATATAGTATATTGTGAAATTAGTTTTCTGTCCTGGGAGTGTGACTGGGATCTGACAATTTTTGGAATCTGTTCCCAACTACCAAGGCCCTATCGGTCATGGCCTTGTGTAGGAAGTGCCTTGTGAGCCTCTTGGCTGGCTTCTGTGAGCGGTGATATGATCTGGGCTAGGCTGGCTGTTTCTGGAGATTTTCCCTGGAAGTCAGCTGTTTTGTTTGGTGGGCGGGGAAGGGCATTGCTAAAAGAGACAGGAACCAGTTTTGGCAGGCTACTGACTGAGGACAAGTCCTCCTCTTGATTTAATTTACACTCAAGTCTACTGTTTTTTTTTTTTATTTTATTTTAAAACCCTGGTATTTATGAGATACAAGCCAAAATGTTTGATTACCTGAGTTGTATTTTTTGGGGTTAGTGTAATCATTGAATTCTGTCATTGGAGTGAAATATTGTTGACTAAAGATGCAGGTGACCTTGAGCCTTTTCAAGGGATTCTGCAAAACCTCTGAAGTGAACACTATGGTATTTCTTCAAATTTGTCAGTGTATTTGTATTAATTTAACCTTTTATTTAACTAGGCAAGTCAGTTAAGAACGTATTCTTATTTACAATGACGGCCTACCAAAAGGCCATGAGAGGCAACACTACATAAAAAGAGACCTAAGACAACAACATAGTATGGCAGCAACACATGACAACAACATGGCAGCAGCACAACATGACAGCAGCACAACATGGCAGCAGCACAACATGGCAGCAGCACAACACATGACCACACAGCATGGCAGCAGCACAACATGGCAGCAGCACAACATGGAAGCAGCACAACATGGAAGCAGCACAACATGGCAGCAGCACAACATGGAAGCAGCACAACACATGAACACACAGCATGGCAGCAGCACAGCATGGCAGCAGCACAACATGGCAAGCAGCACAGCATGGCAGCAGCACAACATGGAAGCAGCACAAAACAGGGTACAAACATTTTTGGGCACAGACAACAGCACAAAGGACAAGAAGGTAGAGACAACAATACATCACGACAGCAGCCACAACTGTCAGTAAGAATGTCCATGATTTGAGTCTTTGAATGAAGAGATTGAGGTAAAACTGTCCCGTTTGAGTCGCTAGCTGCAGCGATCTGAGACTGAAAAGTGTAATTCCGTTACTGTGGAATTGCCCGAACACATTGAGTGTAGAGAGACGAGGCAGCATTATTAGACAGCCTGCTGACGTTGTAACAAGCACTGAGCCATGTCTCTACAGGGTTTTATCTTTTACATGTTCTGTACCATAGTAGTGCCATTATCTGCTTCTGCCTTTCTGTGTTGTCCTCCTGTAGGTGGTGACTGATGGTGAGACTGTGGAGGAACCTTTTGTGAACCGCTCATCTCATCCTCCTCAGGCCAGAGTGATGCCACTTTTCAGAATGAGACCGCTCTCCTGACACAGGGAGGTTACTCCTTCCCCAACTCAGGCTCTGTCCTCTACCTACCTCACCCCTGACTACTTACCTCACCCCAAGTCAACACCCTAGAGCTTGCTTCCTAACCCATGAGAACCCTCCCCTCGAATTACTACCTCAGCACTTTCCTCTATGTAAACCTGGTGCTCCCAGACCACCGTCTCCACCCTCCTGAGTCTTTCCCCTCACAATTCATTACACCTTCATCAACCCCTGAGGGGCATTTTAAAAAGGCATTACCAGTGCCTACTCCCCGTTGTCGGTAAGGTGATCTGAGCCATCCCTCTTATTACCTCACACCCTCCTACTGTGTACTGGCACGCAAAGATGCGCCGGAACTTTGAGTGGCAGATGTTTGAGTGACGTCCCCACTCTGTCAATGTCAGAGACTGGAGGAGAGGGGTGGTGCCAGAGTGGTAATCCCACGTCTGTGTTTGCCTATGAAGGTCATCAAGGCCCAGAGGAAGGAGGCATGAAGAATGAGGGAGAGATGCGAAAAGGAGAGGAGGAGGGGCAGGGAAAAGAGGAGGATGAGGATTACGACTCGGTAAGTGGGTGCATGAAGATGGTGAGAAAGATGCCCTTTCCCAATTCGTCTTTACTTGATTCCTTGCTTCCTCTTTCCTCGCCACCTCTTCAAACCACATTGGAGATAAAGATCCAAGGTCCCTCTCCTCAGACCTTCGCCTTCAATGCATTTTGAGAAGGAGGTGAGGAGAGATGACCGGACAGAGGAAAGATGGAAAATTGGCTTAGGCTTCACCTCGCACAAGTAATCACATCATGTACAGCACATTACAAACAGTAAGATGCGGAGTGACCTCTTTCCCTTCCTCTCTGTTCGCCCAGCCTCCAGAGAGGCAGATCGTGGTGGGCATCTGCTCCATGATGAAGAAGTCCAAGTCCAAGCCCATGACCCAGATCATGGAAAGGCTGTGTAAGTTTGAGTACATCACCGTGGTCATCTTCCCCGAGGAGGTCATCCTCAACGAGCCCGTGGACAAATGGCCCCTGTGCGACTGCCTCGTCTCCTTCCACTCCAAAGGTACAAACGAACGTACGTATGTGCACCCACCGCATACGATTACGTGCATCAGGTACTGGCGTGCGCACCGCCATTGCACATATTAACGTGTATAATGTATATGCACGCCAATATGCAGTAAGTATACACGGAATACAATCTGTACATACCCAACACAGTCATTCCCGTCTTGCTCATGTTTCATCATAGTTTACGTCTGACTTGTCCTGGTTTAAATTGGGTACATCTTAGGAGAAGGATCAGAAAAGGAAAATAAACATGGGGAAATGGAAATATGTTTAGGACACCAGTATAGAGACCAATGGAACAACAATGTAATGGTTGAGGAATTTTCTTCCATTTCCTGTAATTATGTGGTTGTGTTCTGTGTATATGAATGCATGTATGGGGGTGGCTTTGTAGGTTTCCCATTGGACAAAGCGGTAGAGTACGCCAACCTCAGAAACCCACTTCTCATCAATGACCTGAACATGCAGTACTACATACAAGACAGGTATACCGGGGAACACACACGCTCAACTTCCTGCTCCTACTTTGTCTCGGAGTCTGTTGACTTGCTCCATTGTAAACGTTTTGTCTCATGTCCCCTTCAGGAGGGAGGTGTATCGTATCTTGCAGGAGGAGGGGATTGACCTACCTCGTTACGCTGTGTTAACCCGAGACCCAGACAGACCTGAGGGTGAGTGTTACAACACAACTAGTCTCTTGTGACAGACTGTTACCGTTTAAATCGATCAGCTGGCTGGCGTGGACGCACGTTTTGTTTCTGGGAGCCAAGATGAGAAAATAAACAAACTTAAAACCCTTTGTCTGTAAATGTAGTTGTAACTGGTCCCAACACTCTCACGAAAGCATACTTATCAAAGTCCACTCACACAGTCGAATAAGAAATTGATGTGCATTGCGAGCAAATACGGCACTGGGTAGTTAGCTCACAGTGGGAAGGCACTGAGTTCCTGACGCCTATTGCTGTGGTGCGAAAAGGAAATCGTTTGAAATTCACATTCATTGCGTGTTGGGAAGAAAAGTGCAATCATCGCCTTGAAAATGAAGATGAGGGGCTCAATCCAACCCGCGTTGCAGTATTCACGCGGTAGCTCATTTTTCCAATGGTAAAATTCACACCGATTGCTCTTGGGTACTGTAATAAAAAAAGTTACAACTACTACCGGGGCGAACCCTAGCACAGGTATGCTTGAACTTTTCCCGAGGTAGAGGTGTGTGGGCACGGGATGAATATTGTAAATAAAGGATTTGAAAAATAAAAATGATACTCCCAACCATTGAACTATCAGCTCCCTGTTTTAGTGGACGGTCACCCAATCAGTCGGTGGTTCGGGAAAAATACTTGTTGACATGCCGATTTGTCATCTATTTCTTGTCACGATGGATGGAGCTAAGAATATAAATGTATAATCCTTGTAGCATACATGCCCCCCCCCCCCCTTCTTTGTAAAAGCACAGCTGCGTATGAAAAGGCAAGCAAAAACGTTGAATTTGGCCGTACACGGAAATGTGCCTTACACAAAATGTTTAAAAAGCCAGTAATGTCAGTAGTCTAGGCAAGGAAGCATCATGCAAAAAATAAATATTTGCCTACTCCGCTAACCGGGACCATTGCCAAATAAGGCATGCTGTCACCTGCTTTCATAGTAAACCTTGAGGTGGTACCACCCAGCACATCTAGAAGGGGGTGTATTTCATACCGTCTTGAGATGACGTAGAGGAACTTTCTCAAGGTGCCTCTACGTCACGATTTCAGTGGAGTTGATCCGCCAGGGGCAAAAAGAGCTAGATGTTCTACTAAAATACCCAAATTATAGCACTTTTGCAACAAACTGTCAAAATGAAGACCAGAATTGACGGGTTCACTAAAGGTTGGTGACCGCTGCTTTAATGGGTTGCATAGTTGTAGGCCTGTTCTATTGAAGATGAAGGCTATGAACATGCACACCTGCCCAATCCTTTCAGATCTAAATTGCACCTATGAATAGGGTTTTATAGTCCAATTTGGAATGGGGCATTCATTCAAGTGTGCTTTTTTTAGACCCTGATTGAACTCTGTCTCTAAATGACTGCTGTGTGTGTCTGCCTCCCAGAATGTAACCTGGTCGAGGGGGAGGATCATGTGGAGGTGAACGGGGAGGTGTTCCCCAAGCCCTTTGTGGAGAAGCCCGTGTGCGCAGAGGACCACAATGTCTACATCTACTACCCCACCTCAGCTGGAGGGGGCAGCCAGAGACTCTTCAGAAAGGTACTGAGGGACTAGGGCGGTACAGTTGGCTTCAAATGGGTCATGCTGTTGAAACGATAGCGGAGGGGGCGGAAGCTTTAGGAGCCATGCCGTGCAGAAAGGTCTGATACTCAATTATACCCACTTGGTACTCCAACTTTTAGCCCTCCATTTGAAATATTGTAGCTGCACTTGATTGGTCTTGCCTGACCGAATGAAACCCATGGAAATCGTCCCAAAAGTGCAAACCCCGCCCATCTGTCAGGCGGAATCAAGCACTCTCATAAGTATATGAATGATCCCCTCTCTCCTGTAGATAGGGAGCCGCAGCAGTGTGTACTCCCCAGAGAGCTGTGTGAGGAAGACTGGCTCCTACATATACGAGGAGTTCATGCCAACGGACGGCACTGATGTCAAGGTATCATCTTAAGTGTGTGCTGGTGTGCGAGCCGTGTCTTCTCGTCTCCTGCTTGGGCCTGTTTAGATGTAACAAATGATTTCCTGAATCATACCATGGCAATAGCAGTGTGAATGACTTCATAACATGATTCTTATTTTTGTTCTATCGCGTGGCCGTGATCATAGGCTGGCGCCACCATCTGCAAATGTTAGTGGCATGTGTTAGTGGCAGCACGAGGGGGGAAGTGGTGGCAGCACGAGTGTTAGTGGCAGCACGAGGGGGGGAAATGTTAGTGGCAGCACGAGGGGGGGAAATGTTAGTCTGGAGCCCTACTGTATTTTTTTTATTTAACTCGGCAAGTTGGTTAAGAACAAATTCAAATGACGTCCTAGGAACAGTGGGTTAACTGCCTTGTTCAGGGGCAGAACGACAGATTTTTACCTTGTCACCTCTGGGATTCGATCTTGCAACCTTCCGGTTACTAGTCCAACGCTCTAACCACTAGGCTACTTGCCGCCCCATGGTAGGCCAACAGAAAATTTTTAAAGCGAAAACAAGTGCACAATAAACAATGATCTCAGGGGAAATAGGCCTATGGGAGTTTTAAAATGCTCGGGAGCTGAGAATACTGGTATAGCCTATCCAGAGACCAAAAAGGTGTTTGATGCAAATCAAAGAAATGATTCATACCCAATGATGTGAGTACTGCTAGTATGTGTATGATATGATATCAGGTGAACACTGGGACCTGACTGTTTATAATAAGATGTCGTATCAGGTGTACACAGTGGGTCCTGACTATGCCCATGCTGAGGCAAGGAAGTCCCCGGCCCTGGACGGTAAGGTGGAGCGGGACAGCGAGGGGAAGGAGATCCGCTACCCTGTCATGCTCACCGCCATGGAGAAACTGGTGGCCCGCAAGGTCTGCCTGGCCTTCAAGGTGAGGCTTTTCAAACGATCAGACCACTCTGCGTTTGTCTTCTCTCCAAATCAACTGGAAGCCTTTAAACTTCTTAAAACTATCCCGATAGTCTGAAGATGGTTCCTCTCCTCAACCTCGTCTTATTTCCTTCATCTGCAATGATTGTGCAGGAGCCAGATAGGTGAAAGCCACTGATGTATTTTCTGATCAGTGCAGATGAATTAAAGAAGATGAAGGTAGGAGCCGTCTTTAAATATTTGGGGTGATCTGACCAAATTCACATAGAAATGTGAGTTTTATAGATTGTCATTCTCAGTCTTAAGCAGTAGATCTGTGCTGTGTGCTATTCCAATGCTTTTGCGTCTTTCACTTTTGGTGTTGTACACCAGCTTTAAACAGCTGAAAATGCTATATTTTTGCTTATTGAAAATATATTTCACAGTGGTTTAGATGGTAGAATGATTCTCTACACTATGCATGGCTTGTTTTGTCACATAGACTGAAATTAGACAAACTATTCCAATTTTTGCAACCAGGAAATGGCCAAGTGATTTTCTGCATATTGCAACTTTAAGAAGCACTTGACTTGATTTGGCTACATTCAGTTTGAATGGCTGACTGACGCATTCTTCCACTCCCAGCAAACGGTGTGTGGCTTCGACCTCTTGAGAGCGAATGGCCACTCATTCGTCTGTGACGTCAATGGCTTCAGCTTTGTGAAGAACTCCATGAAGTACTATGACGACTGTGCCAAGGTCTTGGGGTAGGTGTGGCTAGCTGTCATTCTGAGGGGTCAACTATCGGTCTTCCTTACAGCTTAACCCCTGATTTACACTTTGACACTCAAGGATCAGCTGGGTATCTAAAGCCATATGTCATTCCTTGAATTGGACAGGATCCAAACTCGCGCTCTATTCGTTTTCAAACTTAAACACTGCTCTAGCTCACTCCATTGGTTGTCAGAACTCAAATGCTGCTCTAGCTCACTCCATTGGTTGTCCCCCCCCACAGGAACATGGTGATGCGAGAGCTGGCCCCTCAGTTCCACATCCCATGGTCCATCCCCATGGAGGCCGAGGACATACCTATAGTCCCCACCACCTCAGGAACCATGTGAGTACTCTTCTCATTTTCTTCCTCCTTTCCGCCTCCTGCTTCTTTCTCCTCCTCTTCCTGCTCTTCTCTCTCCTCCTCTTCCTGCTCTTCTCTCTCCTCCTCTTCCTGCTCTTCTCTCTCCTCCTCTTCCTGCTCTTCTCTCTCCTCCTCTTCCTGCTCTTCTCTCTCCTCCTCTTCCTGCTCTTCTCCTCTTCCTGCTCTTCTCTCTCCTCCTCTTCCTGCTCTTCTCTACTATAGGTCGTCTAACAGAGGTGGTTTAGTGAACTATACTCACATGGTGGCTAACCTGTCTTGAAACTTCAAGACTTGTGTTAGCTCCCGCAGCGAACTCCAAGGCTTTATAGCTCATTGGGCTAACACAGTCTTGAGTCTCGCATTATTAAAGGATGAATGCAATAAAGGATGAATGCAATAAACAAATCAGTAATGTCACCTAGAGTTGCAAAGGGAGGGTACATTACTGGAAGCTTTCTAAGTTTACCAGTAAACTACCAGCATGTGATAACTTTCAAGGTTTTTGGTGGAATTTTATAACATGACTTCTAGTGGCCTTTTTGGGTACTTCAGATTATCACAGGTGTCTGGAATTATCTCTGGCCCTCTGTGTGGCCTTATCGCATGTAATATACAGTACCAGTCAAATGTTTGGACACCTACTCATTCTATGGTTCTTCTTTATTTTCATTGTTTTCTACCTTGTAGAATAATAGGGAAGACTTCAAAACTATGAAATAACACATGGAATCATGTATTAACCACAAAAGTGTAAATAGTTGGAAGAGTTGTGGAATTATTTGAAAATAATGCCATTAACCATATGGTCTATCCACTAGAGACTCATGGACAGTATTGACACGGATATAAAAAATGTATACTGTGTGTGCGTATGTATATAAACTATTTTCAGCAAACTTAACTGTGTAAATATTTGTATGAACTAGAGGTCGGCCGATTAATCGGAATGACCGATTAATTAGGGCCGATTTCAAGTTTTCATAAATCAAATCAATTTATATAGCCCTTCGTACATCAGATGATATCTCAAAGTGCTGTACAGAAAGCCAGCATAAAACCCCAAACAGCAAGCAATGCAGGTGTAGAAGCACGGTGTAGAAGCACATAACAATCGGAAATCTTTTTTTTTTTTTTTTTTTACACCTTTATTTAATCTTAATCTAACTAGGCAAGTCAGTTAAGGTGAGTTAACTGCCTCGTTCAGGGGCAGAGAGACAGATTTTCACCTTGTCAGCTCGGGGGATCCAATCTTGCAACCTTACAGTTAACTAGTCCAACGCAATAACAACCTGCCTCTCTCGTTGCACTCCAAGGAGACTGCCTGTTACGCAAATGCAGTAAGCCAAGGTAAGTTGCTAGCTAGCATTAAACTTATCTTATAAAAAATAATCAATCATAATCACTAGTTAACTACACATGGTTGATGATATTACTAGATATTATCTAGCGTGTCCTGTGTTGCATATAATCTGACTGACATACAAGTATCTGACTGAGCGGTGGTAGGCAGAAGCAGGCGCATAAACATTCATTCAAACAGCACTTTCGTGCGTTTTGCCAGCAGCTCTTCGTTGTGCGTCAAGCATTGCGCTGTTTATGACTTCAAACCTATCAACTCCCGAGATGAGGCTGGTGTGACCGAAGTGAAATGGCTGGCTAGTTAGCGCTCGCTAATAGCATTTCAAACGTCACTTGCTCTGAGCCTTGGGGTGGTTGTTTCCCTTGCTCTGTATGGGTAACGCTGCTTCGATGTGGTGGCTGTTTTCGTTGTGTTGCTGGTTCGAGACCAGGGAGGAGCGAGGAGAGGGACGGAGGATATACTGTTACACTGCCAATACTAAAGTGCCTATAAGAACATCCAATAGTCAAAGGTTAATGAAATACAAATGGTATAGAGGGAAATAGTCGTATAATAAATACAACCTAAAACTTCTTACCTGGGAATATTGAAGACTCATGTTAAAAGGAACCACCAGCTTTCATATGTTCTCATGTTCTGAGCAAGGAACTGAAACGTTAGCTTTTTTACATAGCTCATATTGCACTTTTATGTTCTTCTCCAACACTTAGTTTTTGCATTATTTAAACCAAATTTAACATGTTTCATTATCTACTTGAGGCTAAATTGATTTTATTGATGTATTATATTAAGTTAAAATAAGTGTTAATTCAGTTGTTGTAATTGTCATTATTACCAACAAAAAAATAAAAAAAATAAACAGAGGATAAAGAGGGAGGCTTGCAAGCCGAAGAATACCATCCCATCTGTGAAGCACGGGGGTGGCAGCATCATGTTGTGGGGGTGCTTTGCTGCAGGAGGGATTGGTACACTTCACAAAATAGCTGGCATCATGCGGGAGGAAAATGATGTGGATATATTGAAGCAACATCTCAAGACATCAGTCAGGAAGTTAAAGCTTGGTCACAAATGGGTCTTCCGAAATGGACACTGACACCAAGCGTACTTCCAAAGTTGTGGCAAAATGGCTTAAGGATAACAAAGTTAAGGTATTGGAGGGGCCATCACAAAGCCCTGACCTAAACCTATAGAAATGTGTGGGCAGAACTGAAAAAGCATGTGCGAGCAAGGAGGGCTACAAACCTGACTCAGTTACACCAGCTCTGTCAGGAGGAATGGGCCAAAATTCACCCAACTTATTGTGGGAAGCTTGTGGAAGGCTACCTGAAACATTTTGACCGAAGTTAAACAATTTAAAGGCAATGCTACCAAATACTAATACTGACCCACTGGGAATCTGATGAAAGAAATACAAGCTGAAATAAATCATTCTCTCCACTATTATTCTGACATTTCACATTCTTAAAGTAAAGTGGTGATCCTAACTGACCTGAGTCAGGGATGTTTTTACTAGGATTGAACGTCAGAAATTGTGAAAAACTGAGTTTAACTGTATTTGGCTAATGTGTATGTAAACTTCTGACTTCAACTGTATGTTTGTGTGTTTTTCAAGTATAAATTACTGAGTTATTCCAGTAACTTTGGTAAGTTATCCAAAGCTTTGCAACCTTAATGTCACCTGTCCCGCAGGATGGAGCTGCGCTGTGTCATCGCCATCATCCGCCACGGAGACCGCACCCCCAAACAGAAAATGAAGATGGAAGTCAGACACCCTCTGTGAGTCTGTACATCTTCCTGTTTCCTGCTCCCCAAATGCCCCCTCTCCCCATTCCCAGTGGATACATCACCTGCTCCTCAAATGCCCCCTCTCCCCATTCCCAGTGGATACATCACCTGCTCCTCAAATGCCCCCTCTCCCAGTGGACAGAATTTGACACATAACGTTTCATGACTTTCTGATCAACGTCATATAACAAATACAACTTGTAAATCACCTTCCCCAGTCCTGTTGTCTCTCAATGTTGTTTTCGTTGCGTCTTTTTTCAGGTTCTTTGAGCTGTTTGAGAAGTACGGAGGGTACAAGTCAGGGAAACTGAAGTTGAAGAAGCCCAAACAGCTACAGGTCAGTCCAAGTATCTCTTCTTTGCCTGTAACCCAGGAACCTGCAGTGTATTCCTCTGTTGAGGGGAACTCTATTTACGACAATATGGTAGTGCTGTGTATGGCCTCTACGTCTAATCCAGTTCGTCAATGTTTCTTCCATCTGGAAGTGTTTCCTGGCCACTGTTGCCTTCACTTGCTCTTTGTAGGGGTTAAGGCTTTGGTTGCTGTTAAGCACTTTGACAAATTAGTTTGACTGATGTCAGTCGTGTGTGTGTGTGTGTGTGTGTGTGTGTGTGTGTGTGTGTGTGTGTGTGTGTGTGTGTGTGTGTGTGTGTGTGTGTGTGTGTGTGTGTGTGTGTGTGTGTAGGAGGTTCTGGACATTGCCCGGCTCCTACTGGCTGAGTTGGGACAGCACACGGACTGTGAGATCGAGGAGAAGAAGGGTAAACTGGAGCAGCTCAAGACTGTCCTGGAGATGTGAGTGATATGTTTATGGCTGGGTTATAGGCACACACAGACATCATGCCCTGATCTGTCCATTTTATCGACCATGCCAAAGGTAGTGATCTGCTCTGCTGTGTCTGTGACGCGTCGGTGTAGAAACCTCCTGTGTCTGTAGCCCAATACACAGATTGAATTAGCCTTATTCACTAAGCCCACTCCAGCCTAGTAGATTTCACATTTACTTTGAGAACACCCCCCTCCTCCATGCGTCTCTAACTCTTTTCCTCCCTATCTCTTTTCCTCCCTCCTTTCTATCTCTCCAAAGGGAATCCAGCTTGAATGACATTCAGTACGCGCCCCCCCCCCGTCCCTTATAAAGGAAGAGGTTCACTCCTCCTTGTTCTCCGCACTCACTGTAATCACTGCTACCATTAACCCCTATTCAGAATGATGAGGGATGTTATACTGCACTTAGAGTCAGGGAACACTAGCCACAACAGTGTGCGTGTGTCCGCGTGCGTTTGGGAGAGTGCTTTGTTGTCTGCAATGCATGTCGTTCTGAAAGTTGCCCTGTAATTCCTCTCACTATCCCTTCGCCCTCCTCCTCACTCTACTCATCCTCTGTGTACTATATGTAGGCTTACTGTTTGAGCCCATTGATAATGGTATGGGATTGCATATTAACCAGTTACCATTAGCACCTCATTGACAATAACCAAGGACAACATTCTTCGTTGGATCAAATACAAAGGCACAGAGTCATTTCAGTATGTTTAAAAAATATACAGTTAAAGTCTGAAGTTTACATACACCTTAGCCAAAGTCCATTAAACTCAGTTTTTCACAATTCCTGACATTTAATCCTAGTAAAGATTCCCTGTCTTAGGTCAGTTAGGATCACCACTTTTATTTTAAGCATGTGAAATGTCAGAATAATAATAGAGAATGATTTATTTCAGCTTTTATTTCTTTCATCACATTCCCAGTGGGTCAGAAATTTACATACACTCAATTAGTATTTGATAGCATTTGATAGCATAGGGTTTGTAGCCCTCCTTGCTCGCTCACGCTATTTAGTTGTGCCCACAAATTACTGTGGATATAGATACTTTAGTACCGGTTTCCTCCAGCAACTTTACAAAGTCCTTTGCTGTTATTCTGGGATTGATTTGTACTTTTCGCACCAAAGTACGTTCATCTCTAGGAGACAGAACACGTCTCCTTCCTGAGCGGTATGGCGGCTGCGTGGTCCCATGGAGTTTATACTTGCGTACTATTGTTTGTACAGATGAACGTGGTACCTTCAGGCGTTTGGAAATTGCTCCCAAAAATGAACCAGACTTGTGGAGGTCTACAATTTTTTTTCTGAGGTCTTGGCTGATTTCTTTTGAATTTCCCATTATTTCAAGCAAAGAGGCACTGAGTTTGAAGGTAGGCCTTGAAATACACCCACATGTGCACCTCCAATTGACTCAAATGATATCAATTAGCCTATCAGAAGCTTCTAAAGCCATGACATCATTTTCTGGAATTTTCCAAGCTGTTTAAAGGCACAGTCAACTTAATGTATGTAAACTTCTGACCCAGTGGAATTGTGATATAGTAAATTATAAGTGAAATGATCTGTCTGTAAACAATTGTTGGAAAAATTACTTGTCATGCACGAAGTAGATGTCCTCACCGACTTGCCAAAACTATAATTTGTTAACAAGAAATTTGTGGAGTGATTGAAAAATACATTTTAATGACTCCAACCTAAGTGTATGTAAACTTCCAACTTCAACTGTATATATATATATATACACACACACACACACACACACACACACAGAAAGAGTACTAGTCAAAAGTTTTGCACACTCTTGGCATTTTCTCAACCAGCTAAATGAGGTAGTCACTTGGAATGCATTTCAATTAACAGGTGTGCCTTGTTAAAAGTAAATTTGTGGGATTTCTTGATTGAATTTCTGCAAAGAAACCACTACTGAAGGACACCAATAATAAGAAGAGACTTGCTGGGGCCAAGAAACACGAGCAATGGACATTACACCGGTGGAAATCTGGCCTTTTGGTCTGAGTCCAAATTTGCGATTTTTGGTTCCAACCGCTGTGTCTTTGTGAGTGGTCTAGTAGTTGAACGGATGACCTCCGCATGTGTGCTTCCCACCGTGAAGCATGGAGGAGGTGTGGGGGTGCTTTGCTGATGATGCTGTCTGATTTATTTAGAATTCAAGGCACACTTAACCAGCATGGCTACCACAGCATTCTGCAGAGATATGCCATACCATCTGGTTTGTGCTTAGTGGGACTATAATTTGTTTTTCAACAGGACAATGACCCAACACACCTCCAGGCTGTGTAAGGGCCAGTTGACCAAGAAGGAGAGTGATGGAGTGCTGTATCAGTTGACCTGGCCTCCACAATCCCCCGACCTCAACCCAATTGAGATGGTTTGGGATGAGTTGGACCGCAGAGTGAAGGAAAAGCAGCCAAAAAGTGCTCAGCATATTGGGGAACTCCTTCAAGAATGTTGGAAAAGCATTCCAGGTGAAGCTGGTTGAGAGAATGTCAAGAGTCTACAGAGCTGTCATCAAGGCTGTCATCAAATACGTTTTTATTTAACACTTTTTTTTTGGTTACTACGTGATTCCATGTGTTATTTCATAGTTTTGATATCTTCACTATTATTCTACAATGTAGAAAATAGTACAAATATAGAAGAACCCTTGAACGAGTGTCAACTTTTGACTGGTACATTCGGAAATTATTCAGACTCCTTGACTTTTTTCCACATTTTGTTACAGCCTTATTTTGAAATGGATTTTTTTTTTAATACAAAAAAAAATGTATACACACAATACCCCATAATGACGAAGTGAAGAAAAAAAAGATACCTTATTTACATAAGTATTCAGACTCTTTGCTATGAGACTTGTAATTTAGCTCAGTTGCATCCTGTTTTCATTGATCATCCTTGATGTTTCTACAACTTGATTGATTGGAGTCCACCTGTGGTAAATTCAATTGATTGGACATGATTTGGAAAGTCGCACACTGTCTATATAAGGTCCCATAGTTGACACTGCATGTCAGAACAAAAACCAAACCATGCGGTTGAAGGAATTGTCTGTAGAGCTCCGAGATAGGATTGTGTTAATGCACAGAACTGGGGAAGGGTACCCAAAATTGCTGCAGCATTGAATGTCCCCAAGAACACAGTGGAAGAAGTTTGGAACTACCAAGGCTCTTCCTAGAGCTGGCCGCTCAACCAAACTGAGCAATCGGGGTAGAAAGGCCTTGGTCAGGGAGATGACAGATTGAAGCGTCTCCTCAGTAAAAGCCACATAACAGCCCGCTTGGAGTTTGCCTAAAGGACTCTCAGACCATGAGAAACAGGATTCTCTGGTCTGATGAAACCAAGATTGAACTCTTTGGACTGAATGCCAAGCGTCACACCTGGAGGGAACCTGGCACCATCCATACGGTGAAGCATGGTGGTGGCAGCATCATGCTGTGGGGATGTTTTTTAGGGACAGGGAGACTAGTCTGGATCAAGGGAAGGATTAACAGAGCAAAGTACAGAGATGGTAGTGGTTTCTTTGCAGCAATTCGACCATGAAGGCCTGATTCTCCTATGATCAGTTGTATCTGTTACTTTTATTTGGGCTGCAATCTGAGGTGCAGTTAACTCTAATCAATTTATCCTTTGAAGTTGAAGAAAAGTTCTTGACATTTTCTGTATTGACTGACCTTCATGTCTTTTAAAGTAATGAAGGACTGTAATTTATTTGCTTATTTTGAGCTGTTCTTTCCATAATATGGACTTGATCTTTTACCAAATAGGGCTGTCATTGTAAATAAGAATTTGTTCTTAACTGACTTTCCTAGTAAAAAGGTTAATAAAATATCTTCCGTAAACCACCCCTACCATGTCACAACCTAACTGATTGGCTCAAACGGATTAAAGAAATTAACTTTTAACAAGGCACACCTGTTAATTGAAATGCATTCCAGGTGGCTACCTTATGAAGCTGGTTGAGAGAATGCCAAGAGTGTGCAAAGCTATCATCAAGGCAAAGGGTGGCTTCTTAGAAAATCAAATATAAAATATTTTGATTTGTTTAAATCCTTTTTTTGTTACTACATGTGTTATTTCATAGTTTTGATGTCTTCATTATTATTCTACAATGTAGAAAATAGTATAGATAAAGCAAAACCCTTGAATGAGTAGGTATGTCCAAACTTGTGACTGGTACTGTATATTTTAATTTATTTAGTTTTTTTTATACATACTCTTGATTTTTTTTCCCCCCACATTTTGTTACGTTACAGCTTTACTCAAATTGATTTTTTTAAAATTCTCATCAATCTACAACGCAATACCTCATAATCACTAAGGTTCTTAGAAATGTTTGCAAATTTAAAAACTGAAATATCACATTTACATAAGTATTCAGACCGTTTACTCAGTACTTTTGAAGAACCTTTGCTAGCGATTACAGCCTCCAGTCATCTTGGGTATGACGCTACATGCTTGGCATACCTGTATTTGGGGAGTTTCTCCCGTTCTTCTCTACAGATCCTCTCATGTTTTGTCAGGTTGGATGGGGAGCGTTGCTGAACAGCTATTTTCAGGTCTCTGCAGAGACTCAGACCATGACAAACAAGATTCTCTGATCTGCTAAAACCTAGTTGACCTCTTTGGTCTGAAACCTAGCATTTATCCCTACGGTGAAGCGTGGTGGTGGCGGCATCTTGCTGTGGTTATTTCTTTTCAATGGCAGGGACTGGGAAACTAGTCAAGGTCGAGGAAAAGATGAACAGTGCGAAGTACAGAGAGATCCTTTATGAAAACCTGCTCCAGAGCGCTGAGGACCTTAGACTGGGGTGAAGGTACCCCTTCAACAGGACCAAAAACCTAAGCATCAGCCAAGACGATGCTGGAGTGGCTTCGGGACAAGTCTCTGAATGTCCTTGAGTGTCCCAACCAGAGACAGGACTTTAACAGACACAATGTAGTTGAGTACGGTTACATGCACACAATGTGATTATTGTGGATAGTCAGATTAATATAATGGTTTGATTAAAACGTTTACATTCTTTGCAAGAACGATTTCCATAATAATCCTGTTTACATGGACACATCTGAAATAAGGCTACCTGATGGCACTCTGATAAATTCCCGAAAATCAACCATTTAAAATAAACTTTCTACCACAGTCACCATGTTATTTTTGGTAAACATATGAGTCGAAACATATAAAGTTTGCATGTGAAAACTACTTCTAAGATACAGTTCAGTTGTTCCAAACTCACTTCACTAAAAGATGGAGGCTTGCGCTACCTGTGCTGGCTCAGTTAGATTCGATGAGAAACACCGCTGGAATGCCAATTATTTATTTTTTTTTAAACTGTTTAGTAATTTTGAAAGATTGCGCGGAAAAAACAGGTTTCAATCGGCGTATGCTTATTTAGAAATTGACCTTACGCCGATTATTATGTAAAACGCCAAATTTAAGGCGTTTTACATGACTTTTGCATAATCTGCCTACTGCCGTAGTCCGTTTTTAATATCAAATTATTCCTGCGCATGTAAACATACTCATTGTCTGTTGGAGCAGGTCCTCCTACTCATTTGATCTGTGTGCGTTGGGCTAAAGCTGTGGGGAATGGGGAATCCAGGATCAGTCGTTAACACTGATCGTATCGCCTATCAAATCCATTTTCCATCACAGGGCCGTCACTACATGTTTGTCCCAAGGACTCCTAAACTTTTTCCAATTAGAGGACAGTATGATATGCTAAATTATTATCATAGCCGGTGCATTGAACAGCTGCTGTTACATAGCGCAGCCCTCACTATTGCCACAGCACTGTATCGCAAACCACAGGGGAGGCCGAGAGACAATTTTACACAACCGGGTGGGTGGAATCCCAATGGTGTCATCTTTCACCCCTGAGTGCTTATGCACTTTAACCAAACGCCTGTCACATCCCAAAGGACAGCGCTGGTATGGCACATGAGGGATTAAGTGACACACAGTGACAGCGGGTGTCCAAAGTTCACACACAAAAACAACCCAAAACACGCTTCCAGAAACATGGTAGGCAGCTAGTTTAGCCCAGCCTAACTAGCCACTTACTGACTGACAGACTGAGCACCTGCTAGCTAGCGTTTGAAGCTAGTGGGAGCCTGTTCTCAACCATGGTTCTGAAATTAAACGTGTCAAACAAGGTTGGAGTCAAATTCCATGGGGGGGGGATTACATTCAGGTGATTAATTGAAATTCAGTCCAATAAATAATTGAATTCAATCCAAGATAATATTTATAAAATGTGGGTCTTTTTTAAATGTACTTCCTGACTTAACAGATTTAGATTGGAGTTGAGTTGAGTTCAATGTCACATGTCTGGGTTTGTGCTGTACATGTATAATGATGACTGAAGCTTCATTAAGTAAAGATACCCCGTGTGTCTTCCAGGTATGGGCATTTCTCAGGCATCAACAGGAAAGTGCAGCTCACGTACCTGCCCAACGGACAGCCCAAAGCCTCCAGTGAGGAAGAAGGTAGGGAGTCACAACCTTACACTCTATCTGGTCATGTTCATGATTACACATGCACTATACAGTTGAAGTCAGAAGTTTATGTACATCTTAAGCAAATACATTTAAATTCAGTTTCACAATTCCTGACATTTTAATTCTAGTAAAAATTCCCTGTCGGTCAGTCAGTTAGATCACCACTTTATTTAAATATGTGAAATGTCAGCATAAGAGTTATTTATTTCAGCTTTTATTTCTTGCATCACATTCGCAGTGGGTCAGAAGTTTACATACAATTTAATTAGTATTTGGTAGCATTCAAATCAAAATCAAATGTATTTATATAGCCCTTCGTACATCAGCTGATATCTCAAAGTGCTGTACAGAAACCCAGCCTAAAACCCCAAACAGCAAGCAATGCAGGTGTAGATGCACGGTGGTTAGGAAAAACTCCCTAGAAAGGCCAAAACCTAGGAAGAAACCTAGAGAGGAACCAGGCTATGTGGGGTGGCCAGTCCTCTTCTGGCTGGTGGCCAGGTAGAGATTATAACAGAACATGGCCAAGATGTTCAAATGTTCATAAATGACCAGCATGGTCGAATAATAATAATAATAATAATAAGGCCGAACAGTTGAAACTGGAGCAGCAGCACGGCCAGGTGGACTGGGGACAGCAAGGAGTCATCATGTCAGGTAGTCCTGGGGCATGGTCCTAGGGCTCAGGTCCTCCGAGAGAGAAAGAGAATTAGAGAACGCACACAGGACACCAAATTGGACAGGAGAAGTACTCCAGATATAACAAACTGACCCCAGCCCCCCGACACAAACTACTGCAGCATACATACTGGAGGCTGAGACAGGAGGGGTCAGGAGACACTGTGGCCCCATCCGAGGACACCCCCGGGCAGGGCCAAGCAGGAAGGATATAACCCCACCCACTTTGCCAAAGCACAGCCCCCACACCACAAGAGGGAAAGCTTCGACCACCAACTTACCATCCTGAGACAAAGCTGAGTATAGCCCACAAAGATCTCCGCCATGGCACAACCCAAGGGGGGGGGCGCCAACCCAGACAGGATGACCACATCAGTGAATCAACCCACTCGGGTGACGTACCCCTTCCAGGGACGGCATGAGAGAGCCCCAGTAAGCCAGTGACTCAGCCCCTGTAATAGGGTTCGAGGCAGAGAATCCCAGTGGAAAGAGGGGAATCGGCCAGGCAGAGACAGCAAGGGCGGTTCGTTGCTCCAGAGCCTTTCCGTTCACCTTCCCACTCCTGGGCCAGACTACACTCAATCATATGACCCACTGAAGAGTTGAGTCTTCAGTAAAGATTTAAAGGTTGAGACCGAGTTTGCATCTCTGACATGGGTAGGCAGACCGTTCCATAAAAATGGAGCTCTATAGGAGAAAGCCCTGCCTCCAGCTGTTTGCTTAGAAATTCTAGGGACAATTAGGAGGCCTGCGTCTTGTGACCGTAGCGTATGTGTAGGTATGTACGGCAGGACCAAATCAGAGAGATAGGTAGGAGCAAGCCCATGTAATGCTTTGTAGGTTAGCAGTAAAACATTGAAATCAGCCCTTGCTTTGACAGGAAGCCAGTGTAGGGAGGCTAGCACTGGAGTAGTATGATCAAATTTTATGGTTCTAGGCAGGATTCTAGCAGCCGTATTTAGCACTAACTGAAGTTTATTTAGTGCTTTATCCGGGTAGCCGGAAAGTAGAGCATTGCAGTAGTCTAACCTAGAAGTGACAAAAGCATGGATTAATTTTTCTGCATCATTTTTGGACAGAAAGTTTGATTTTTGCAATGTTACGCAGATGGAAAAAAGCTGTCCTTGAAATGGTGTTGATATGTTCTTCAAAAGAGAGATCAGGGTCCAGAGTAACGCCAAGGTCCTTCAGTTTTATTTGAGACGACTGTACAACCATTAAGATTAATTGTCAGAGTCAGCAGAAGATCTTTGTTTCTTGGGACCTAGAACAAGCATCTCTGTTTTGTCCGAGTTTAAAAGTAGAAAGTTTGCAGCCATCCACTTTCTTTTGTCTGAAACACATGCTTCTAGCAAGGGCAATTTTGGGGCTTCACCATGTTTCATTGAAATGTACAGCTGTGTGTCATCCGCATAGCAGTGAAAGTTAACATTAGCATTGCCTTTAAATTGTTTAACTTGGGTCAAATTTTTCGGGTAGCCTTCCACAAGCTTCCCACAAGAAGTTGGGTGAATTTTGTCCCATTCCTCCTGACAGAGCTGGTGTAACTGAGTCAGGTTTGTAGGCCTCCTTGCTCGCACACGCTTATTCAGTTCTGCCCACAAATGTTCTATAGGATTGAGGTCAGGGCTTCATGATGGCCCCTCCAATACCTTGACTTTGTTGTCCTTAAGCCATTTTGCCACAACTTTGGAAGTATGCTTGGGGTCATTGTCCATTTGGAAGACCCATTTGCAACCAAGCTTTAACTTCCTGACTGATGTCTTGAGATGTTGCTTCAATATACGCACATAATTTTCCATCCTCATGATGCCATCTATTTTGTGAAGTGCACCAGTCTCTCCTGCAGCAAAGCTACCCCACAACATGATGCTGCCACCCCCGTGCTTCATGTTGGGATGGTGTTCTTTGGCTTGCAAGCCTCCCCTTTTTCCTCCAAACATAACGATGGTCGTTATGGCAAACAGTTCTATTTTTGTTTCATCAGACTAGAGGACATTTCTCCAAAAAGTACAATATTTGGCCCAATGTGCAATTGCATAACGTAGTCTGGCTTTTTTATGGCGGTTTTGGAGCAGTGACTTCTTCCTTGCTGAGCGGCCTTTCAGGTTATGTCGATATAGGACTAATTTTACTGTGGATATAGATACTTTTGTACCGGTTTCCTCCAGCACCTTCACAAGGTCCTTTGCTGCTGTTCTGGTATTGGTTTGCACTTTATCCACTGTTACGAATCCCTTTTGGCCCGACAGTCTAGGGGGGGATGGTAATGAGACCCGTAACATAAATCATGCATTTTATAATAGTGACAAAGTAAAAGTGTGAGCGAAATAACCACGACAACTGAAATCTACCGTCAAACTCGGGGTTTATTGGAAAACACACGGTAATGGGGGGGGAGCAGGAAAAGGGGCTGAGCTGGACCCAATGAAAGAAACAATAAGTATTCAAAAACACCCCTAAGCTAGACTAGCCTACTTTAACCACAGCTGACTAACTAACTAACCAAAAATACAGTGGGTGGTCCACCCAGTTCTAACCAGTGTATTTAACAAAGTTTACCTACGGGTAGTGTATGCCCATGGGCGACTTGTCTTGGTTCACCCTTTTCCCACCAGCAAACAAAACACCATAACCAAAAACAATACTCACAGGTGATGACAAAGTGCTATGGAGGTGCTCAAACAAAAGAGCGCTCAATACATAAAGATCTACAGACATGGCATTTACAGAGAGATTAAGCTCTAGAGCAAACAATTGATAGGGTTTTTAAACCAAGGGAAATGAACTGTGATTGGGTAGGAAACAGGAGGAGGTGTGTCTTCTGATTGATGATTGATTGATGATTGAATGATGATTGATTGGCGACTGATTGGGGAGTGATGATTTTCACCTGTGAGGGGAGAAGGAGAGAAAAGAACACAGGATACACACACACACACACACACACACACACACACACACACACACAGGATACCTGTATCCGTAACACTCCCACCCTTAAAAGAGCAACCCTAGGGATTGCGACCACAGTATTTACAAAACATGAAAATCATAATTTTTCTTTTAAACACGAGATAAAGCATCTGCCAATACATTATCTGAACCCTTTTTGTGGCGGATCTCCAAATTATAATTCTGTACAATAAGGGCCCAACGCATAAGGTGCTGGTTCTGGTTGTACATTCGGTGGAGAAACACTAAGGGGTTGTGGTCAGTATATACAATCACTGGTAGGGCACTGGAACCAATATATACCTCAAAGTATTGCAGAGCCAACAACAAAGCAAGAGCTTCTTGTTCTATTGTCGCATAGCTTGTTTGACATTTATTAAATTTACGGGAAAAATAACAAACAGGATGATCCACTCCACTCTTGTCCTGCTGCAGTAGAACAGCAACAGCACCTCTGGCACTAGCATCTACCTCAAGTTTGAATAGTTGTTCAAAATCCGGAGCAGCAAGTACAGGGGTACTACATAAGAGTGCTTTCACAGATTCAAAAGCTCTCTTACAATCAGGGGACCACACAAATGATCTAGTCGGACTGAGCAAATCGGTCAATGGAGCAACTACCGCAGAGACATTTTTACAGAAGCTACGGTAGTAGCCAACCATCCCTAAAAAGCGGTGTAGCTCTCGTCTGGTGGTAGGTGCAGGAAATGCAGTTATAGCCAAGACCTTGGCATCAACAGGGCGCACCTGTCCATGTGCACCTCTTTACAGAGATTGGGAAGGCTACTGTTACCTAACTCGCACTTTGCCAAGTTCAGGGTTAGAGAAGCAGCTGCCAACCGTTCACATACTACCCTTAGAGAGTCAACATGATCTGACCACTCAGACAAATAAATCACTCAGTCATCAAGGTATGCACTACAATTAGAAACGCCAGCTAATACGGAGTTAACCAGTCGTTGGAAAGTGGCTGGTGCATTTCGCATCCCAAAAGCCATGACTGAGTACTGTAGGAAGTTGTCTGGGGTCACAAAGGCAGAAATCTCAGAAGCACGTGAAGTTAACGGAACCTGCCAGTAACCTTTTAAGAGGTCCAACTTAGTTACATACTTAGCAGCACCAATAGTGTCGATACAGTCGTCCAGTCTGGGTAACGGGTACGAATCTGGCATTGTGACAGAATTTACCTTTCGATAATCCTTACATAATCTGGAAGTACCATCAGGTTTAGGAACCAGAATGCAAGGAGAACTCCAAGGGCTTCTCCAACACATATTTCACCTCATCCCTCATTATCTTCCTCTTGGAAGCGTTGATACGATATGGGTGTTGCTTGATAGGTGTAGCATTTCCAACATTAATGTCATGTTCCAACACGTTTGTGCGAGTAGGAACGTCATTAAAGAGACATGGAAAACTGTGTAGTAGCCTCACAATATCATTGGCTTGTCCATCCGTTAAATGAACCAGACCTGACTGGATAGACAGCAGCATTTCTGAGTTGGGCAATCTAACACACTGCTGCTGAGTATTGCGCAACTCCAATCCAACAACATCATCAATATGACAGTCCACTATGATCGCAGTAGAGGACAGCAGAGGAGACAGCAGTACCTTCCTGTGGTACGCTTTCAACATGTTAATGTGACACACACGAGATTGGCGTTGTCTATCAGGAGTTTGAAGCACATAGTCAGTTTCACTTATTTTATTTTCAATTAAATAAGGACCAGAGAAACGAGCTGACAGTGAAGATCCTGGAACAGGTAATAACACCAGTACTTGGTCACCTGGCTGTAGTGGACGAGAAACAGCCTCTTTATCATAGTGTCTTTTCATGCTCCTCTGTGAGGAAGACAGAGCTTCCTTTGCGAGAGCACAAACTTGGTGTAGGCGCTCACGAAAGCGACTAACGTAGTCCAACATATTCTCGTCTCCTGAACACAACTCTTGGGACAAGAACTGTTCTTTAAGGACTTTCATTGGTCCTCTCACTGTGTGACTAAACACTAGTTCAGCCGGGCTGAAACCTAGGGACTCCTGCACAATTTCACGAGCAGCAAACAAAACTAGAGGAACTCCCTCATCCCAATCTTTCTCAGATTCCAAACAATATTTACGTAGCATAGACTTCAGTGTCTGATGCCATCTTTCAAGCACACCCTGAGACTCTGGGTGATAGGCGCTTGACACACGGTGCGTAATTGACAAGGGTTTTAACACCTGCTTGAAGAGGAAATTGGTATCTTGATCGCTTTGAACCTTAGGTAACCCGAATGTCGTGAAAAATTTTATTAAGGCTTTACTCACTACCGGGGCTGTAATTATTTTTTTATTTTTACCTTCATTTTACTAGGCAAGTCAGTTAAGAACAAATTCTTATTTTTGACGGCCTAGGAACAGTGGGGTAACTGCCTGTTCAGGGGCAGAACGACAGATTTGTACCTTGTCAGCTCAGGGATTCGAACTTGCAATCTTTCGGTTACTAGTCCAACGCTCTAACCACCAGGCTACCCTGCCGCATCCTTCGCAGAGGAATGGCCTCGGGGCCAGGATACCTGTATCCATAACATGCACCAAATTGCATTCATCTCCAGGAGACAGAACGCGTCTCCTTCCTGAGCGATATGACGGCTGTGTGGTCCCATGGTGTTTATACTTGCGTACTATTGTTTGTACTGATGAATGTGGTACCTTCAGGCGTTTGGAAATTGCTCCAAAGGATGAACCAGACTTGTGGAAGTCTCCAATTTGTTTTCTGAGGTCTTGGCTGATTTTCTTTTGATTTTCCCATGATGTCAAGTAAAGAGGCACTGAGTAGGTCTTGAAATACATCCACAGGTGCACCTCCAAATTACTCAAATGTTCTCAATTAGCCTATCAGAAGCTTCTAAAGCCATGACATAATTTTCTGGAATTTTCCAAGCTGTTTAAAGGCACAGTCAACTTAGTGTATGTAAACTTCTGACCCAGTGGAATTGTGATACAATGAATTATAAGTTAAATAATCTGTCTGTAAAACTTTTTGGCCAAAATGACTTGTCATGCACAAAGTAGATGTCTTAACCAACTTGCCAAACTATAGTTCGTTAACAAGAAATGTTTGGAGTGGTTGAAAAACACTTCGGTTGGAGTCATTAAAACTTGTATGTAAACTTCCGACTTCAACTGTATATGCAAAAGTATGTGGATATGGCAATTTAGCCACAACCGTAGCTGACAGGTGTTTAAAATCGAGCACACGCCCATGCATTTTCCATAGACAAACATTGGCAGTAGAATGGCCTTATTGAAGAGTTCAGTGAATTTCAACGTTGCACCTTGATCCAGTAGGATGCCACCTTTCCAGTAGGATGCCACCTTGGATGCCACCACAGTTCGTCAAATTTCTCCCCAGCTAGATCTGCCCCGGTCAACTAAGTACTGTTATTGTGAAGTGGAAATGTCTAGGAGCAACAATGGCTCAATCGTGAAGTGGTAAGCCACACAAGCTCACAGAACAGGACCGCTGAGGCTCGTAGCTTGTAAAAATAGTTTGGCTTCACAAACTGCCTCTGGAAGCAACGTCAGCACAATAACTGTTCATCTGGAGCTTCGTGAAATGGGTTTTCATGGCCGATCTGCCTCACACAAGCCTAAGATGTGCAATGCCAAGCATCGGCTGGAGTGATGTAAAGCTAGCTGCCATTGGACTCTGGAGCAATGGAAACGCGTTCTCTGAATTACGCTTCACCATCTGGCAGTCCAACGGATTCATCTGGGTTTGGCAGATGCCAGGAGAACAGTACCTGTCCCAATGCATAGCGCTAACTGTAAAGTTTGGAGGAGGAATAATGGTCTGGGTCTGTTTTTCATGGTTTGGGCTAGGCCCTTTAGTTCAAGTGAAGGGAAATATTAACGCTACAGCATACAATGACATTCTAGACAATTCTGTGCTTCCAACTTTGTGGCAACAGTTTGGGGAAGACCCTTTCCTGTTTTAGCATGACAATGCCCCCGTGCACAAAGTGAGGTCCTGGTTTGTCGAGATTGGTGGGGAAGAACTTGACTGGCCTGCACTGAGCCCTGACCTCAACCCCATCGAACACCTTTGGGATGAATTGGATTGCTGACTGTGAGCCAGGCCACATCGCCCAACATCATTGCCCGACCTCACTAATGCTCTTGCGGCTGAATGGAAGCAAGTCCCCGCAGCAATGTTCCAACATCTAGTGGAAAGCCATCCCAGAAGAGTGGAGGCTGTTATAGCAGCAAAGGGGGACCCAACTCCATATTAATGCCTATGATTTTGGAATGAGATGTTCGACAGGTGTCCACATACTTTTGGTCATATAGTGTACTTTTGACATGCTCATGACCTTTCTGCTTTTTTTTGTGATTTAACTGCAGGACCTAATGCAGGTTGTGTGCGTGCATGTGTATTATTGTTGTACAGAAGGTCCGAAGGAGGGTCCGTCTCTGCTGCTGGTGTTGAAGTGGGGAGGGGAGCTGACCCCGGCAGGCAGAGTACAGGCTGAGGAGCTGGGGAGGGCCTTCCGATGCATGTACCCTGGAGGACAAGGTACAGTACTCTACTACTGGACATGCCACACCTCACCACTACACTGGACTGTATACTACTTCTATATACGGACCTAGGGCTAGATGAGAGTTTGTATGGACACAATTTAGTCAAACCCAAATCATTTTAAAGCAAAAGCACCTCTGGTTTCAATGTAAATCAATTCAACTACTGCTATAAACAGCAGTTGAATTACATGTAGATAAAGCTGTAAAGTGATTGATAAGAAAATGTCTCTGCGTATTCTGTCTGTCACAACATACAGTAACACATTTACAGAGCCCCTAATTTCTCTTTGTGAAGTCACAAGGTCAGGAAGAACTCAGGACTTTACACAATGTCCCAAAGGCTTACTTGAGATCCATGTGCTTAACTCAGTTTTTTTTGTAAATCATGAATTGAGGTCAATGGGAGATTTGTAAGTCTCAAGTCTCAAACGCGTTATGATCTGGAAAGTATTTGTCCCAGCGTCACTTCTGCATGCCTTTCTCATTGCTGAAGGGGGATCCAATCTCAAACAAAGACAAACACCTTTCTTTCCATTTGACATTTACACTCTGATTTCACCTCCTCCAAAGGCTCTCTACCATGACCTCACGTGTTACTGTTCTTTACATACTGGGTGTCATTGACACGTTTTGTTTTAGGTTCAGAGGAGGAGTCTGATTTTCTGAATGAAAGCTTGTTGCTTTCTCTCTCTTCCTGAAAAATGTCATATGGGCATTTTAGAAGCACTGTCTTGTAAAGATGATCATTAATCACACTCAATTTCGAACAAAAATGAAACACTAAGCACAAACACACTGCAGGATTATTCAACATGGAATTTGCCAGGTCTTGTTCATTAGTCAAGCATGTTTTACACATGAGGATTTTGAAATATATTTTTTGTATTTTGAATTGTCCCCAATGTACAAGGGAGGTCCAATCTCCCCTTCCTGCCTAGTGTCATTTTCATACCCAGGTTTATTGTAATGTTCTAATCCCAAGGTACTGGAGTAACATCACTATATCTGCATTAGGCTTTCCCTTTCCATGAATGCTTTCTAAAATAATGTTTATACTACCTACACTAGACAATGCATGATAAACTACTCTTCCAAGCAAAGCCTAGCAAACTAAGTGGAAAGGGATTATTTTTAGATCACTAGACGGCGGGCCGATATGATTTTTATATATACACACACACACACACACACACACACACACAAACACACACACACACACAAACAGTGAAGGGAAAAAAGTATTTGATCCCCTGCTGATTTTGTACGTTTGCCCACTGACAAAGAAATTATCAGTCTATAATGTTAATGGTAGGTTTATTTGAACAGTGAGAGACAGAATAACAACAACAAAAATCCAGAAAAACCCATTTCAAAAATGTTCTAAATTGATTTGCATTTTAATGAGGGAAATAAGTATTTGACCCCCTCTCAATCAGAAAGATTTCTGGCTCCCAGGTGTCTTTTATACAGGTAACGAGCTGAGATTAGGAGCACACTCTTAAAGGCAGTGCTCTTAATCTGTTTGTTACCTGTATAAAAGACACCTGTCCACAGAAGCAATCAATCAATCAGATTCCAAACTCTCCACCATGGCCAAGACCAAAGAGCTCTCCTAGGATGTCAGGGACAAGATTGTAGACCTACACAAGGCTGAAATGGGCTACAAGACCATCGCCAAGCAGCTTGGTGAGAAGGTGACAACAGTTGGTGCGATTATTCGCAAATGGAAGAAACACAAAAGAACTGTCAATCTCCCTCTGCCTGGGGCTCCATGCAAGATCTCACCTCGTGGAGTTGCAATGGTCATGAGAGCCATGAGGAATCAGCCCAGAACTACACAGGAGGATCTTGTCAATGATCTCAAGGCAGCTGGGACCATAATCACCAAGAAAACAATTGGTACACTACGCCGTGAAGGACTGAAATCCTGCAGCGCCCGCAAGGTCCCCCTGCTCAAGAAAGCACATATTCATGCCTGTCTGAAGTCTGCCAATGAACATCTGAATGATTCAGAGGACAACCGGGTGAAAGTGTTGTGGTCAGATGAGACCAAAATGGAGCTTTTGGCATCAACTCAACTCGCCGTGTTTGGAGGAGGAGGAATGCTGCCTATAACCCCAAGAACACTATCCCCACCGTCAAACATGTAGGTGGAAACATTATGCCTTGGGGGTGTTTTTCTGCTAAGGGGACAGAACAACTTCACCGCATCAAAGGGTCGATGGACGGGGCCATGTACCGTCAAATCTTGGGTGAGAACCTCCTTCCCTCAGCCAGGGCATTGAAAATGGGTAGTGGATGGGTATTCCAGTATGACAATGACCCAAAACACATGGCCAAGGCAATAAAGAAGTGGCTCAAGAAGAAGTACATTAAGGTCCTGGAGTGGCCTAGCCAGTCTCCAGACCGTAATCCCATAGAAAATCTGTGGAGGGAGCTGAAGGTTCGAGTTGCCAAACGTCAGTCTCGAAACCTTCATGACTTGGAGAAGATCTGCAAAAAGGAGTGGGACAAAATCCCTCCTGAGATGTGTGCAAACCTGATGGCCAACTACAAGAAATGTCTGACCTCTGATTGCCAACAAGGGTTTTTCCACCAAGTACTTAAGTAATATTTAGCAGTGGTCAAATACTCATTTCCCTCATTAAAATGCAAATCAATTTATAACATTTTTGGTTTTTCTGGATGTTTTTGTTGTTATTCTGTCTCTCACTGTTCAAATAAACCTACCATTAAAATTATAGACTGATCATTTCTTTGTCAGTGGGCAAATGTACAAAATCAGCAGAAAAATACCTTTTTCCCTCACTGTATGT
Source organism: Oncorhynchus masou masou (assembly GCF_036934945.1). NCBI lineage: Eukaryota > Metazoa > Chordata > Actinopteri > Salmoniformes > Salmonidae > Oncorhynchus > Oncorhynchus masou. The sequence continues at coordinate 49,069,585 of NC_088233.1, forward strand.
ATGTGTATATATATCATTATATATATTTTTTTTCTGTCTTCTTGCTATGCTTTAAAAAAATTATTTATATAAAATATTGTTTTTGTACCAGGGCCTCCCGAGTGGCACAGCGGTCTAAGGCACTGCATCGCTAGAGGCCTCACTACGGATCTGGGTTTGATCCCGGGCTGTGTTACAGCCGGCCGTGACCGAGAGACCCATGAGGCGGCGCACAATTGGCACAGTGTCGTCCGGGTTAGGACAGGGTTTGGCCTCTTGGATGTCCTTGTCGCGCTTTAGCGACTCCTTGTGGTGGCTGGGCGCTTGCACTCTGACTTCGGGGACCAGCTATACAGCATTTCCACCGACACATTGGTGCGGCTGGCTTCCGGGTTAAATGAGCATGTGTCAAGAAGCAATGCGGCTTGGCGGTGTCGTGTTTCGTCAGACGCACGGCTCTCGAACTTAGCCTCTCCCGAGTCCGTACAGGAGTTACAGCGATGGGACAAGACTAACCACCAATTGGATACCATGAAATTGGGGAGAAAAATGGGTAAACATTACCACAAAAAAACATATGTACAGAGGAGTGTTAGAGTACGGTCTCCTAGCAAACGTTTTCTGTTAATTCTGCTCTTGTCTTCTTACCTCTTGCACTGTATACTAGAAGGTAGCTGCTGGCGCCTTGGCTTCGAGTCTCTTATTGGTAAGAAGGGCTTGGACTTTGCTCCCGCTGTTAACTATCACATTCAAACTGCATCGTCCTCATTACACTACTCACCCATTCCACTGGCTAACCTGGGAACCTTGGGAGGTTTGGGTTTTATCATAAGAACGATATGTCTTTTGCTGTAGGTTTGTGTGAAAGGGTCCATGAGGTGATCCGACGATCCAAGGACGCAAAGGTGTTTGGTCATCTGCAAATGCAGTTTCATGACTCAGCAAGTTTTGAAGCCGTTCAGTGACTGCGGGATCATCTCCTACTAACAATGCTCCTGGCAATTCTCCATGGGTTGGAATTGTTTGTCTGAAAAAAGCCAGCAGCGTAGCTTCGGTTTCACTTCCGAACAAAAACGAGCATGATAACTGAATTGGTTAGTTAAGGGTTCCGACCACATTCCATGTGTTTTCAACCATTTTTCATCCCAGGTATGAGATGTGAAGGACTTGCTTTCCTTCCTTTTCAGGTGAACAGAATCCAGTTGACCGATATTTATTTTATTTTTTTTCGTCACAAAATCAACACGGTTTCCTCTCTCATCAACTGCAGATATATACTACCTATATGTTTTTGTGCACATACAGTCTGTGCTGTTACGTAGGCGCGCACCAGAGGAGGCTGGTGGGAGGTGCTATAGGAGGACGGGCTCATTGTAAATGTCTGGAATGGAATTATTGGCACGGTATCAAACAGGTCAAAACATATGGAACCCACATGTTTGACTCGTTCCCAATAATTCCGTTCCAGCCATTTACAATGAGCCCATCCTCCTATAACTTCTCCCACCAGCTTCATCTGGCAGGCACCCTTTAATTCTCGCTCTCCCTTCCTCTGTGATGTCCTGTAAGCCTGATGTTCCTCCCTCTGTGTGTGTGACCCTGTAGGGGACTATGCCGGTTTCCCTGGCTGTGGTCTGCTTCGTTTACACAGTACCTACCGCCACGACCTCAAGATCTACGCTTCAGACGAAGGCCGTGTACAGATGACCGCTGCCGCTTTTGCGAAGGTATGTTTACAGTACAACGTGTGTGTGTGTGTGTGTGTGTGTGTGTGTGTGTGTGTGTGATGCATGCTCACTGTATATGTAAGCCTGGTTCCTTTCATTTGTATTCAGTGTCAATACATCTCTCCCTTTGCATGTATGAACACTTTCTGTGTACAGAACATATTGTTGCGTGTGTGTGTATATCTCATAACTGTCTTATTGTGTAGGGTCTGCTGGCTCTGGAGGGGGAGCTGACTCCCATCCTGGTGCAGATGGTGAAGAGTGCAAACATGAACGGCATGCTGGACAGCGACAGTGAGTCTCTGACCGACTGCCAGCAGAGGGTGAAGGCCCGCCTCCATGAGATCATGCAGAAAGACCAGGACTTCACTGAGGCAGACTACCAAAAGGTACAGTCTGTAGATTCCGTCATCGAGACCACTGCTACCCACCCAGTCGTTGTTTGGAAAGGCCATAGGAGGAAAGCCCTGTTTTTGAAATGGTTAACATTTAATTCGGGGCTCCCAAGTGGCGCGCCAGGCTAAGGCATTTCATCTCCGTGTTGGACCAGCGTCGTCCGGGTTTGGCCGGGTGTAGGCCGTCATTGTAAATAAGCATTTGTTCTTAACTGACTTGCATAGTTAAATAAAGGTTCAATAAAAAAAGCCTGCAGGTGTAATGCCTTAATAGTTATAATAAGCATGAATGAGCCAATAATAATAATGTGCATTCAACTAAGAATCATTATGACATGCTAATTTTTGTATCTTTATTTAACTAGGCAAGTCAGTTAAGAACACATTTTTATTTTCAATGACGGCCTAGGAACAGTGGGTTAACTGGCTGTTCAGGGGCAGAACGACAGATTTGTACCTTGTCAGCTCAGGGATTTGAACTTGCAACCTTCCGGTCACTAGTCCAACGCTCCACTAGGCTAACCTGCCGCCTCATGACAAGTATTTCAATACATTATACAGTAACTACATCATAATGTATTATAACTGCTGGCGTTAAGTAAACTATGGTCACCCGTTGCACTGATGTGAGGCTCCATTGACAATTCCATCAACTTGAGCAGTCCTTGAAAAGTGTTTTTGAAATTTGATTGTTTTTAATCTACCATCTTGTTTCCTATCCATTCCTCACTGTACTGCCTTCAACTGATCATGCCATTGCTGTCAATCTCCAGAGTCTCACGTAACATTTCAACACTACCTGTTATGGATACTAACACTGGCATTGCAGAGTTCCATTAAGTGCTGCACGATTTGTACCACTGTAATAGCGTGTGACTGTTACTATGTGCTGCAGCTGGCCCCTACAGGCAGCCCCTCTCTGGTCAACTCCATGAAGATCATAGGGAACCCAGTGAGGACGTGTGACCAGGTCTACGCCCTCATCCAGAGACTCACCTCCCAGATCCGCAAAAGGCTTGAGGACCCCAAATCTGCAGGTCTGTTCTCTGTTTAGAATTGAATGGAATTTAAATACTTTATTGTCCGATATAAGACTTTTTGACCCATTCCTAATAGGTCAAAATGTAAACATTAGTGGAGACTGCTTTCCAGGTTTGGATTCACTGTTACATTTTCTACCAAAGAGCGGTGCGGAAGCTAACTAGCCAACTGTAAATAAGTGAATTGTTTTACCTCCGTTCGATACAGAAGTTACTTAGCTAGCTAGGTAAAGTTATTGATGGTTAGTTATCTACCGCTCCTACACTCTTTTGCTAGCTATCGGGAATGCCGTCGTGTCAAAAATATACCTCAAAATGACTAGGTTTCTCCAGTTTTGTTTACATTTTGCTAATGTGATATACACTGAACAGAAATATAAATGCTACATGTGAAGTATTGGTCCCATGTCTCATGAACTGAAATATTAGATCCCAGAAATATAAAATCATATTTCTCTCTTATGTTATGCACAACTTTATTTAGCCCTGTTAGTGAGCATTTCTCCTTTGCCAAGAGAATCCATCCACCTGACAGTTGGCATATCAAGAAGCTGATTTAACAGCATGATCATTACACAGGTACACCTTGTCATGGGGACAATAAAAGGCCAGTCTAAAATGTGCAGTTTTAAAACACCTTTCCACGGATGTTTTGAGGGAGTGTGCAGTTAGCATAGTGACTGCAGGAATGTCCACCAGAGCTGTTGCCAGAGAATTGAATGTACATTTCTCTACCATAAGCCGCCTCCAAAATCGTTTTAGCTAGTTTTACAGTATGTCCAACTGGCCTCACATCCGCAGACCACGTGTATGGTGTCATGTGGGCGAGCAGTTTGCTGATGTCATCGTAGTGTAGAGAGTGCCCATTGGTGCTGGGATTATGTTTGTTTTTTTGGCAGGCATAAGCTACAATGAACACAATTGCATTTTATTGATGGCAACTTGAATACACAGAGATACTGTGACAAGATATTTTGGGGCCCTTTTAAAACATTTTTTTAAACATTTTTTTTATAAAAGCATCTGTGACCAACAGATGCATATCTGTATTCCCAGTCATGACCCAAAACACCTCCAGTCTGTGTAAGGGCTATTTGACCAAGAAGGAGTGTGATGGAGTGCTGCATCAGATGACTTGGCCTCCACAATCACCTGACTTCAACCCAATTTGAGATCGTTTGGGATGAACCATAGAGTGAAGGAAAATCAGCCAACAAGTGCTCAGTATATGTGGGAACTGTTGAAAATGCATTCCAGGTGAAGCTGTCTGAGAGAATGCCAAGAGTGCAAAAGCTGTCATCAAGGTGGCTACTTTGAAAAATATAAAATATTTTTTGATTTAACACTTTTGTTTTGGTTACTACATGAGTCCATATGTGTTATTTCATCAATTGAATTCCTGTCTGGTGTAAGCTAAGTTCTTTCCTGTTCCCAGACCTGCAGCTGTACCACAGTGAGACCCTTGAGCTGATGCTGCAACGCTGGTCCAAGCTGGAAAGGGACTTCCGGAATAAGAGCGGCCGCTACGACATCAGTAAGATCCCAGACATCTACGACTGTGTGAAGTACGACACGCAGCACAACGCCACGCTGGGCCTGGAGGACACACTGGAGCTGTTCAGGCTGTCCCGTGCCCTGGCCGACATCGTCATACCTCAGGTGAGGGGAAGACGAATACCCACACGTTCACGTTTACCTGCGCAAACGGCGACTATGGCAGTGGTCTCGACCTATCAAGCGGGGAGCATGACTCCTGAACATTTCTTTGCTCCTTATTGGATAGAGAAACGTGAACACACACACAGAGGGAAGGAGTTTTGACCAGCGTGTTACTTTAGACTCCCGTCCCCTCAGTCTCTGAGGATGATTATGACTCAAGATGCTTCTTTCTTACTCCTTATCGTTTCCTTTTCAAATGCGTAATGCCGACTAAGCTTACTTTGCTATCCCTTCAAGTACAGTAAGCCTGGCTATGAAATTACAGTTTTAGGAACCTGACAGAAAATGATCAACCGAAGTAACATCTTTGAGCATGAAATTGTTCTGTTTCTCTCTCCAGGAGTATGGCATCAATAAGCCAGAGAAGATGGACATTGCCCAGGCCTACTGCCTGCCCTTGATGAAGAAGATCCAGCTAGACCTGCAGAGGACCCACGAGGACGAGGCCGTCAACAAGCTGCACCCACTGTGAGTTGCAGTGCCACTTGTGACCACGGTCTGTGGCTCGGTGCCACTGGTCTAGGATCAGTTGTTATTATAGATACCTATCACTGTGCTGCAGTTGGTCCCACACTGTCTTTGTCCATTGTCTGAGCCCGAGTTCTTATTAGATCCCTTTTTATAATGGTTCGGTCGGACGCAAAGGATTTATTGCTGCTCCCGGACCAGGCTCAAATCCCCATCATTCGAATGAAGAGACAATGATACAAAGGGTGCATATCTGGGTGCCTTGTGAGAATTAGTCTACGAGTGGGTAACCCACCTCTACCATCCATCCTATTGGCCAGCATGCAATCATTGGAGAATAAACTGGATGAGCTCTGTTCGAGACTATCCTATCAACGGGACCTTAAAAACTAGAATATCTTGTGTTTCCCCAAGTTGTGGCTGAACGATGACATTGATAATATACAGTTGGCTGGTTTTCCAGGGCTCCGAGTAGCGCAGAGGTCTAAGGCACTGCATCTCAGTGCTAGAGGCGTCACTACAGACCATGGTTCGATTCCAGGCTGTATCACAACCGGCCGTGATTGGGAGTCCCATAGGGCTGCGCACAATTGGCCCAGCGCTGTTAAGGTTAAATAAGAATTTGTTCTTAACTGACTTGCCTAATTTAAATAAAAGATAAATACGTTTTTTTTTAAATCCATGCAGCGGCAAGACAACGGCAAGACAAGGGGGGGTGGTCTGTGTCTATTTGTCAATAACAGCTGGTGTGTGAACTCTAATATTAAGGAAGTCTCTAGGTTTTGCTCGCCTGAGGTAGAGTACCTCATAAGCTGTAGACCACGCTATTTACCAGGAGAATTTTCATCTGTAGCTGTCTATTTACCACCACAAACCGATGCTGGCACGAAGACCGCACTCAACGAGCTGAATAAGGCCATAAGCACACAAGAAAATGCTCATCCAGAAGAGGCCTGGCACTTTAATGCAGGAAAACTTAAATCCGTTTTACCTCATTTCTATTAGCGTGTCACATGTGCAACCAGAGGGGAAAAAAGCTGGACCACCTTTACTCTAAACACTAAGACTCTTACAAAGCTCTCCCTCGCCCTCCATTTGGCAAATCTGACCATAATTCTATCCTCCTGATTCCTGCTTAAAAGCAAGAATTTAATCAGGAAGCACCTGTGACTCGCTCAATACGCAAGTGGTCAGATGACGCAGATACTAAACGACAGGACTGCTTTGCTTGCACAGACTGGAATATGTTCCGGGATTCTTCCGATGGCATTGAGGAGTACACCACATCAGTCACCGGTTCGTCAATAAGTGCATTGATGACGCCGTTCCCACAGTGACCATACGTACATATCCCAGCCAGATTGTGTGATTACGCTCTCTAGCCGATGTGAGTAAGACCTTTAAACAGGTCAACATTCACAAGGGTGCAGGGGCCGACCATGCGCTGACCAACTGGCAAGTGTCTAACTGAAATGTTCAACCTCTCCCTGACTGAGTCTGTAATACCTACATGTTTCAAGCAGACCACCATAGTCCCTGTGCCCAAGAATGCCAAGGCAACCTGCCTAAATGACTACCGACCTCACTCATGTCTGTAGTCATGAAGTGCTTCGAAAGGCTGGCGATGGCTCACAACACCATCATCCCATAAAACCTAGACCCACTCCAATTCGCAATGGGGTACCAGGACAAAAACTTCTCCCTCAACATGAGCAAGACAAAGGATTGTGGACTACAGGAAAAAGAGGGCTGAGCATGACCGCATTCACATCGACAGGGCTCTAGTGGTCCAACCATACCAAGTCAGTCGTAAAGAGGTCACAACAACGCCTATTCCCCCTCAGTAGACTGCAAAGATTTGGCATGGATCCTCAAAAGGTTCTACAGATGCACCAACGAGAGCATCCTGACTGGTTGCATCACCGCCTGGTATGGCAACTGCTCGGCATCCGTCCGTATGGCGCTACAGAGGGTAGTGCGTACGGCCCAGTACATCACTACCCTCTGTAGTGCCTTGCAAACGGGGCCAAGCTTCCTGCCATCCAGGACCTCTATACCAGGCGGTGTCAGAGGAAGGCCCTAGTCATAGACTGTTCTCTCTGGTACCGCAAGCCGTACCGGAGAGCCAAATCTAGTTCTAGGTCAATAGAACAGTTAATCAAATGGCTACCCGCACTATTTGCATTGGACCCTTTTTTTTAACGCTGCTGCTACTCTGTCTATGCATAGTCACTTTACCCCTACCTACATGTACATATGACCTCAATTACCTCTACTAACCCGTACCCCCGCACATCGACTCCCTGGTTATTATTTTATTATGTTACTTTTTTTGAAACTTTAGTTGAATTAGCATTTTCTTACTCTGCGTTGTTGGTTAAGGGCTTGTAAATAAGCATTTCACAGTAAGGTCTTACACCTATTCTATTCAGCGAATGTGACATAAATACAATTTTATTTGATAGTTGAATATTTAAAAATGATTTCCAAATGCATTTCAAATACCCCTAGGACCAAACAGAGTATTTAAATATTTGTATTTGAAAATACACTTATTTCCAATATTCTACTTGTATTTTCTAATGAAATACTTATTTTAAAATGTATGTGAAAGTATTTGCAATCAATAGTATGAAATAGTATTTGAACCGCGATCGCCCTAGGAGCAGTTCTTATAACACCATGTTGGGGACTGAGTTCCACTTTCCTTGGACCAGGTCTGGCTATGTGCCACTGTCCCAGGTTCAGTTTCTATCCAGTAAACCTGCCATTGAGGTGTGTCTCTTGAGCCCCCGTAAGTGATCACCCTTTGTCTTTCATTCCCTCTGGTGGTTCAGGTACTCGCGGGGGGTCATGTCTCCAGGGCGTCACGTCCGGACCCGCCTCTATTTCACCAGCGAGAGCCACGTCCACTCGCTGCTCAGCATCTTCCGCTACGGCGGACTACTGGATGTACGTTGTCACTGTTAAAGTAGCCTGGTCCCAAATCTAGTTGGCATGATAATAGTGACAATGATCATAGCTTAGGAGTTGTCAAGATGGCACAAACCGATCTGGGGCCAGGTTAGTTATTGTAAAGGGATAGTTCACTTGAAGTTCCAATTGTGATACTACACATAAGGTCATGAATATTGTCGACTTGGGTTCAAAATCAGAAAAATATTTTTTTTAGGTGTAGTTTTCTCTGGTTATAATGTCAAGTGTGTTTGTGTGTGTGTGAAAGGAGGTGAAGGACCAGCAGTGGAAACAGGCCATGGATTACCTCAGTGCCGTCTCTGAACTCAACTACATGACTCAGATAGTCATCATGCTGTATGAGGATAACAACAAGGTCAGTTAGGCCTCTCTGTCCCTATGTCAGTCGTCTTTTCTTTCTGAAGTATTACTGCACCTGGTACTATTACTGTACCATCCTGTCGGTATGTGTCTCTTCCTCTCACTCCCTCTCTCTGTAGTATAGCATCATTGCTTCTGTTTTGTGTTTCCGTGTGTGTGTTGAACAGGACCCCGGCTCAGAGGAGCGTTTCCACGTGGAGCTCCACTTCAGTCCCGGGGTGAAGAGCTGTGAGGACGAGGAGAACGTCCCTCTGGGCTTTGGCTTCCGCCCTGCCTCCGCTGAGGTCTGTGGGGTGTCTGTGGGTGGGTGTGGGTGTGTCTGTCCACAGCCCCCCCCTCATCATCGGTCTCTTTAATCCAATCCAGAACCAGGAGAAGCAGACCAACCAAGGCAGTCTGGAGGACCTATCACAAGACGAGCCTGACCGGGCCCTGCCTCTCTCTGAGCTAATCAGCATCAGAAGATCACCCATGATCCGCAACCGCAAGACTGGCTCCATGGAGGTACTTGATCAGGGCCATATCAGTTATTGTGTCCACTGTCCCAAATTTAGTGTATTCCACATTTAGTGTGGTGTCTTTTTGGTGCACGCAACGGAAAACAGTTTGCAATGGAAAATATTTTTGTTGTTGTTTCTGATTGGATAAGTCCAGGTAGTTCCTACCTGTTTGAGTTAATAGTAATAAACATAACCCAGGCACAGCTTTCATCTGTTCAGATATTGTATTGCTGGGATAGGCCTGTTTGAATCCAAACCCACATAGAAAGACAAACCTTAATTTTGTAAAACTTTACGGAAATCCAATGCTTCTCAGGCCAAATAGCATTTTAACGCCCTGTGTAGCCCGTCCCTATTAGTGGATTCTTTAGTAAAGTAATGCGTCTGTTTTTACAAATTAATGTAGACCAGTTTTACCTAATTTCTATCAACATTTTAAGTGTGCAACCAGAGGGAAAAGAACTCTGGACCACCTATACTCCACACACAGAGATGCATACAAAGCTCTCCCCCGCCCTCCATTTGGCAAATCTGACCATAATTCTATCCTCCTGGTTCCTGCTTACTGCTTACAAGCAAAAATGAAAGCAGGGAGCACCAGTGACTAGATCAATAAAAAAAGTGGTCAGATGAAGCAGATGATAAGCTACAGGACTGTTTTTCTAGCATAGACTGGAATATGTTCTGGGATTCCTCCAATGGCATTGAGGAGTACACCACATCTGTCATTGGCTTCATCAATAAGTGCATCAATGACGTTGTCCTCACAGTGACAGTACATACATACCCCAACCAGAAGCCATGGATTACAGGCAACATCAGCACTGAGCTAAAGGCTAGAGCTGCCGCTATCAAGGAGCAGGACTCTAACCCGGAGGCTTATAAGAAATCCCGCTATGCCCTGTGACGAACCATCAAACAGGCAAAGCGTCAGTACAGGACTAAGATTGAGTCGTACTACACTGTCTCTGACGCTCATCGGATGTGGCAGGGCCTGCAAACCATTAGACTACAAAGGAAAGCACAGCCGAGAGCTACCGAGTGACACGAGCCTACCAAACGATAACATGCATGGCAGCACCAGTTGTACCGGAAGACTGTGTAATCACGCTCTCCGCAGCCCTTTAGACAGGTCAACATTCACAAGGCCACAGGGCCAGACAGATTACCAGGACGTGTACTGCGAGCATGCGCTGACCAACTAGCAAGTTTCTTCACTGACATTTTCAACCTCTCCCTGTCCGAGTCTGTAATACCAACATGTTTTAAGCAGACCACCATAGTGCCTGTGCCCAAGAACACTAAGGTAACCTGCCTAAATGACTACCAACCTGTAGCACTCACGTCTGTAGCCATGAAGTGCTTCGAAAGGCTGGTCATGGCTCACATCAACACCATCATCCCAGAAACCCTAGACCAACTCCGATTTGCATACCGCACCCAACAGATTCACAGATTATGCAGTCTCTATTGCACTCCAAACTGCCCTTTCCCACCTGGACAACAGCAACACCTATGTGAGAATGCTATTCATTGACTACATCTCAGCATTCAACACCATAGTGTCCTCAAAGCTCATCAATAAACTAAGGACCCTGGGACTAAACACATCCCTGCACAGCTGGATCCTGGACTGCCTGACGGGCCGCCCCCAGGTGGAAAGGGTAGGTAACAACACATCCGCCACGCTGATCCTCAACACAGGGGCCCCTCAGGGGTACGTGCTCAGCCCCCTCCTGTACTCCCTGTTCACTCATGACCGCACGTCCAGGCACAACTCCAACACCATCATTAAATTTGCAGATGACACGAGTGGTAGGCCTGATCACCGACAACAACGAGCCTATAGGGAGGAGGTCAGAGACCTGGCCGTGTGGCGCTAGGACAACAACCTCATCGTGATCAAGACAAAGGAAACGATTGTGGACTACAGGAAAAAGAGGACCATAGCCTGCCCCCATTCTCATCGATGGGGCTGCAGTGGAGCAGATTGAGAGTTTCAAGTTCCTTGGTGTCCACATCACCAACAAACTAACATGGTCCAAGCACACCATGACAGTCATGAAGCGGGCACAACGAAACCTATTCCCTCTCAGGAAACTGAAAAGATTTGGCATGGGTCCTCAGATCCTCAAAAAGTTCTACAGTTGCACCATCGAGAGCATCCTGACTGGTTGCATCACTGCCTGGTATGTCAACTGCTCAGCCTCTGACCGCACTACCCTCTGTAGTGCCTTGCAAACGGAGCCAAGCTTCCTGCCATCCAGGACCTCCATACCAGGCGGTGTCAGAGGAAGGCCCTGAAAATTGTCAAGACTCCAGCCACCCTAGTCATAGACTGTTCTCTCTGCTACCACATGGCAAGCGGTACCGGAGTGCCAAGTCTGGGTCCAAGAGTCGTCTAAAACAGCTTCTACCCCCAAGCCACAAGGCTCCTGAACATCTAGTCAAATGGCTACCCAGATTAATCACATTGTCCCCTCTCCACACCACTGCCACTCTCTGTTGTCATCTATGCATAGTCACTTTAATTAACTCTACCTACATGTACAGTTAAAGTCGGAAGTTGACATACACTTAGGTTGGAGTCATTAACTCGTTTTTTAACCACTCCACAAATGTCTTGTTAACAAACTACAGTTTTGGCAAGTTGGTTAGGACATCTACTTTGTGCATGACACAGGTAATTTTTCCAACAATTGTTTAGACAGATTGTTTCACTTAGAGTGTATTATATCACAATTCCAGTGGGTCAGAAGTTTACATACACTAAGTTGACTGTGCCTTTTTCAGAAAATGTCATGGCTTTTTAAGCTTCTGATAGGCTAATTGACAACATTTGAGTCAATTAGAGGTGGACATGTGGATGAATTTCAAGGCCTACCTTCAAACCTCAGTGCCTCTTTACTTGACATCATTGGAAAATCTAAAGAAATCAGCCAAGACCTCATAAAACATTTTTTAGACCCCCACAAGTCTGGTTCATTCTTGTGAGCAATTTCCAAATACCTGTAGGTACCACGTTCATCTGTACAAACAATAGTATGCAAGTGTAAACACCATGGGACCACGCAGCCATCATACAGCTCAGGAAGGAGATGCGTTCTGTCTCCTACTTTGGTGCGAAAAGTGCAAATCAATTCCAGGACAACAGAAAAGGACCTTGTAAAGACGCTGGAGGAAACCGGTACAAAAGTATCTATATCCACGGTAAAACGAGTCTTATATCGACATAACCTGAAAGGCTGCTCAGTAAGGAAGAAGCCAGACTACAGTTTGCAACTGCACATGGGGACAAAGATCATACTTTTTGGAGAAATGTCCTCTGGTCTGATGAAACAAAAATTGAACTGTTTGCCATAATGTGTTTGGAGGAAAAAGGGTAAGGCTTGCATGGCGGCAGCATCCTGTTGTGGGGGTTCTTTGCTGCAGGAGGACTGGTGCACTTCACAAAATAGATGGCATCATGAGGATGGAAAATTATGTGCATATATTGAAGCAACATCTCAAGACATCAGTCAGGAGGTTAAAGCTTGGTCGCAAATGAGTCTTCCAAATGGACAATGACCCCAAGCATAATTCCCCAAGTTGTGTCAAAATGGCTTAAGGAAAACTAAGTCAAGGTATTGGAGTGGCCATCACAAAGCCTTGACCTCAACCCTATACAAATTTTGTTGGCAGAACTGAAAAGTTTGTGCGAGCAAAGGAGGCCTAGAAACCTGACTCAGTTACACCAGCTCTGTCAGGAGGAATGGGCCAAAATTCACCCAATTTATTGTGGGAAGCTTGTGGAAAGCGACCCAAAACGTTTGACCCAAGTTAAACAATTTAAAGGCAATGCTACCAAATACCAATTGAGTGTACAGTGCCTTGCGAAAGTATTCGGGCCCCCTTGAACTTTGCGACCTTTTACCACATTTCAGGCTTCAAACATAAAGATATAAAACTGTATTTTTTGTGAAGAATCAACAACAAGTGGGACACAATCATGAAGTGGAACGACATTTATTGGATATTTCTAACTTTTTTAACAAATCAAAAACTGAAAAATTGGGCGTGCAAAATTATTCAGCCCCTTTACTTTCAGTGCAGCAAACTCTCTCCAAAAGTTCAGTGAGGATCTCTGAATGATCCAATGTTGACCTAAATGACTAATGATGATAAATACAATCCACCTGTGTGTAATCAAGTCACCGTATAAATGCACCTGCACTGTGATAGTCTCAGAGGTCCTTTAAAAGCGCAGAGAGCATCATGAAGAACAAGGAACACACCAGGCAGGTCCGAGATACTGTTGTGAAGAAGTTTAAAGCCGGATTTGGATACAAAAAGATTTCCCAAGCTTTAAACATCCCAAGGAGCTCTGTGCAAGCGATAATATTGAAATGGAAGGAGTATCAGACCACTGCAAATCTACCAAGACCTGGCCGTCCCTCTAAACTTTCAGCTCATACAAGGAGAAGACTGATCAGAGATGCAGCCAAGAGGCCCATGATCACTCTGGATGAACTGCAGAGATCTACAGCTGAGGTGGGAGACTCTGTCCATAGGACAACAATCAGTCGTATATTGCACAAATCTGGCCTTTTTGGAGAGAGAGGCAAGAAGAAAGCAATTTCTTAAAGATGTCCATAAAAAGTGTCGTTTAAAGTTTGCCACAAGCCACCTGGGAGACACACCAAACATGTGGAAGAAGGTGCTCTGGTCAGATGAAACCAAAATTGAACTTTTTGGCAACAATGCAAAACGTTATGTTTGGCGTAAAAGCAACACAGCTCATCACCCTGAACACACCATACCCACTGTCAAACATGGTGGTGGCAGCATCATGGTTTGGGCCTGCTTTTCTTCTGCAGGGACAGGGAAGATGGTTAAAATTGATGGGAAGATGGATGGAGCCAAATACAGGACCATTCTGGAAGAAGAGACTGGGACTGGGACAGAGATTTGTCTTCCAACAAGACAATGATCCAAAACATAAAGCAAAATCTACAATGGAATGGTTCAAAAATAAACATATCCAGGTGTTAGAATGGCCAAGTCAAAGTCCAGACCTGAATCCAATCGAGAATCTGTGGAAAGAACTGAAAACTGCTGTTCACAAATGCTCTCCATCCAACCTCACTGAGCTCGAGTTTGAAATATCCAATAAATGTCGTTCCACTTCATGATTGTGTCCCACTTGTTGTTGATTCTTCACAAAAAAATACAGTTTTATATCTTTATGTTTGAAGCCTGAAATGTGGCAAAGGGTCGCAAAGTTCAAGGGGGCCGAATACTTTCGCAAGGCACTGTATGTAAACTTCTGACCCACTGGGAATGTGATGAAAAAATAGAAGCTGAAATAATCATTCTCTACTATTATTCTGAGATTATTCTTCACATTCTTAAAATAAAGTGGTGATCCTAACTGACCTAAGACAGACAGGGAATTTTTACTAGGATAAAATGTCAGGAATTGTGAAAAGCTGAGTTTAAATGTAATTGGCTAAGGTGTATGTAAACTTCCGACTTCAAATGTACATACCTTAACTAACAGGTGCCCCCACACATTGACTCATACAGGCACCCCCCTGTATATATTGTTATTTTTTACTGCTCTTCTTTAATGACTTGTTACTTTTATCTCTTATTCTTATCCGTATTTTTTGAAACTGCACTGTTGGTTAGGGGCTCGTAAGTAAGCATTTCACTGTAAGGTCTACCTACTACTGTTGTATTCGGCAAATGTGACTAATAACATTTGATTTGATGTCTCCATTAGTGACTGCTTTGTTATTTCACTATCTGGCTAAGTGTCAGCTGTTTGTCTCTCTGTCTCGGTCTGTCGCACTGTGACAATCTCCCTGTCCCCACCCAGGTCCTCTCCGAGACCTCCCCCGGCTCCTCCAAGGGTGCCTCCTACCGCCTCTTCCCCTCCTGCTCGCGCCAGTCCCCTGAGATCAAACCGACTGGCCTAGGTGGGTATCTGGTTTCTGCCAACCACTGCTGCCACTGTCATATTTCAGCCACGCTGTCATCAGCGCTCACTAATCTCTTTGGCTCTCTGTATCTTGCTTGCTCTCTCGTACTCTGTCTTGTTCTGTTGCTCTCTCGTTCTCTCTCCGGCCATCTCGTTCTCTCGCCCCCCTTTCTCTCTCTCTGTACCTCTCTTTTTCCCCTTCTCTCTCTCTCTCTCTCTCGTTCTGTCTGTTTTCCCTCCCTCTTTGTCTCTCTCTCACGCTCTCCCTCCTTTTCTTCCTCTCTCTGTCTGATGGCTGCATAGCTGCCGTGACTCCATAGTGGTAGGTAGGTCCGACAGCGAAAGCTCCCAGGCTTAGACTATTTAGGCCAGAGGTCAATGGAGAGTCGATGGAGAGAATGCATCTTAGGATGTGTCCCAAATGGCCCCCCTATTCCCTTTATCGTGCGCTACCATGGGCCTGGTCAAATGTCCTGGACTATGTAGGGAATAGGGGGCCATTTGGGACGTAGCCTTAGAGCCCCACCACCAAGGACCTCTCCTGCCAATAGGGCTCTATATATGGGGGTCTGGGCTCCGCGGAGCCCCCCACCCCGGATGCTATTCCAGTCTGTCTCCATTTACATTAATCTGTCAAGAGAAGCAAGGAAAATTCCACAAGTTGATTCAATATAACCGCAGATACAATTAGTCCCCCGTGAGTGGATTTTGGAGGTGCTTGTTACCCCCAGCCACTTTCTAACACCGTGATAATCACACCTTACTAAGCCCTTATAAAACAAATAAAAGAGTGCAACGGATGCTTCGGGGGGGGAAAAAACATGTTTTCTCATTGACGTGAACCTGGGCTGAGGTTGGTTTGACTCATGCGTGTGTTTTCCACTGCTTTTCCATACTCCTACTGCACTGTATGCACCACGCTTGTTCAATTATGTCAACCTGTATTTGAAATGACCATTCAAATGTTGTCGCTGTCCCTGCATCCCACCAAAAACCACCGATTCCAGCACATCTCACTTTAGACCAGAATAAAGGGGAAAACAAAGGCGCATTCTTATTCTGCTGTGACTATTTCTATAACCAACTGCTGTAGGAATTGAGCGGATGGTCATAGGAAAACCTATGTTATTTGTGACAATAGCAATGTTTCTGTCCCCACAGTCCTTGACCACTTTGTTATATTAGGTTCTCATAAGTCTCGTATTGTATTGTATTGTATTGCATTGTATTCACACTAAAAAGACCCCTTATTTCTTAAATCTATGTCATCCTTTGTCTCTGGTCCTACCAGTTGTCGATATGTGTAAAGCCTTTAGGCAGTCTCCTTTCCCAGGAGACCTTAAGGAGAGGCTTTATCTATTTTTCTTTTAGGAGGGGTTAGGGGCCCGGTGTTAGGAGTGGTCTCCGTTTGTGTGCTCCACTCTATTCATAAACACACACAGGCACACACACACACCCCTTAGTAACACTGAACTGCTCTTATTAAGAACCGCATGGTGTGCAAAGAGTACTAACAACCCCCCTCACCCCATTCCCCTCCTCTCTCCCACCCCGCGGTTCTTCCACAACAGGGTCCCTGTGCTCGGGCCTCTTCAGTGCCTCTGTCCTGGGGGTGTCCTCTAGCGCCCCCAACCTGCGGGACTACGTCCGCACCCACCACCGCAAACCCCCCCTGTCCCCCGGTTTGCCTTTTGGAGATGGTACGTCCTTCCTCTATCCATCTCTCTCTCTCTCACTATCGACCGCTATCTAACTCATGTCTTTTCACATGGACGGTGCCCGTAAAAAAAATAAAAATAAAAAGTTCAAAATGTCAAATGTCCGCCATATCTGCCATTTTTAGTTCCTGCTCAAACACTCTTTACTCTCCTTCCCAACCTTGGTGGACAAGAAGTTACTTGATCACCCAAATTATCTGTGAGCCCTCCTTTCCCCCCTCTATCCTTCTACCTCGAGAACAATCCTCTGCTCGAGTGGTCCCCCCCCCCCAACAGCATGAGCAGGGACCACCATTGTGATTATATGCTAAGAATTTAGGTTTTATACATTGCATGCTGAGCATGGATTGGTTTTGGATTGCGCACAATCGAATGCGTTACCCATGACCAGTAATCCTGCTTCTGCTAATCAAAGCAACATGGCCTCCCTTTGATTACATGACATAACCGGTGTGTGATTAGGTTGCTAAGTAAATCTTGTCTATACAATTGTATATATTCTGTATCAGTGTGCATGTCATAACTAGGGGGTAAAAGGATTTGTTAATCAACAGGGAATTTTCTATATTAACCCCTTAATTTAGGGAAGCGAAGGGTTGAAATCTGCCTTGAGATCCATTAATCCAGCATTGCATAATTCCCACTTGCGTACCACAATTTCCTGGCTCACTATAGAGTGAAATGGTGAGTTGACTATTATTATAGCCACCAGGTGGTCCTCGTCTAAATTGAACTGATTATCGCACATGTTTTCATCAGGGCATATGGCTTGAAATGTTGGAGCACAAAGATTGGCTTAATTTAATCCAAAAGCTGACACCTACCTCTCGTCATCGAATCAGATCAGCGAGCGCCCTGATAGTAACTGCACAGTATGTAATATGAAGACCAAATGACCTGCCACCTGCATGTGAAGAGGAACGATTGTTCCAATGCGGATTGAATTGAAGTGCCCGTTTTGTCCAAAGGGTGTCACTGTGCACTTTGTTTTCACCGTATACTCATAGCTTTAATATTATGCTTGAAGATGTTACATATTTTGCTTTTATGAAACTAGAGATGTGTGGGGTTTAGAATTACACCAAGGCTTTTCTCTGGTGATAGGGGTTTTGTCTCTGTTTTTGCAATCTCTCTCACTCACTCACTCACTCACATAATGCTGGCCAAAGGCAGTGGTATGTTACAAAGACAAATGAGCAATGATTGTGTTTACAGTCACAGCTCTCAAATCCAGATGGTTACACTATTGTAATATAGGTTGATGTTAAATCTCAGTTGCCATCACTGGATGTTTCCTTTCCAGATCATTTTGTCGTAGCATATTCTTTAGAGAGAATAGACTCGAAAGACTATTCCAGAAAGATTGAAGATTTAAGTGCATTTTAGGCTATTGGTGACTTGCGCAAATGTCAGTCCTCTGTCTCCATTCAAAACAACCACAATTGAGTTATCATTCGCTTTTCCATCCCATCCACGTTCTCCATTGTTCCTTCATTAGCCCTTCTTCCATGCTGCCTTCCCATGCTGCATATCACTCACCACACACAGGCACACGTATACCGTACATAGCTGCAGCATTATAGAGAGGAACTACTTGGGCTCCCGAGTGACGCAGCGGTCTAAGGCACTGCATCTCGGGTACTAGAGGCGTCACTACAGACCCTGGTTTGATTCCAGGCTGTATCACAACCGGCCGTGATTGGGAGTCCCATAGGGCGGCGCACAATTGGCCCAGTGTCGTTAGGGTGTGTGTAGGCCGTCACTGTAAATAAGAATTTGTTCTTAACTGACTTGCCTAGTTAAATAAATAAATATATTTGTTTAAAGACACAGGGGTCAGGAAAACTCACACTTAGGTACATATGCACTCACACTAGATACAGGCATGTGCACAGGTAGCATGTATCCCCAGTAACGCCAGTTACCCTTCTTATTTCCTCAGAGCTGTTCTCTATGCCGGCAGTAAAGAGATTTTCTGTGTCGTTTGCCAGGCATCCGACTAACGGTATGTCTGCCTTTTTTCAAGTATACCTCGTCACTCCTTAGTTTCCCTTTTATCTTGCATGTCTTTCGGGGGGGAACTATTTTGGGTTTGAAATTGGCTGCGTAATTACATCCATATCAAGATCTCGATTTCTCTTGAGTTTCTACTTCACAAGACGTCCTGTCTCCATCTGTTTGGTTTCAACGTTCATTCTTAGCAACATCTGTGTTTACCGGCCTCTACACTGCATTTATCTGTTAACATCTGATCCACCATTTTCCTACAGGATGGATATACACTGAGTGTACAAAACATTAGGAACTCCTTCCTAATATTGAATTGCAACCCCTTTTGCCCTCGAACAGCCTCAATTTGTCGGGGCATGGACTCTACAAGGTGTCGAAAGCGTTCCCCTAGGGATGCTGGCCTGTGTTGACTCCGATGCTGCCCACCGTTGTGTCAAGTTGGCTGGATGAAACTGTTGAGTGAGAAGCCCAGCAGCGTTGCGGTTCCAGTGGCCTCAAGCACCAACTAACTACCATATCCCCGTTCAAAGGCACTTAAATCTTTTGTCTTGCCCATTCACCGTCTAAATGGCACACATACACAATCCATGTCTCAGCTCATTAAAAAAAAATCCTTTGTTAACCTGTCTCTTTCCCTTCATCTACACCGATTTTGAAGTGGATTTAACAAGTGACGTCAATAAGGGATCATAGCTTTTCACCTGGTCGATCTATGTCATGGAAAGAGCATGTTTCGTACACTCAGTGTTTGTATATGGAATATATCCCCTCTGATATATCACCATGTGTTGCTGTGTATACATATTACTTATCCTCACATGCTCCTATTTGTTAATTCAAACCCATTCTCTGGCGAGACGATTAGCCACCATTCCAGTCTACTTTTAGATTAGGATAACCCGTGTTTAAAGCAAATGAATAGCCTTCAAAAAAACTACTTTTTACTCGTGAAATGACTGTCAAATCTCTTGTTCGACCCGTGATAGACCTTTCAGTTTGACCCACTGAAAACGGAGTTTGTGCTAAACCTACTGAATAATAGTATCCAAACGATGGGTGATGAAGGGTTGAGTCTATTCCTTTCATTTTAATTCATGTTTTGGCGTTCAAATGTGGCTGTACCACTTGGTGATTGACAGAAAGGGCATTCACATGACAGCGTTCTGTGGATGAGATATTGCCGTATGTGTGTTGCTTTATGTGTCCACGTCACTTAATCATCGGAAACTTCTGTTTTCAAGAATGCCCACCTGGGGGGGGGATTGACCAACCGTTCATTTCCCCGTCTCTTTTCCTGGTCTCAAGCTAGTCTTGTTGCTATGTACTTTTCTGTGCGCTATTAAAGATATTGGTACTTGCCATGGCCTAGGTGTCCAGGCAACAGTGTACCATCCAGCGGGTTGGATGGGTTCGTCGTGCATGGATGAACCCTTTGATGGCAGTCA
The DNA here is from genome assembly GCF_036934945.1 of Oncorhynchus masou masou. Classification (NCBI taxonomy): domain Eukaryota; kingdom Metazoa; phylum Chordata; class Actinopteri; order Salmoniformes; family Salmonidae; genus Oncorhynchus; species Oncorhynchus masou. The sequence goes on from NC_088233.1 coordinate 49,089,884, forward strand.
GATTTGTCCCAACCTATTGGAGCTGAGCTGCTACGATGGGGGAAAATAAGTGGTGAGCATTTGTGCACAACATTGTTCGACAGTGAACAAATATACATGTGTTGGGACTTCTTCTGTAGCTTGGTTTATAGAGAGACCCATTCAAACTGCCGACTCTGGGCCTTGCTCTTCCTCTCGCTCCGTTGAACAGATTGAGGATTGAGGGAGTTTCCCGAATAGCAGTATTGTATGTCATCCAAGTGCCTGGATCATCTGACTACGAGGAGCAGATGGACTATGCGTAGCCTCCGTAATTGAGAGATTCCACACATGGTTTCTGTGTCTGTGTTGACAGAGATTTGCGTGGACTTCTGCTGGAACTCACTGCGATGGCTACGGTGATCAGTGTTTTTATAGGTGGCCTTAAACAGTGCAGCCCATGCAGTATGTAGAAAGGTGGGTTTGAATACAGTACGGTCTGGACCTGCATCGTGAATGAATAGCTATATAAACTGGCAGTACTTAAAAGAGAGGTGGGGTGGATAAATGTCTTTTCTGAGTCTCTTTGGTCTGATTATGTATTTCAAGCGGGCGCTAACAGGGATTTCCCGTTACTGATGCACAGTAACTCTTCATCTGACCTACAGTACTCAACAGACCCTCATTCATGTAACCAACTCACTCCATCTGCCCATTAACACCTGTTGCCTTTGTTCTGACCTCTATCTAAGTTAGACATCCACAGTCGCACAATACTGTGTTGCCATGAATGATGCATTAGATCAAAGGAGCTATTTGAGATTGACATTGGGCCAATCTTTGTCTCCGGTAGATATCGTTACGTCTGTTCAATTGTTTACAGTATTTCTGAGGCGATTATGAGGTACTACTCATAGGGTCTTCAGGTGTGTTCCCATTTTCTATGATCTGACATTCCCCCTTGAGGTAAAAATGCTTCTTTTTTTATTCCACATGAAAACATTGATTCCTTGTTTTGTAGTTCAGTGTTTTCTTGAAAGAAAGAATCACCCTTTGTGATCTTCTACACTCCTGAGACAGGTGTGGTGTTGGGAGTCCAAAAAAAGCCTTGTAACTCGTGGAGATGAAAGAGGCATTATGACTGCCGTGCCTGTAAGCATTTCTACCATTTTTAGGCTTCCAATGTGCATTACCCATTACCCAGCATTACCCCGTGATAATCAGATGGTGAGAACTGTAGCTGGACAGTTGTTTTTCCTTTCTTCATGTGTCAGTTGAGTGGATGAGAGCCTGTAGCCTTGTTTCTTTAGAATGAAAACGAGCGCCTGCCCCTTTAGCATTATGCACATGCTGGCCCACCTATAGTCTTTCTTTTGCTCCTCTTCCACTGTGCTCTCTTCCTCGCTCTGCCTCTTCTTCCTCAGAGCCCCTAGACGAGCATCTTGTAGCCCAGCTGCTGAAGGGGCTCGTCACTGACCCGGCCCTCCTGTGTTGCCCCCCTCTGGCCTCTCTGGACAGGGCCATGGCCCACCACCTGCACCAGTGCCCCTACCACCTGCGCCTCCTCAGGAACTGGCTGGTGTCCGGCCAAGACCTCCCCGAATGCCTCTACGGTCAGCCCTCTGTAGACCTCCCGTGTCCTCCCCTCCACCCCTTCATGCAGTGCTGGGGTGCTGCCAATGCAGGCTTGTTGTTTTGCTTTTCCCTCTCCCCACTTTTTTCTTCTTTTTTTTCCCCGTTTCTTCTGTCTTCATTTAGTTTTTTTTTTGTCTAACTCGGTATCACTGTCTACATGAGAATGGCATCAGTCTAATTTGTTGCCCTACTCCTTCCCTGTCTGTCTCTTAACCCGTCTCTTGCTCTGTCTATCTGCATGCCTGCCAGAAAATGCAGCAGTGGCAACTATAAAGGGAGTGTTCATTCTCCTATCGATGGATCGATACCCCTTACTCATTTTGCTGCTGAGGCTTTTCATCCAAAAGGATCTTTTGCCAGCTTTCATTTCATTTCGAGATCTTTTTTTATCAGGCTTGACAGAAAAAGAAAAGGCAATCCTAAGGCACTGTGGCTGCTGTACCTGATGCCGTATTCTGTGCAGCCCCTGCTCTGGAAACTGCACGACAACCAGCACTGCCTCTGCATGTTGGCAAGTCTACATGGCTTTACTATTGAATGACCATGGACAAACCTCTTCTAGAAGGGTTTCTGCTGCTGAGTGAAGTGTAATGCATGCTACCCCCTAGGTTGGGGGTAACACAGCAAACACTATGAACAGGTGGGGGTGAATGGGAAGTGGCACTGCCTGTCAATATTGTTGCTTCAGATATACTTAATTGGAATGATGGTGACACTGCACTATGGGAGGTCCTGACTGGATACCATTTGAGAATCCATTAATGATATGTTGGTCTTTTGACAAGATTTAAGATCTAAGATCTGTCTGTGGTGAATATCTAGGTCGTTAGCCAATTAAGCGGTGGTCTGTCAGTAAACCCCCGATTTTCAGAGGAGTTTCTGGAGCTTGAATCGATGTCCTCCTTTTGTGCCTACGCATCTCCACCCTTGAGAGTACTAGACATCAGTCCAGAGCTCTGTAGCCGTACAGGAAATCACTTGAGTTATTTTAGGAAATACTTCATACTTTATTACTATTCTCCTTAGTAGACTTGGAAGAGAATGATACTCCAGTTACATGAATTTGTCAGCCTGATGTTTTCTCGCGCCATCTTTTTATTTTGATCTCCCTCCTCCCTACTACTAGTCCAAATGCCACCCACACAAAAAAAAAGCCTTCAGAAATGGCATTTTGTGACCGAGGAAACAAAATAGCAATGTTTCAACATCATTATGTATATAGTGAATATGAACACTGAGGGGTTCAAAACTAGTGAAGTTGCACAGTTAAGTATTATAAATCTAAGGTACTATTTCAAAATCATTAGTGCATTTTGGGTCATTACCGCTAGCGACATATGAGGTTGCCATGTTACAGCTTGGTTACAATTGTTACACACGTTCTGTTGGCCATGCTTGCAGAAAGCAACGTACAGAGCCGTCAGTAAGTATTCATACCCCTTGACTTATTCCACATTTTGTTGTGTTACAGCCTGAATTCAAAATGGATTCAAATGTTTGTTTTTCTCTCACCTGTCTACACACAATACCCCCATAAGGACAAAGTGAAAACATGTTTTCAGGTTTTATACAAAAGTATTGAAGAAAATAAATGTATTTAAGTATTCACAACCCTCTGCTATGACACTCCAAAAGGAAAGGCAAGGGAAACGGGAATTTCTTGATTTCACTACAACTTGATTGGAGTCCAACTGTTGCCAATTCAATTGTTTGGACATGATTTAGAAGCAAACACTACTGTCTTTATAAGGTCCCACAGGGCATGTTGGGGCGGCAGTGTAGCCTAGTGGTTAGAGCATTGGACTAGTAACCGAAAGGTTGCAAGTTCAAATCCCCAAGCTGACAAGGTACAAAATCTGTCATTCTGTCCCTGAACAGGCAGTTAACCCACTGTTCCTAGGCCGTCATTGAAAATAAGAATTTGTTCTTAACTGACTTGCCTAGTAAAATAAAGGTAAAATAATTTTTTTTTTTTTTTAAATGTCAGAGCAGAAGCTGCACCATGAAGTCCAAGGAACAGTCCATAGAGCTCCAAGATATATGCCTCATCACAATTATATCTGGGGAAGGGTATAAAACAATTTATAGAGTGTTTGAAAGTTTCCAAGAGCACAGTGGTCTCCATCATTGGGAAAGAGCTAGCCGTCCGGGCAAGAAGGGCCATTTGAAAATCTGTGGAAAGACTTGAAGATTGCTGTTCACTGCTGCTGCCCGTCTAACTTTAACATAGCTTGAGAACATCTGCAAGGAAGAATGGGAGAAAATCCCCAAATCCAGATGTGCAAAGCTGATACAGACACCCCAAATGACTCAAAGCTTTAATGGCCGCCAAAGGTGCTTCTTCAAGTATTCACAACCTTTAGGCAATACGTAAATGAGATTTATGCATACATTTTTAATACATTTGGCAACATTTCAAAATGTTTTCATTATGGGTTATTGTGTGTAAATTGGTGAGAAAAATATTTGTAATACATTTTGAGTTCAGGCTGTAACACAACAGTTTGAATGGGTCAAGGGGGAGGAATACTTTCTGAAGGTACTGTATGTACCAGACCAAAAGAATCCCGAAATAATACGAGACTGTTTAAAGGTGCTCTGGATTTTTTAAAGATGCCAAACCAGCTATTTTTGTAGCTGTCGGGAACTTGAATTCTTTGAGAGTTGTGTTAGCTAGCAAATGACGTTGTCTTTAGTTTGGCTAGCAGGCAAAAGAAATGATTGCCTTTGAAAGCTAAATACAGCTGCCATGATGTCTTATATTAACTGAGAGAACCTCCGTACATGGTTAAAACACATTTCAGGGTTTATCAGTGAAAGACCTGTAACCAGGGTTGGGTAGGTTACTTTCAAAATGTAATCTGTTTAGTTACTCGTTTAGTTACCTGCCACATTGTAATCAGTAACTTAACTTTTGGATTGCCCAAACTCAGTAATGTAATCTGATTACATTCAGTTACTTTTAGATGACTTTCCCCTTAAGAGGCGTTAGAAGAAAATAAAAATGTGTGTTACCAATTTAACCACTTCAATTGCAGGATAAGTCCATGTTAAAGTTTACATAGCTGCCATATATGGATGTTTGACTTCCTCTAACCCATTGCGTTCTACTACATATAATACGATTAAATTATATCTTTACATTAAAAACCAAAGTCTTAGCAGAATTCCAGTCATTCCAATAAATGTTATTCCCTTTGATTTTCAAGAATAGGACTTGGAAGTATAGATTAGCCTAATTGTTTTCTCTGAGCATAACCCCAAAACTAAGGACTTATTACCCAGCCCTACTCTGTTTATGATTTTGTTGTCATGGATGACTGATTGGGCTCATTGATTCGAGTTGAAATTTAAATGCTGCGCTCATGGAATGGCATGCTTTGAGCAAGAAATGTAGTCACACTCAGATTAATAGACAGAGTTATGGATGCAAGGACTGAGCATCCATGATAACAGGGTTAAAACAATCATTTTGATATGAGGCTATACAGTGTTAACATTTACAATGCTTGCTAACATTGGAGTCAAACAAGCTTATACTTTGGGTTCTCGTGGAGTGTGACAGTTGAACTCACGAGGTGATTATAAAGATATCTCTGAAGAATCAATTTTCAGGACCCTGTCTTTTAAAGATAATTCATAAAAATCCAAAATAACTAAACAGATCTTCATTGTAAAGGGTTTAAACACTGTTTCCCATGCTTGTTCACTGAACCATAAACAATGAATGAACATGCACCTGTGGAATGGTCGTTAAGACACTAACAGCTTACAGACGGTAGGCAATTAAGGTCACAGTTATGAAAACTTAGGACACTAAAGAGGCTTTTCTACTGACTCTAAAAAAACACCAAAAGATGCCCAGGGTCCCTGCTCATCTGCGTGAACGTGCCTTAGGCATGCTGCAAGGAGGCATGATGACTGCAGATGTGGCCAGGGCAATAAATTGCAATGTCCGTACTGTGAGACGCCTAAGACAGCGCTACAGGGAGATGGGACAGACAGCTGATCGTCCTCGCAGTGGCAGACCACGTGTATAAATGGATGGTGCAACTACAGATGGCCCCTTTTTAAAGTCTATCAAAAGTGTGCGAGTTTGAATGTGTCCATTAGGCCTATGGATTACATTTCTATCATCATTAATTAAATAAAGCAATAAATTCCCCAATTTGATTCCATAGGCTGGGACCGCACTGTGCAGCTGTTACGAGCACAATTTTCACTGGCTGTCCACAGGTTTCAAAAACAATGATTGATAGGCAGCTTAAACTTCTTCAATTCAACCATTATTGGGTTCAAATACACATTTGGATTGTGATCATTCATCCACAATCCGTAAAGCGCAAATAGCTAAATGAGAGCGCAGCAGTGTGATTCACATCAATGCGCTATGTAAATAAAAATAAGTGATATCCGTATCGCCGTAGACTACACCACTGCTGTCACCCTCACCTCCAAGCGTTTATTCAAGTTGGATAATATTTGGATGCCAACAGCAGTCGTACCATTGGAAGGCATAGCTTGGACTGTAGCCTACAAAAGCCTATTCCTGCAATCCATCAAACCCATTTGGTATGTCATCATAGTGGTCTTCTGGCCAGACTTGATCAGGTGGAACAAACTTAAAATTGTGCCTTTTTTTCAATGCCGAATAGAATGTCATTGAGAAAAGAGTAGTGTCAACAACAAAAAATGTTGTTTTTTTTCCTTTCTGAATTTAAAAGTAATCTAGTTTTTAAAAAGTATATAATCTGAGTACAATAATTTAGCTTGTAACGTAAAGGATTACTACAGTTACAATTACTACAGTTACAATACTACAGTTACCACTCTTCTGGGAAGGCTTTCTACTAGATGTTGGAACATTTCTGCAGGGACTTGCTTCCATTCAGCTACAAGTGCATTAGTGCAGTCAGTGTTCCAATTCATCCCAAATTAGTTTGATGGGGTTGAGGTCAGGGCTCTGTGCAGGCCAGTCAAGTTCTTCCCCACCGATCTCGACAAACCATTTCTGTATGGAACTCGCTTTGTGCACGGGGGGCATTGTCATGCGGAAAAAGGACAGGGCCTACCACTTTGCAGCTGAGCCGTTGTTGCACCTATACGTCTCCACTTCACAATAACAGCACTTACAGTTGACCGCGGCAGCTTTAGCAGGGCAGAAGTTTTACGAACTGACTTGTTGAAAAGGTAGCATCCTATGATGGTTGAAAGTCACTGAGCTCTTCAGTACCGGCCATTCTACTGCCAATGTTTGTCTATTGAGTTTGCATGGCTGTGTGCTCGATTTTATATACCTGTCAGCACCGGGTGTGGCTGAAAATAGCCAAATCCACTATTTTGAAGTGGTGTCCACATACTTTGGAATATATTGTGTAGTTCTATGTTGTGTGCTCTTCCACAATGTCTCCCAGGTAGTGAATGAATGGTGCAGTGTAGATTCAGTCTTCTCCTCTCACTGCATCTGGTATGTGAGCTGAATTTGATATCCATATGGAGGGGAAAGGCTGCAGCACAAAGAGGGGGAACTAGAGGTGGAAAGACTGGGAGAAGGAACTAGATAGACCGAGGCAAGCAGAGAGAGAGGGGGAAGGCAAAGAGAGATATAGGTCAGGGGCCGTATCCACGAAGAGTAGAAAAATGGTCGTAAGTGCTGAGAATAAAGCCTTTTACTCTTAAGGGTAAAAATAATAGCTATATATGTCTCTTTAGTCATTTGTAACCTCATGATTTGGCCTAAAAGGCAACATGTGGTTCCTGCGCCATATGGTTCCTGCGCCATATGCTATTGCTTTGGAGTTGTTGAAAGAACGTTTTGATATTTCCATATAATCAAGCCATAAATAATCTAGACCTACAGTGCTTTCGGAAAGTATTCAGATGGCTTGACTTTTTCCACATTTATTATTCTAAAATTGATTTATATATATCCCCCCCCCCTCATCAATCTACACACTACCCCATAATGACAAAGCAAAAACATATTTTAGAAATGCTTAACAACTGAAAATATGACATTTACATAAGTGTTCAGACCCTTTACTTAGTACTTTGTTGAAGCACCTTTGGCAGCGATTACAGCCTAGAGTCTTCTTGGGTATGACTCTACAAGCTTGGCACAACTGTATTTGGGGAGTTTCTTCCATTCTTCTCTACAGATCCTCTCAAGCTCTGTCAGGTTGGATGGGGAGTGTCGCTGCACAGATATTTTCAGATGTCTCCAGAGATGTTAGATCGGGTTCAAGTCCAGGCTCTGGTTGGGCCGCTCACAGATATTCAGAGACTTAAACCGGCATCATTGACTTCGGGACATGACGGTTTTGGAGCAGTGGCTTCTTCCTTGCTGAGCGGCCTATCAGGTTATGTCGATTTATAGGACTTGTTTTACTGTTGATAAAGATACTTTTGTACCTGTTTCCTCTAGCATCTTCATAAGGTCCTTTGCTGTTGTTCTGGGATTGATTTGCACTTTTCGCACCAAAGTACATTCATCTCTAGGAGACAGAACGAGTCTCCTTCCTGAGCAATATGACGCTGCGTGGTCCCATGGTGTTTATACTTGCGTACTATTGTTTGTACAGATGAACATGGTACCTTCAGGCGTTTGGAAATTGCTCCCAAGGATGAACCAAACTTGTGGAGGTCTACAAAAAGAAAAAGAGGTCTTGGCTGATATCTTTTGATTTTACCATGATGTCAAGCAAAGATGCACTGAGTTTGAAGGTAGGACATCCACAGGTAGACCTCCAATTGACCCAAATGATGTCAATTAGCCTATCAGAAGTTTCTAAAGCCATGACTTAATTTCTGGAATTTTCCAAGCTATTTAAAGGCACAGTCAACTTAGTGTATGTAAACTTCTGACCCACTGGAATTGTGATACAGTAAATTATAAGTGAAATAATCTGTCTGTAAACAATTGTTGGAAAAATTACTTGTGTCATGCACAAAGTAGATGTCCTAACCGACATGCCAAAACTAGTTTGTTAACAAGAAATTTGTGGAGTGGTTGAAAAACGAGTTTTAATGACTCCAACCTAAGTGTATGTAAACTTCCGACAACGACTGTATCTTGCGCTTTTGACAATTATTTCACAAGGACTACTTCACATGATATGCCTAAATACTTAACTCATAACCATTAGGCTAATAAATGATCACTTATTTTTTACTATTTCTTTTTACTATTTCTATAACCTACATGTTATTTCAAGTTGTCCCTTTGGAGCGCAATATTACATTGTTAAAAAATGTGCTTAAAATGAGCATTTTGAAGGCATCTATGTTAAATGTTTTATGCTACTGTGCCCAAGCAATTTAAACGGGAGTTGACGAGTGTGTTGATATAACAGTAATACTATAAAAATTCTTCTTTAAACAAATATCAGAATTGGTTAAAAAAAAAGGTTATGCAAGCCAATATATTAGGGAAGAATTAAGAGTAGGCAAAGTGATAGTGTCAAACTAAAAATATGTCAAACATTTCACATTCACTGTGGAAAATCTGTCGGTGGCCTTTAGCAAGGCACTTATCTCTAATTGCTCCTGTAAGTCGCTCTGGATAAGAGCGTCTGCTAAGTGACTGAAATGTACATTTTGTCTGAAGAGTGCAATAGAGTTCACAGCTGGTGATGCCTCTGCGATTGGTTATTCCCCATATTTTCAACACTGTCAACAATCACAATTCTTCCTTTGCGGTTCCTCAAACTATCGTAATTACCAGCTGAGAGAACCTTTTTTTATGAATTGATTTTACACCTGACTCCGTTTCTGAGCAGTGTCTTATCCTAAAACCTACTCTGAGTTGGAAGTTTTTGTTGTTGTCTTAGAACATGTTTCAACAGGATCCCTAGGACCTTTTCTGAGTTTCTTTGTGGCTACAGGCCTTTTCCACAGGAGTCACGGTCGATATTCTTTAGCGTTGTCATCTGAGACTTTGGCAGGGCAAAACCCTCATGTTCTCCTCTGACCTTGGCTTGCCCAGATTTAATGATGATGTTGGAAATGCTTATGGCTGAAGCTCAGCAAACTCAAAAGCTCCAGCAAAGCTTCACCACAGTGTAATCGTTGGGGTTGGTGGCAGTCCGTCCTGACCAAGTTGATTGGTTACTTGTGGCTTATCTCTTGAGAAATCACATTAACACATTGATTAATCTCAATTAAACTGTAAGTCTGTTGGGGGAAGATTTAACATATCAGCGGAAGACTAGAATGTGCACCGTCGAAGCGAGAAATGCATGGCTGACTGCATGTATTCTGGGAAATGGATGATGGATGGATGGATGGATGATGCATTGCTTGACCTCATCCATTCCTTGTGTTTGTGTGGTGATATCGCTTCCATCATGGTGTTCTTTTGGACTTGTGTGTGTGTGTGTGTGTGTGTGTGTGTGTGAGAGAGAGAGAAGGTTGTCGTCACACAACACTAGGCCTCGGCGCAGGACGTGAACGCCGTTCGCAATGCAAAACAGGTCTTTAGTTGAGTCTCTATGGCTTGCTACTTTAGTGTGAATGGCTTGGCTGGATTTTGGCATGGTCCTCGCACGGTGCCCTGCAGGACGCCCATATCTACCTTTCTCCATCAAGTGACGTCACATTGATATCAGATAGTTTAATTACCAGAAATGGTGGCCCGGGCCATTGGGGAAGGGCTACGTGCTGTATTACTGCATCACCACTTCTCCTTGATCAGATGGAGGGGTGGTGCAACTGTGTGTCTCCTCTCCGCTGCAGGCTTTGAAGGCTGCTCCATGGTGCCCTCTATCTACCCACTGGAGACGCTGCACAACTCGCTGTCCCTCAAGCAGGTGGACGAGTTCCTCAATGCTGTGTGTGAGGACAGCAGCGACGCCCACGCTAAGACCATGAAAGGTAGGTATTCTAGTCAAGGTAGGTATTTGGTGCTTTCCAGAAGCAACATGCCTAGCTTGCACACTACAGACCTGATCCACGTTCTGTTTGTGCTGTCGTGCAAAATCCTATGCTCATTGGCATGATAATGACCATAAGAGTTGGCAAGACAGTACAAACAGATCTGGGAACAAGCTAACAAATACATACACTATAAAAGTATGTGGACACCCCTTCAAATTAGTGGATTCAATTATTTCAGCCACACCCGTTGCTGACAGTTTGATCAAATTGAGCACATAGTCATGCAATCACCATAGATGTGCTACCTTTCCAACAAGTCAGTTTGTCAAATGTCTGCCCTGCTAGAGCTGCCCCGGTCAACTGTAAGTGCTGTTATTGTGAAGTGGAAACATCTAGAAGCAACGACGTCTCAGCCACGAATTGCTGAAGTGCTTAAAACCGTCCTCAGCTGCAACACTCACTACCGAGTTCCAAACGGCCTCTGGAAGCAACGTCAGCACAATACTGTTCGTCAGGAGCTTCATGAAATGGGTTTCTATTCTTCTAGCCTAAGATCACCATGTACAATGCCAAGCGTCAGCTGGAGTGATGTAAATCTGTCCGCCTTTAGACTCTGTAATCACGCTTCACCATCTGGCAGTCTTATGGACGAATCTAGGTTTGGCGGATGCCAGGAGAATGCTACCTGCCCGAATGCATAGTCCAACTGTGAAGTTTGGTGGAGAAGGAATAATGGTCTTGAGCTGTTTTTCATGATTCGGGCTAGGCCCCTTAGTTCCACTGACAGGAAATCTTAACACTACAGCATACAATGACATTCTAGACAATTCTGTGCTTCCAACTTTGTGGCAGCGGGTTTTTGGGAAGGCCCTTTCCTGTTTCAGCATGACAAAGCCTGGTACATACAGAAATGGCTTGTCAAGATTGGTGTGGAAGAACTTGACTGACCTGGGACACACACACACACACACACACACACAACTCCATATAAATTCCCATGATTTTGGAATGAGATGTTTGCTGAGCAGGTGTCCACATACCTTTTGGTCATGTAGTGTATATTTGTGTCCGAGTCATCACTGTCTTTCTCACTGGCATATAATACATATCCCCTGTAGGTCTCCTAATATAATGTTTAGTAGTTTACATCTTGTATAAATACCATTTATCGTTTCCCTCCAGCTCTCTCTGTCTTGTTCGACACGTCAAGCCAGGGGTATGGCCAGGCACACACCTACCCCCCACCAAAGGCCCTCTCCTCCTCAGAAACTCCTGTTCGGCCCCCCACCCACCCACTATGCTGTGAGTATACTGACCTCCGTGTCCGTCCGACCACTACCCCAAGCCCTTAGGTGGAAGATGGGTGGAAGCAATATGGCGGACGCTCCTCCCAACCTCATGGGTAGATCAGATCTACAAATATGAAATGATGGTAGGGAAAAGGGATTTTTTTTTAGGACCCAACACCACAATAGCAATGCTTAGTCTTAGCCACACTTACATTGTCATAGAACAGAGTTGTGTTCAATAGGGTATGCGATATAAAAAAAAATGTTTTAAACATAATACATCCCATTAGTACCTCCCCATTTTCAGTCTGTTTTCTTGCGTTTGTTGCCTATTACTGCCTAATGATCATGACACAGGCTAACAGCCTAACCAGCACCCATAACCAGGCAGAGAGAGAGAGTTTTCTCCCCCTCCACAGCATGAGATATAAAAAGCCTGCTTTGCTGGGCCTTAATCTGTCAAACTAAACGAGAGCCTTGTGTTTTTGTCTTTCATCGCCAAGAGGAGAGGCGCGATCAATTATGACTTCTGTAAAGTAGGACTCGGCATAATAATACCACTTCGTTTTGCCAAGCCGTCTCCGACTCGCCACCGGTGTCTGTTGTGGTTGGTGCCCCCCTCCCTCTTCCCTCCCTTCCCACTCGTTGTGCCTCCAGTGGGCTACATGGTGATTCATTTGGCCCTTTACCAGTATTTTAGGATTGCTTCAACAGCTGCTCTGAGCTGCTTTCTCGGTCTCTCTTCCTCTCTCTCTCTCCTTATTCCTCATAACCCATTTAATGTCTATTATGGTGTGGAGGAGGAGTAGAAAACATGCTGGATGTTAGAAGTGTTGCTTGGATGAATAGCAGTTTTGTTTTCATTTGAGGTGGCGTGACATTGTTTCTTTTCCCAATAGTCAGTGCAACTGGATTGTGTACAGAAGTATCTATTAAGAGTATTGCCTATTTAGACCATTATTACTGGTCCAGCTGGCTGACAGGCGTTACTAGGTAGGTAATGTTAAACGTAGCATAGAGATTTTCAGAACAACCTTTTAAATTGGCAATACTTCCTCAATTCTCAACTTGAAAGACAACGCGTCTTCTAAACTTCTATGTCTAATTGCAATTTTTGAAAATTCTCTGTTATTCAGTGAAATCAATTTTTGGCTCTATGTACAATCTTCTCTCATTGATTGAGACAAGTGGGTGTTCACCCCAAAGTGCCGCAATGTCATGATGACACTCGCCCGTCTGTCAATGAGAGAGAATTTGACATATGTGACGACCGCCTTGATTCAGTCTTATGTAGCAAAATCTGAAAATTGTGTTTTTTACATTGGATAAAAGTAGAGACTCAGAATGGTATATCATACACTCCAGTTGAAGAACAATGGGAAAGTAATTCTGCTTTGAAAGTTGATAAACTTGTAACTTACTTTTGAGAAAATGGCCCTTGAATGTTTTGGTACACCTACTGGACAGTTCATCTTTGTCTACACCCATTCAGCATCATTCACATCATCTTAAGTCTTAGATTCACCCATCTCTTTAAGGATTCACACATGAGGCCATGTGCTAAACAGAGTGAGTAAGGTAGTGTAGTAAACAACCAACGATTTCAAGACTAAAAGTGGTGAAAGTAGTATCTTACAATAAGGAAAAACTGCAGGTAAAAGTACACTATCTAATCCTTGGCCTATATCCTAATCTGACTTTGGTGCAGGTCATGTTCTTCACATTACAGTCTGGTAAACACAATGTCAAATAAAATAAAAAGTTGATTTGTCACATGCACAGGATTACACAAGGTGTAAACAGTATACTGCAATGGTTACTTGCATAGTAGCAATATCAACAACAAAGTGTCCAGATAAAATATTTGATAGTTAGATGACGCTTACCTGACACACTTGTCTAAATTGATGGGTCATGTGAAGGAAATGCTATAACCCCCAGCCACATCTACCTAAATGGGGCGACAGGTCGCCTCATGGTTAGTGTTGGACTAGTAACCGAAAGGCTGCAAGATCGAATCCCCGAGCTGACAAGGTTAAAAAAAAAAATCTGTCGTTCTGCCCCTGAACAAGGCAGTTCCTAGGCCATCATTGAAAATAAGAATTTGTTCTTAACTGACTTGCCTAGTTAAATAAAGGTTAAAAAAGTGGATGGGTCACTATTGTGTAGACAATTGTACACATGTTCATGAAATACAAGAGATGACAGTAATCACCCCAGACACACCTGGCTAACTTGCTGCGTCATGTAGCTAGCTAAACAATGAACTGGCATAATCCCAACACCTACTACTAACCAATACAAACATTGTCATAGCTGTAGTATGAATCTGCAGGTTGCTAAAGCTAACCAACCAGGTTCAATGTTAGTTAGCTATAACTAAGAATGAAAATGGATTTCTGATTCAAATAATATTACTACACATCACACACGTAACGTTCCCTAGCTAACAATATGCTTTAACTTGCAATGAAAACGACTGACAAAATTATAATATCAGAAAATGTAGCTAGACTCCATTTTTTTTATTGAACCTTTATTTAACTAGGCAAGTCGGTTATGAACAAGTTATTTTTTTTACAAGGACTGCCTACCCCGGCCAAACCCTACCCTAACCCGGACAACGCTGGGTCAATTGTGCCCTATGGAATTCCCAATCACGGCCGGTTGTGATACAGCCCGGGAACGAACCAGTGTCTACAGTGACGTCTCTAGCACTGAGATTCAGCGCCTTAGACCGCGGCACAACTCTCAACCGTATACGAGGATGAATGCTTGACTGAACCATTTAACGCCGTTTTGTTTGTATCTACATCTTGTTTGGCCAGCGTTGTCAAGTTACTCTACTCTACATACACTACATGGGCAAAATGATGTGGAAACAGAATTAGTGGATTCGGCTATTTCAGCCACACCCATTGCAGGCAGGTGTGTATATAAACGAGCACACAGCCACGGACTCTCTAGAGACAAACATTGACAGTAGAATGGCCTGTACTGAAGAGCTCCATGACTTTCAGCGTGGCACCTTCATAGGATGCTACCTTTCCAATGAGTCAGTCATATTTCTGCCCTGCTGGAGCTGCCCTGGTCAACTGTAAGTGCCGTTATTGTAAAGTGGAAACGTCTAGGCGCAACATTGGCTCAGCCGCGAAATGGTAGACCACATGAGCTCACAGAACGGGACCGCAGAGTGGTCAGTTCGTCTGTCCTCGGTTGCAACACTCACTACCGAGTTCCAAACAGCCCCTTAGAAGCAACGTCAGCACAATAACTCTTTGTCGGAAGCTTCATGAAATGGGTTTACATGGCCGAGCAGCCGCACACAAGCCTAAGATCACCATGCGCAATGCCAAGCTTTGGCTGGAGTGGTGTAAAGCTCGCCGCTATTGGACTCTGGAGCAGTGGAAACGCGTTCTCTGGAGTGATGAATTACGTTTCACCATCTGGCAGTCCAATGGACGAATCTGGGTTTAGCGGATGACAGGAGAACGCTTGCTGGCCGACTGCATAGTGCCAACTGTGAAGTTTGGTGGAGGAATAATGGTCTGGGTCTGTTTTTTTATGGTTCAGGCTCCTTAGTTCCAGTGAAGGGAAATGTTAACACTACTAATGGCATTCTAGACAATTCCATGCTTCCAACTTTGTGGCAACAGTTTGGGGAAGGCCCTTTCAGCATGACATTGCCACTGTGCACAAAGCGAGGTCAATACAGAAATGGTTTGTCGAGATCTGTGTGGAAGAGAGCCCTGACCTAAACCCTATCAAACTCTGTTGGGATGAATTGGAACGCCGACTTTGAGCCAGGCCTAATCGTCCAACGTCAGTGCCCGACCTCACTAATGCTCTTGTGGCTGAATGGAATCAAGTCCCCTCAGTAATGCTCCAACATCTAGTGGAAAGTTTCCCCAGAGGAGTGGAGGCTTTTATAGCATCAAAGGTTGGACCACCTCCATATTAATGTCCATGTTTTTGGAATGAGATGTTCGACAAGCAGGTGTCCACATACTTTTGGCCATGTAGTGTTTTTGTATGTGGTTGGATGGAAATATATGGAGTCAAAACAGATTAAACACCAGCAGTTGAGTTTCACCCAGGACTATGCCTAATATTCTAATATCCCCAATTTCAATCACAACTCAATTACTTTCACCTAATATTTGCCCTGTTTGTGTGGGTCTCTCTCTTTCTCTTTTCATTGTGTGTGCGCAGTAAGCAGTGGACCCCCCAGCACAGTGTCCAGTGCAGGGCCCTCCTCCCCCACCTCAGTGAACCCATCAAACCCAGCCATACACTTCAGCTTCAGTGAGTAGTCCGGAACCCCCTCACCGGATCCCACAGAGGAACCGCAGGACAACCCAACACCTGGACCTTCAGAGGAAGCCATTATTAATCCATCCATCCACACTGTGCCCGTCAACCTCTGAGTGCCTTCAAACTCTTGTTAGTAATCACAGTCGCATACAGTGCTGGACCCTGAGGACCGTTCGTCCTATTTTGTGGACAAAAACAAACAAAAACCCTCAGGCGGATTGTCTGTCCAACCAACACTGCCCCATTTGAGCGACAGCCAGGGGAGCCTATGGCCAGTGTCCTCGGCAGGGTATAGACCGGCCTGAGGCTGGATGGAATCACTACAGCCCATCTGTCTGTCCTTGATTCAGACTGCCTGCTGATGTTGTTGCTGAACAGAGACAATGGGAGACCTCCTTTCACAGAGACGGGAGGCAGGTTCAGAATATTCTACACCAATCATTGCAGACAATTATTGGCATACAGGTATAGTTGAGCCAGTTGATCAAATACGGGCTGCTTTCTCAGTTTTGTTGTGTGTCCCTCTTTTTATATTCTGTTTTGGGGTGGCTGTACTTTACGTGATTGGGGGGGTACAATACGATACAACAGGAATACTGTACACTGAGTATACAAAAACATTAAGAACACCTGCTCTTTCTATGACAGACTGACCAGGTGAATCCAGGTGAAAGCTATGCTCCCTTATTGATGTCACTTAAATCCACTTGAAACAGTGTAGATGAATGGGAGCAAACAGGTCAAAAAGGGATTTGTAAACCTTGAGACAATTGAGACATGGATTGTGTGTGTCATTCAGTGGGTGCGTAACTCAATATTAGGAAGGTGTTTCGTTCTGGGGTACTCAGTGTATGTTTCCTATCATGTCTACACAGCATTTTGTCACGCAAAATACACAACTCATATTTTATATACATAATTGTTTTTATGTTTGAGTCCCATGTGAAATACATTTCATATCCTGATCTCAACATACCAAAAATATAAACAATACACGTGTCTCAACACCTTACATAAAAATCTGTGGTAAATATATTTTTTTACAGTATTTCAAGGGTAAACCACTCCAGAGGAAAATAGCTGTGCCTTTAGCCTTCCTCAGTCTATACTGGGTTGGGTCCTCAAACTATTTTGAACATTTCTGCTGTCTTGCCAAAGTTATGTTTTTAATGTTAATTTAAACGATTGTGTATCAAA
This sequence comes from Oncorhynchus masou masou, assembly GCF_036934945.1. Lineage (NCBI taxonomy): Eukaryota > Metazoa > Chordata > Actinopteri > Salmoniformes > Salmonidae > Oncorhynchus > Oncorhynchus masou. The sequence goes on from NC_088233.1 coordinate 49,107,151, forward strand.
TGGTGTAATACATATTATTTGGGCATTTGTATTGTCTCAGTGGGGATAAATAAAGTTGAATATGTATTTATGGATAAAAAAATAAAAACATTTTTAGATGGAAGGTATGCATTGAATCGTTTAACAAAAACAATGGTTTTCTTGTACAGTAATTCTCCAAATTGTAAAACCAAAACGTTTCTATGGATTCTGAAAAGAATATGAATGTCATTATATTTGTAGTTGGTATGTAGTAGTCTATGCTATTTCAAGGATGCTCTCAACTGCACTAATGTAAAACTAGCACTGCTGAATCTGTTGAACAAAGCTTTATTTTTCTTTAGAGTTTTCTTCACATTGTTTTTCTTGATAGTAATGATTTATTTAATGACTGGTGTTTATAGGTGAAATTAGGACCTTTTTTTTGGTGGTTATTTAATGTGCCATGTAATATCAGCCAAAGATAGTTGATGCTGTATAGAATCATCTCCTTAGACATTGTCTTATTAAGGTCTAGCAATAAAACACCAAGGTTGTTTTATTAAAAGTAATATCTCATTTCTGAAGGTTGTGGTTCTTCATTAGTCTCAGGCACTAAAAAAATATATTTTAACAAGTCTAATAGGGGCACTATTGTGTGGCGGGAGGGGTGGGTGTGGCCAGGTTCACTATTACAGTATAGTATGATATGCTCGCAACTCAGTGGCACCACACATTGGATCAAAAACGATCGTTTGCTTCAATTATTTTAAGTTGAGTGGATAGTGAATGACGGGAGAGAAACAGATCTTTTAACAAGCCTTCATTGTACAATTCAGCAATGCCCATACCGAGCTTAAATGCGACATCACAGAATCAATAGAAAGATACGAAACATCCTAAAAAAATTTATTGTGTTAGTTATCCTCGCATAGGGAAGAGCCACTGAAGTTGCTGTGTTTTATTGTAATTTATCAAAGATGGTGAAGACTGAGGAGAGGCCCACGTAGACCACATCCTCCAGCTCCAGAGTCACTGCATTGGATACATAGTAATGACCCCCACTATACTAACCTGCCCACATTATTTTCTGCCAGTGCCCAGCCTGTTTTCTAAAATGGCGTTCTTTCGCTTCAGCTCATCCACCTGGCTGTCACTCTGGCCTCCAAGTACCTTAGCTCCACGCTCTGTTGCACCACCATGTCTAGCAACGTTCTCAGCCCAGGTGTCAGTTTGGGTGGTCTCTGTAGTTTCGGTCCTGTGACTGAACAGTGGCGTAAAAAAAAAAATTTAAGTCGTTTTTTGAGGTATGTGTACTTCACTATTTAGCCTATTTTTTTTTTTTTTTTTTTTAAGTTTAAACTTCTCTACATTCCTAAAGAAAATATGTACTTTTTACTCTCTTACATTTTCCCTGACACCAGAAAGTACTGGTTACATTTTGAATTCTCAGGCAGGACAGCAATATGATTCACCCACCTGTCAATATAACACGTTGTCATCCCTACTGCCTCTGATCTGTCGGACTCACTAAACATAAATACTGCTGCATGTGGGAGTGTGACCGTCTGTCTCGTTTTTAATTTTTTTAATTAATGGACAATCGTGGCGTCTGGTTTGCTAGTGTATATATAAGGAGCTTGATGTATAGCTTTTACTTTTACTCAACTATGACAATGGAGTATTTTCTCCACCACTGCTGTTGAGGGATGTTATTCTCCCTGATCCCAGACAGAACAGCAACGCCAGCAGAGCTGCAGCACCTCTTCATTATGAAACAGAAACTATGTGTCTATGAGGCTCAGTCCGCTTCTTCTCATACACGCTGGTCATGGTGAACTAATACATGGGAATTTTAACCGGTGTACTCAGTGGAACATTTGGAGAACATAGCCAAGTATGGTGGGTGATGGAACAGAACACGGGTTAATATTGCTACATGACATGTCATTCAACTTTTAAGGCCATGGGAAAATCCAAGCTGTTCGTTTTCTTTCGATAGACAGTATTTCTGCGTGTGAATGTGGATCTGTGTGCGCGGTTGTGCATTTGTGGGAGACTGGTCCCATCTAGTTGTCCAGTCTATACAGGGCGTTTTGTCCCTGGTCTATCAACAGGCTACGTTGTGTTAATTGTCCTTATCGTGGTGAAGGTCTAGACTGACGGAGCCCGTGTTATTGATCTATAAAGAAAGAGAGGGGTGTTGTCTGACAGCTGAGTATATCTGAGTCACTTCTCTTGGCTGGGACGCCTCTATCTCTCCCTCTTTCCTCTCGCCATCTCCTCTCCTTTCCTCTCTCCCCCTCTCCCATTCCGGCAAACCACAATGATGACTCCTTCCTTGGCTCCAGCTCTGAAGTGTTGCTATGGAGACCACTTCAATTCAGCTAGCCCCCCCACCCCCTCTTTGTAATTGACTTCTCCTAGAGACGGCGGGTGAATGGAAAGAGCTGCGTCACCCTACAGGGAGTGCGACGGGAAAAGCTGCGAGTCTGCCTTCTCACCGATTGCCAAACACTGATGTCATTCATACCCACCACCGTTGGCCACACACACACTGGTGCACATACACAAACATGCACACACACTGAATAGATTTAGATAGATTTGATCATTTAAAACACAATACAACCCCATGTGGATAATGAATTTAAAATCATCTACGATTACACAAAACAAGTTTCAAAATGTATTTCCATTATTGTCCTCTTAAATCAATGGCTCAAAAAATATTAAGAACACAGTAGACCTAAGCTACAACACTAGCCATACTTGGGTTACAGATGTAATAATTCATACATTTTTTTAAAGCTGTTTGTACGCTTTCCAAAATCTCAGCACATAAAAAGTAAAAACACAACAAAATGTAAATGGAGATTAAAAGTCTCTCTGCTTAGTTTTAAGTTGAGGCAATTTGTATTTGATAGGCAATGTAGGTTCAGTGTAAAGGGCATCGACGGGACAGCCAATGAGAAACAAAGACAGTTTGATAAAAATAGGCCCGGAGCGCTTCTTCAACAGCGCACTACACCTGCTTCTCTGAATGGTCAGTCACTCCATTGGATCCACTCCTCTGGTACTGGTCCTCCTTTGCCATGAATGTAGCACCCACCTGGGTGATGCCACAGCTGCTGAAAAGCACACGAAAAGCCACATCTCGGCAGTGGTCCGGAGCATTCCCTGAACAGTCCCTGAACTTCCTCTGCTACCTATGGACACAGCATGCAGTCGTGTGTTTAATACTTCCAAACAGACGAAACAAAAAGTCACGTTATTTGAATCCAAACAGCCAGCTAGTTATCAAGCCCGAATACTTTTCATCACAATCCTGAAACTCTTGAGAGTCAGGAACACAAGATGTAGAGCCAAAACCCTGATTTAGAAATGCAACAAAAACCACTTAGAAATAATACAAATATGTACAATAGTTACAGAGCTTTCTGCCTAGGCTACTTTACAGTGCCATGGCAACCACAGAACCCACACTGAATACATGGAATAGACACTGGTGCGCGCACATTTCTCTATCTCTCTCACACACCAGTGTTCATTTTGGCACTCTTTTTTTGAGGGGGGGGGGAGTCTTAGTCATTTTGACTAAAATATAATGACGTCTTAGTCACATTTGTGATTTGAATAATGATGTAGTCTAGTTGTCAAAATGACAAACAGTGGGCCATTTTAGTCAACTAAATGCCCTTTCATTTTAGTCAACTAAATGCCCTTTCATTTTAGTCACATCACATTTGTATTGCCTCCTTACTTCCATGTGCACACACATACAATGCCTTGTCCTACCAACATGCAGAAAAATGTAACATCCTATTCTCTTCCCAACAGCAGAAATATGACATGTACAGTACCTGTCCAAAGTTACGACACACCTACTCATGCAAGGGTTTTTATTTTTTACTATTTTCTACATTGTAGAATAAATGTAGTAATACATAAATGTAATAAAAACTATGAAATAACACATATGGAATCATGTAGTAACCAAAAAAGGGTCAATCAAATCTAAATATATTTAGGATTCTTCAAAGTAGCCACTCTTTGCCTTGATGACAGCTTTGCACACTCTTGGAAGTCTCTCAGCCAGGTTCTTGAGGAATGCTTTTCCAACTGTCTTGATGGAGTTCCCACATATGCTGTGCACTTGTTGGCTGCTTTTCCTTCACTCTGTGGTCCAACTCATCCCAAACCATCTCAATTGGGTTGAGGTCGGGGGATTGTGGAGGCCAGGTCAACTGATGCAGCACTCCATCACTCTCCTTCTTGGTCAAATAGCCCTTACACAGCCTGGAGGTGTGTTGGGTCATTGTCCTGTTGAAAAACAAATGATAGTCCCACTAAGCGCAAGCCAGATGGGATGGCATATATCTGCAGAATGCTGTGGTAGCCATGCTGGTTAAGTGGCCTTGAATTCTGTCACCAGCAAAGCATCATCACACGACCACCTCCATACTTCACGGTGGGAACCCCACATGCAGAGATCATCCGTTCACCTACTCTGTGTCTCACAAAGACACGGCGGTTGGAGCCAAAAATGTCACATTTGGACTCATCAGGACAGATTTCCACCGGTCTGATGTCCATTGCTCATGTTTCTTGGCCCAAGCAAGTCTCTTCTTATTATTGGTGTCCTTTTAGTAGTGGTTTCTTTGCAGCAATTCGACCATCAAGTTGTAGAAACATCTCAAGGAGGATCAATGGGAACAGGATGCAGCTGACCTCAATTTCGAGTCTCATAGCAAAGGGTCTGAATACTTGTGTAAATAAGGCATTTCATTTTTAAAATATTATTATTATTTATTTTTTTACATTTGCAAACATTTCCAAAAAAACTGGTTTTGCTTTCTCATTATGGGGTATTTTGTGTAGATTGATGAGGACTTTTTTTGTATTTGATCAATTTTAGAGGAAGGCTGTAACGTAACAAAATGTGGAAAAAGTCAAGGGGTCTGAATACTTCCCGAATGCACTGTATACTCTTTATATATAGTTCTATTTTGATCAAGAAAGTTTGATTACAAGTGAGACTAGAGATGACGAATGGGTCATCAACTGCCAACCAGTCAGCCCACATGTTTAGTTTTTTGCGTGTGACTTTTTAAAAAACAGCTCATCGTTGACTTGTGTGTGGTCAATGCTAGCTTTGTTCTTAGACAAAGAGAAATATGCAGCATTCACTCAACCCCATACTAGTAAGGATATAACTGTGTAGCTAAAATGGCACTCCTCTCTTAAGTTTGAAACCATGAGCCTGAAATGTAGTACTAGAATATGGGGAATGATTTGCCCTACTCTCACAGATGCCTAACTCTGATGATATGCATCACAGCCCTGTACAAAATGTACATGAGACACACCGACATGCCCACCTCCTGTTTCCTTTCCTCTATGTATCCCTTTCTCAAGCATTTCAAACCTTCACGGATTTGTGAAGGGATGCATTCATTCATTGTATGGTGTCCATAGTGTATGGCAATCATCCATTAAGTAGATTCAGCCACGGGCTGATTTGGAGGGGGGGGGGGGGGGAACAAAATTAAAAATCATTTGTAGACTGCAAATTGACTTCGCTTACATTTGTATATGATCACGTGTCTCTTATGGGTTGGAGTACTTGGGAACAGATTTCCAAATTTAAAATCACGTGGAAAAATTCTCATATCTTGGAGCTACAAATATAACTTTTTGGCCTGTGGGCCGCCAGTTGAGGAAACCTGGTGAATGGTGTCCATAGTTGTATGGTGTCCATTTTAGAACAGCTTCAGAGTATAATACATTACATTTTCAGTTACTTGATTCATTTCTCCTTTTGGCTACATTGGAACTAATACATCTTTCCCCATGTGTTCGGTTTAGTCTGCATATGCCAACCCTTCCTCCTCCCCCTCATTTACATGGGAGTCACAACGAGACACAACACTGACTCACATAAGAGACAAAGATCCCAAAACAACCACAGAGGCTCATGGTCTGATTTCAATAAATGTATTTTTATTTGTCATCACCAGGCTGTTTCCCTTTTACAATGAATCTGCGGTAGTTCTAGCTTTTTGCATTTTAGATTTAAAGAGAGAGAGAGAGAGAGCGAGAATATTGCACTGAAGATAGTAACAGACCTATGATTAATACAGCTGCAAAAACAGAAGAACTACAGTAGTACAGCGTTTTTCTTAGAACAACAACATCTTAGGGATAAACAGTAAAGCAGAAGAACCCAGTAATAGTATATGCCATCCCAATACCAGTTAAACAATCGCCTGTTTCAAATATACGGTTTTAAGAGAGCATTTCTTGATTTATTTCCACGTTAATCAATTATTACATTCAGGATAATAACTAAATAGTTCACATGCAGAGAGATGAGATGGGAGAATGACAGAGAACTTGTGTTCAAATGACTTCATTGTTTCGTAATGAGAGGGATGGAACTGAAATATATTTGTTTTTCATCTGTACTTTACAGTAGTCAGCATTGACTGTTTCTTTGTTCAATGCCTAGGATTTTGAAATGCTTGATTAAAATCCTCTAACATGTGAACGTATAACAGGAAGGATCATATGTTTCATGACATGTCTATTTTGATTTTGTTTTAAGGTGTAAATACATATTTGTGTATCGCACATGAATGTACATGTATCATTCATTTAACTTTTAATTGTTTTTGTTTCAATGTTTTCAAGTCATATTCAGGAAAGGAAAAAGCTGCTGTTGGTACTTTTTCTGTGTTATTGTAAGTGTGTTTTTGTAAGTATTGGACACCAACTGTTTGTGTTGTCGGGAAATCACAGTTTTTTCCTCTTGGAAAAATTAAACAACAGCCACTGCAATATGGATAAAAACGAGATATCCATTTTGAGTTCAACTTTTGTTCTAGAAATTAAATCCGAATGCAGTAGTCCATCACTTCCTTAGGCTATCCTCCAATGATTTCGCATATATTTGTGTACAATTGTATGTTTGTTCGTTTTTTTTAAATCCAGCAGCATTGAGTATTCAATGCCGGGGCGGCAGGGTAGCCTAGTGGTTAGAGCGTTGGACTGAAAGGTTGCAAGTTCAAATCCCCAGGCTGACAAGATACAAATCTGTCATTCTGCCACTGAACAGGCAGTTAACCCACTGTTCCTAGGCCGTCATTGAAAATAAGAATTTGTTCTTAACTGACTTGCCTAGTTAAATAAAGGTAAAATAAAATTTAAATTAAAAAAATTGCACGGGTTGCACGTTTCGTTACCATATTGTGTTGAACGTATGTTTTTAGGACTGATGCCCAGCTGAGAATTCTACTTCATCAGTATCCATTGAGACTGCATTAAGATTTAGTCTTAAGTGCATTACTGTGGCTTGAAAACACGATGACATTTCAAAAGGAGTAAGACAAGCTTTTTGTCGTCATTGTGATGTCGCCAGATTGACTTTCGGATGCAGTATAACTATAGCGAAGTTAGGATTGAGGGGAGAGCACTGACATTTCTGCTAGCTAAAGTTAGCATTGCTAGCTATTTCTGACTAACTTTGCTAGCTCATCGCAACATTGCCATCTCTCTAAAGTCAACTAGATTACATAATGATGGCAAAGTTGTTTTCGAATCATTATTTGTTTACTCTAGCAATGTCATCGTATTTCCAGGCCACTATAGTGTAATTTTGACGTAAGTCATTAGCCCCCGTCCAGATAAGACTGAGCATTAATTTAGCATCAGTCGGACATCAATATGCTGCGGCATTTGTAGAACATTGAGAACAATGGCAACGACGCGACCGAGTAACCTAGGTGCAACCCATAAATAATACCAACCCTACATTCAGTGTTATTATTTCAGGTTTAGATAATTCTGCTCCTGCAAAGTCATATTTGTTGTATACATTTTTGTATTGAGAGTTTCACAGCGTTCTGCCAAGGCCCCAGGAGGCTTGATCCTAAAGGCCGTGTATTTGAAATCAAGCCACCAAGATTTCTCCACCACAATTAAAAACAAACTCAGACTTCAGGACAATACAACATGTCAGACCACTCAGAAAACCCATACAATATATACGTTAAACAGCGCATCTTGACCCTGGTTCCGATTTCCCTCACCCATACAGTACTAGGTCTGTACACCGCCGTATAGTTGGATAAGTTCAGTTTAGAAACCCTTGCAACATATTGTAAAATATCCAAGGCCATATATTTGTACCTTCACTGACAACCTCTCATAGGCTTAGTGTGGCCTCTTTTAACCTGGGGTATGTAATTTATCATCCAGGAAAAACGTATTTATCTGTTTGGAATCTGATTAGCTTATGATGTATTCTTGACCAGAAAAAAACAAATATGACGTTATATTGCCTAGTTTTGCCGGCTGGGCTGATTGCTTGATCAATGTATTGATACATTTGATTCATACATGCCCTCCCTCTCTCTAACCTAGGTGACTCTAAACAGTATTCAACATGACATGCATATCAACGCTATCGCAGTGCATAATAAATCTGTAGCTTACACATTGAGTATCTTAATAATACTGAAAGGAAACATTCACTCGGAGCTGCGCGAGTCTGGCTAGCTCTGCTGCCGGTCTAAGAACAGACCTGGGGGAGGCTCTCCTGCATACTGTTATATCAGCTTACTATACAGTATTTTCAAGCACATTTGAATAAGTTCAACAAAAGGACAAGGATGGCATCCTTCCCAGGCTAGCGCAAGATGGCTGCAGACTGTGGATTAATGGTTTCAGCCTAAGAGGAGACTGTTTAGGTTCTGAGTCCGATAAAGGGAGAGAGTGTTCCCTTGCAGGTTGATGTCTTGTCTGTCTGCAGTCTTGGATTCTGCAGCAGACTATGAGTCAGAGACAGTATCTCCAGCAATACCAGCCTGCCCCACTCAGTCCACTCTCTGACCTGAACTCAGGAGCCCCAAACACACAACAGTTCTAATAAGAAACACATTACATTTTAAGAATCATTAAGCAAAAAAGAAATCTATGACAATCAGACGCTTTTTATAAAATAAATGTTCAGTAATCTTTTTGAAAATACAATCTAAGAAATGTAAACAAAAGAGACATTCATAATTGTGTTAGTCCTACATGTACTGTAACTGATATTGAAAAACAATTTTTAAAAATAAAGAAATCTAATACTGATCATGTGTACATAACTGTAAATTAATTTGATAAATACAACTACCAAAAAAAAAACTCCTCAAAATGTAAGAAAACAATATAACATTAATCAAAAAGTGACTAAGCTCTATGGAATTTAATGTGAATCAGATTTGTAATGAGCTCCAATGAACAGTGCAACAATTTTAAGAAGCTCCACCTCCTGATTAACCAACAAAAATACATACCGCACTGGCATAAAAAAAATAAAAAAAACACTATGATGCATCTTCAAAACCCAACCCTGTCTCCGTGTGTACCACTCATGCACATACTTCAACACACAACTTAATGCTACTTGACCTGTGGTACACATTGCCACATCTCTACCCACTACAATCAACAACATCACATTCATGCTCGTCTGATAAATATTTTCTTAGGGTTGAAAAGTCTGGGGGTTTTTTCACTAGATAAATAGCTACCGGTGTTATTTTTGTAATATTTTTTTTACCTCTTCAATTAAGAAATCATTCTGAAGAACAAGTATTTTTTATTTATTTATTTACATACAGTATGGAGTACTTTTGCTAGGTACTTGTCCTAAAATCAAACGCTACCATAGTTCACATTATGGTAAAGAATGATAATTGTATATTTTCGGTGCTTCTCTCACTAGAACCGCAGCCCCACTCCTAAACCCCCCTCTGGAAAAGTGCATTCTTGCTTGGTGCAATACCTTGCTCTTTGATCATGTTATTGTTTGATACATTTGCTGGGTGACACTTTAAGATAGGGGACAAATGCTGACCAGCATATCAGTAACTGAATCTAAATGTGCTGGCTAAGCTGGCTAATTAGCTTTTCACCTACCAACCTTGTGCGTATACAGCATCCATCCATCTATATTAGGCTAACTAGATATCCCTGGACAACGACTATCGATTTGTCCGTGTGGCATTTTCTCCACTGTTTCTTGCCTTATCCCTGGATCCAAGTTCACGGCTCCACAATGGATAGTATGAAAGGGGAAGCCCTTATCATACTCCTCTCGAATCCTTCTCTCTTGCCCAATATACCGCAACCAGAAGGCACATGAGAGCGACCGCCTACCACCGCAGTCATTTTTGCAAAATAACACCCACACAACCTCCACACAACCCGGTCTCACAAGGACGGAATAGACTCTATTGCTACATTCTCTGCGGAAGGCCACTGCAGTTTCCATCGCTTCATCAAATCGTTTCATACAGACAAGTACAATATAAATAAGCGGGAGAAAACGTCAAAATGTACGGAAACTGCATTTGACATCCTCCTCTGCTGTGTTATCACAAAATAGCATACCTCTAATACAATCTCTCCCTATATCAATATATAATGTTTATACTGTATGTTTTTAATTGAGTATTCATCTAATACAACCGACAAAAGACGACGATAAGGACTTCAGATATTTAGAAAGAACCATTACGCCCAGCAGAAATATGGTAAATATAGAAATACCATCCCATTGCCCGGCACCTACAGTATGACGTTCACTTTAGCGTACACCCAGCCAAACGTTTAGGTATCAACACGTTTGTACTCCATACTTGGAGACTGCAAGGACTAGACACACGGTCAAGAACCCTCTACCTCTTCAAGGAAGGAGTCTGAGCTAAATGCAAGCATCATACTTCAGCCACTGAGGGAAATAACCCATAAAAGCTAGTTCTTTCAATAAAAGTGGCACCTTCAGGCGCCTCCTAAAGATTCACAACAAGCAATGTGGTATAGTCATTTTTTTTGTTGGAACATCAGTTGACATAGTTATTAAGAGTACTGAGAAAGCCAAACGCTATAGAATAGAAAGCTGCATCTTACGTAATATCCCCAAACAGGAATAATATCTCATATCGAAAAACAAAGCCTCAACTTAAGATACTTACAAAAATACTACCATCATACAACATTGTGCGTAGTCTGCGTACAATTGAGATCAACTAACTGTTCACCTCTTAAAGGCTTTGGACTTATTTCGGAGAGTGCTGAACACCTCAAAAGTGTTTTGGCACTTACTTTGGCCCTCCTGGATGTGCCATTTTTTAAATTGTATTTAATTTTGTTGGGTATTTAAGACGATCAGTAAGACTGCACAACTGTGCACCGTCTTCATTGACTGGGAGTTGACATTGTTAAGATGGCTCTTTTGGCTGGAAAGTGTTGTCCATTTAGATGTGGATTTGGGTGCAGTATGATTGAAAAGCTTTGAAATAACTATTGAGAATTACCCTCTTCACAGATGATCACAAAATGTGTGTGTTGGGGAGGTTATTTGTGAAAAGCCAAATGCATTAAGATCAAATAAAGAGGTGGTTTTATCGTGCGAGTATGCTGTTTCAACCGAAAGCGTGCTAGAAATGAATGCACCTCACACCTTTTTACAGCTACCATGGACCCTATATCAATGTTTCTGCCTGAGTGGTGGCTGTTCTCAGGTGACATTGACCAGTTGGAAGCCAGTACACCAACCAAAGACTACAGCAAATGCAATGGAGTCTTACACCATGAGAGAGCAAAATGTAGAGCTGACAGAAGAGAAGGCTTTGGGAGGATAGAGAGTAGCAAAGGACCTCTCTCTACCTGCCAAATATGGAGTGATGAGGGGAGGAGGGTAAAATAGCAAGCGGCGCAGAACTTAGAACTCAATCTTGCAGGCAGGGAAAGACTCGTCCTGCATGACCACTGTGCTGCTGCTGGCCAGGACCATAATGTTCAGGTCCTGCTGTTTTTCATGTGTCTGTTGGTACCAGTCCCGCGTCACCTCCGTGTCATGAGTAGGGATCAGAGTCACCTAGAGTAGAGAGGAGGACATGTATGAGTCAAAACTACCAATACTGTACATCAATACATTAATCAGCCCAGATGGTAAAATTAGGCTCCATAATGTTATGTTTTGTTCTTAGCAGTTTTCTTCTGTTCAAGAATATTTCATATAAACAGATTATGACAATTCCAAAACGTCATATTCTAGATGTTATCTGGTCAGATTACAACCAGATAAAGACATGTTTTGCCAGATGCTAATTCATGTTTTTCAAAATGTTGTATTAAAACCAGTATACAACCGGACAAAAGATGCCATACTGATGTCATTGCAACCAGAGCCATATATTTAGCGTGTGTTCGTAAATTCAATCTGGAGTGCCAGAGTGCCCTCTGGGCATTCATAAATTCAGAATGTTGTCAGCGCATACTGGACACTGGTCGAGGAGTAGGGTTGATCCGAGCGTTCTGACCTCACAACGGCAGTCAAGTACCCAAGCTAACTGGCTAGCGTTTGCTAGCTTCTTAGCTTCTTCCGCACACAAATGAGAGAACACCTCACTCTGACCATTTTAATCGCCCGAGCAGAGCTGGTTAGGCTGTTTTCATGACATCCGGAGCGTTTGGTGACTGTAACTGGCTGCTGCTGACAACAATTTAATCCCGCTTTTTTGCCGACGTTTACTGACACCGGCCATATTCAACGGGTGTTGAGCGTTTGTAAATTCATCAGTTATTCTGCGCTCTGACACACTCAGACGAGAGTGCTCGGAAATCAGAGTAGATAGCCAGAGTGAATTTACGAACGCACCCTTAGAGAGTTGGGCCAACTTTTAGAATTTTGAGTATTGTTTAGAATTTTGAGTATTGTTCTAATTCTAAACGTTCAACTGCATAGCATTGTTTAAATATTCACCATGTAACGTTAATGGGGAGCTAATATGGCTGCCATAGAATGTTGGAAGTGTCATGTAATTGCGTCATAATACAGAAACCGCATTGGCCCAACTCTCTAAATACATTGCAACCAGCTTTTCCCACTGGGAGTATTGTGCGATACTCAACAGGAAATGTTCATTACATGATTGAATAATGACAAACTGCTGGGAATGCAAATTACTGTAGAACAACACTGACAGTTACATCGTGAATGTTACAATCTGACTGCTCATAAATAATTACTGTATGTCAGTCTCAGTGGCTGGCAAACATTGTCAAGCATCTGTTGGCAATACCAAGTGTGTCATATTCTATTTTTACAAGTGATTCAGATCAATGATTCTGAATATATCCCGGTGGATCCTGAGATTAGCAGTGGTGCAGAATGCCTCCGCAGCGAGTAAAAACAGGCTAATGGACATGTGGAGAAAAGTCCAAACAAAATGAATTAACAATGTGGAGAAAAGTAAAAAAAATGTATACTTACAATGTGGGAAAAAAGTCTATCAACATTTACATAACAGCAGAGACTGCATGTATGCAGACAAAGAGAATGAGAGTAAGCACCTGTAGATTGGAGCCCCACGCGGCCTTTCCCTCGAGCAGGGAATCCAGGACTCCACGACTAGGCTCTCCACCAGCTGGGTCGTTGCCGCTCACCACGTAGTACGCAGCACGTACCCGCTTGAAGAACTCCTGGTCCACGTTCTTAGCACTGCAGTGGTTGGGCACGTAGGCCAGGTCCACATAGATTGGAGGACCAGGGGGGACGGCTGAACTACATTTCTGGGAGTTGGTACCTGGAGGAGGAGGACCATAATGTAAAATTGTATAAGTCTCTAATGACTTGAGAATGACTAATGACTTTTCCTCTGTTTGATTGGGGGGGGGATTCAGACTTATATGTCTACATAAATCAAGGGTAAATTAGAATGGGGAATTGTGTGTCATAAAGTCCTGGGGAATGATTTTGAAACGAAGGTAGGCCTATTACATGTCTATTATCTTTGATAATAAAGTTTCCTTAACTTTTTACAGGCGTGAAAGTGTCCACTACTGAATATGGAATCACATCATCATATCTAAATATTGAGTTGTATCATCAAACTTTATTTTTACCTACCCAAATTGCTCTTGACGCCATTCACAAGGCCTTTCCCTGGAGCGTGTAGGTCCACCTTGGATCCCTGGCCCTCGGACATCCACGTCAGCCTAGAGCTCCTTTCCATGTCCCTCCTCCTCAGAGAGACCGAACGAGGCGAGGAATCCTTGGAGGCCTGCTTCGCAGGGGTGGTAGACCGCTTCCCTTTCCGGGCTGGGGACGCAGACTTAGGCTTTCCCAGGCCCTTCCGCAGGCTCTTGGTGGTCTTGTGGTCCATCTTGAGCATTTTCTCTGTGCTGCTCTGGTTGTCAGGGAGGGCCTCTGGGTCCACCATGCACACATCAGGGTGAGGCAGGTGGGGGAGCGGATCCTTCATGGGGGCAGGTGGGGGGTCATGGGCCTTCGCAGCTGATCTGGGTGAAGGGGGTTGAGTGCCCCCTCCTGTGGCGGAGGCAGATAGTTTATCCACCGGCAGGTGTTCTGCATCTTCGTCAGAGTCCAGGTTCCCCTCTGCGGTTATCGACGGGCACTCCTCGGTCTCGGGAGGTACGTCAGAGTCCGACTGGGACGCCAACGAGTCACTTGCTGATGTGGGGGGCGTCTCCTCTCCAGCTAGCACTATCCCAAGTCCAGTTGCCATGCCACCAGGAGGCATGGAAACTGGGTGCAATCCCGCTCCAGCTCCAGCAGCTCCACTTTGAATGTGCTGTCGCTTCTGCTTGTGAGACCTCCTCTTGACCGAGTGTTGCTCCCGGTCATCTTCATCCCCCTCCGGAGAGTGGTCACTCCCTTTGTCCTCTTCGCCATCATCGCTGGAGAGGGCGTGTGGACTGGGGTTAATGAAGGATGGGGAGATCTCCCCTTTGCGGTGTTTAAATTCACACGAGGAATAGCCAGGGGGGGAGGTGGAGGTAGCCTCCATATGCAAGTCAGTGGGGCAACTGGATTCTCCATCTGCTTTTGCAGATGCCTTTGTATGGTGGGCATGTTCTGCTGTGGACAGAGGGGTGGGCTCGCCTGTGGATACACATTCTTTTTGAACATACTCTTCCTCTGCTTCTTCCATTTCATACGCTTCTTCCTCCTCGTCTTCATAGCCTGGAGGAGGGTCACTTGGGCATGCGCCCGGCCCTTGTAGGAGTTCCCAGTCAGATAAGCTACTCCTCCTCCTTTCGACAATCTTCTCTTCCTGTTTCTCTGATTTTTTATCCTCTACCTTCTCTTTCTCTCCCTCCTTCCTCTCCATCTCTGTCTCACTCTCCTTCTCAACAGTCTTGTCTTTCTTCTCCTCTGCCTTCCCGTCTTTCTCTTTCTCCTCCAACTTATTTTCCTCTACTTTCTCCTCCTCCTCTACCTTATCCTTCTCTCCAGCCACCTCTTTCTTCTCGTCCATCTGTTTTGTCTCCTCCTTATCCTTCTGCTCTGGCATTTTGGTGTCCTCCTTTATGGTCTCTACCTTGATCTCCTTAATTTCTTCCTCTTTCATTGCTATCTTGTCTTTCTCATCCTTTGTCTCTTTTTCCTCCTTTTTCTGTTCTGTTTTAGGCAGGTCTGCTGTTGTGACACAAGAGGCTTTGCTAGCTCCACTGAGGACTTCTTGGGGACTTGTGCTAACCTCAGTAGCCCCGTTGGAAGAGGCTTCAGTTGACTGCTGTGGTTTTGTCACCCCATCAGATTGGGACACTGTTGTGGTTGTACTGGAGTTAATAGTGACCATGTATGTCTCAGCCATGGACAGCATGCGTTCTTCTTGTTCTGTCACTGCAAATCTCTGGCATTCAATGCGGCATGGAAGAGTACTGTCCTCCATTTTGCAAGTGTAGGACTCTTTGCTGACCGCTGAGCCCTGGGATTCTCTGTCAGAAGAATCAGCTCTTTGCAATGGGGAAACCTCAAAGAAAGCCCTTGAAGTGGATATGGTTTCAGCGGGTTTGGACAGCTGGGAACATGGTGGTTCTGAAGCTCCAGCAGACGTTATGGTTTTGGTTTCAACAGTGCCCTCAAGTTTATGAACGTTATCTGAGGTTTGACCCTTGTCCATCTCAGGGCTTGATGATGAGTCTTGTTCTGTAATGTCTTTGGCTGGAGTAGCTAAGACTGGAAAGACTTTTGTCAGACTGAATGTAGCTGAGGTTGTTGACGTAAGCTTTTCAGATGCCTCTAGGTACTCATCCTTTAACATGACCCCTGAGGTTGAGAGGGTTGAGTGCATGGCTGAGGAGTCTTCATCTTTGAATAAAGAATACTCAAAGAAAGCACCCTCAGAATCTGTCCTGTAGGGGCCACTAGACATTATGACGGGGGTCTCTAACTCCTCCCCCAACTGGTGGCTGGTTGATAGAAAAGCTGAGGTAGATGAGAGATAACACGAAGGATCTTCCTCAGGTTTTCTACTAGTAGTATCTGGGGTTCTCTGCCTGTCAGCTTCAATGTCTCCCTGACTGTAATGTTTATCTTCACTGGACTTGGTGGGCAAAGAGGGGTCAGGACTGTCAAACCTCTCCTCCTTTAACCCCAGTTGGCTGTCCTCAGAATACTCTGAGGATTCAGAAGGATATCCTCCAGATCCTGTTTGTTCTATTGCAGTGTAACTGCCAGACTGGAGTGGCGAGGCCCCAACTACATTCTTCAAAAGGGAATCTGCAGTATCTGCTGGTGGAGGGCTGCTTGTGGCCATTGAATGGGAAGGCTCCTCCTTTTTGAGGAGGCTGGGTTCAGGTTCTGGTGAGAGGGTCTTCTTGTCCTCTTCCTTTGTCACAGGACGTTTAGAAGTAGTGGTATCATCCAATATAGATTTACATATTTCTTTTTCAGACTGCTCTCTCGCTCCCTTCTCCACATCTAGATCACTGGCTTCTTCTTGTGCATCATCTTCCTCATCATCATAATCCTCTCCCACCACCAGTAGCCTCTTATCAACACTGTCTGGAGTGCCTTCTCTCTCAGAATAGCCCATTGTAGATTTACTGGTGATAGAGCTGCCAATTTGAGTGCACTCAGATGCAAGAACATTATCGTCTAGGAGCTGTCCTGAATATCTGGCCAAGGGGGCAGCAGTGGCCAGATTGTCCTTTTCCTTAGGCAAAGCTTGATGAGGTAACATGTCTTTTTCCGTTGGTGAGTAGCGGCCACAGGGAGAGTCCCCTCTCTCACTATCAGATGAATCCATATAGTCTTTCACTGGCTCATCTTTTTCCTTCTCTTTCTCTGTGGCCTGCTTCTCAGGGACATCTTCAAAGGGCATGGCTGTAGCTGAGGCTTGGGCATCGGTGTTGGATTGACTCCATGAGGAAGAGGCTGTTTCCTTTCTGCCTGACTGGACTGGTAAATACTCCGCTACACTGGGAGATGCTCCAGTCTTGTCCTTCATTTCATCCTTCTCAACTTTCTCAGGTTTATCTTCTTTGAGACTGAATGCACATGAGTATTGCTCTGCTGCTGGGGTGGTCTTGTTGTCTTGAGTCTCTGTATACATAAAGCTGTTTTCCACGTGTGGTGTAGATTGCCCCTCCTTCATATCACTCACTTCCTCTTGACCTTTCTCTTTGTCATCGTGTTCAGTGAAGGCACTTGAGCTGCAATGGAGACTTCTCTCGCTCTTGGGGAAAGGTGGAGGGGTGTAATCAACTCTGCTGAATGACAGCGGTTCCTCTTTTTCCTCGTCCTCTGAGTAGAATGCAGCTGCACCAGCATCTGCCTGGCTAACGTTCCTATTATCAACAATGCCAATTTGTGTTGACCGATCAAACTCTCTAGATACCTCACGGTCTTCTTTATAGTCTGATTGCTTTTCTTTTGAAATGGGCTTTTCATAGGGTTCATACTTAGACACATCAAAGCCCTGGTCCTCTTGCAAGCTCACACTGACAGTCTCCGTTGTTATTTTGTCAGAGCCTTTCAATTTTTCAGAGGCACTGTCTGCTTTTGTAGCATCGACGTGGCTCACTTGCTCAGGAACCTTCTCAGAATCTTTATCCAAGGCAAAATATGAACAAGGTTGTGTATGCTCTGGGGAAGCAACTCCCCGCTCTTTTGCAATTTCCATCTCAGCTTCCTTGCCTGGTTTCTCATCTTTTGGAGAAACATGCTTTGTCTTTTCATCCGTATTAGATGCTTCTTTGCTTGTTGTCATAGATAGCAGCAGTGTTTCATGCTGGCTGGATACCGTCACACTGGCCTTGCTGTCAGTGCTTAATAGTGTTGAACCTATCGACTGTTTGTCTGTAGTGGTGGAGTCAGAGGCTGGCTCTAATTTTGTGGTAGGCATAGCAGAGACTGGTTTCAAGGTAGGGAAACCAATGGTGGACTCTTGACTGGGATGGGTTGCTGATGTGGTCTCAGTTGTCTTGATGTCCTTTTCTAGTTCAGGGGAGAGTCTATGTTGTCGCTCTTTATGCTGCTCTTTGAGGTCTTTATCAGGAGAGGTCTCCCATTTTGGTAATGTAGACACAAGCCCAGTGGTCTGTTCAGAGTGGCTGTCCTTCGCCTGGTCACTAAGCACATTCTCTGATGACTGAGTGGAGAGCAGGTCTTGAGAGATGATCTCGTGTTCTGATTGTCTAGGTTCCACTGATAAAGGTCTTGAGCCTGCACCACCCATGCAAATGGATTCATCTTCCTCCTCATCTTCCTCATCTCCGTCTGAGTACTGAACCTGAAATGTAGGTTCAAGCTTTGTCGCAGAAGTCACCTCTACCTTTTCTATCATTTCTGTCTGTACGCTGTGTTGTAAAGCCTCTTTTAGATCTTTCTCTTGCACCTCCTTTTTCTCTTTCTCCCATTTCTCCTCTCTAGTAGGTTCAATCTCATGAGAATCATATTTTCCTGTCTCTTTCACGCTCATTTCATAGTTGACTGTGTCAGCTGTTTCACTTTCTTTTGCTCTTTCGTCTCCTTTTATGGTTTCAGCTTCATAACTGTCATCTCTATCTTCCTCTCTTTCCTCATCGTTGATGTCTTCGAAATCACTATCTTCTTTCTCTTGCTCCTTTTCCATCTTCTGTTCTTTACTGAATTCAGCCACATCAGTATCATCTTTCTCTATCCTCTCTTCCTGGCTCACCTCAATCTCAAAAAATGTATTGTTGTCTTTTTCTTTCTTGCCCCCCGTGGTGGATTCCACCATACATGTGTCATCCTTTTCTTTCTCTCTGTGCTCTCCTTTAGTCGGTTCACTGTCAAAAGTATCTCTCTCTTTTTCTCTTTCCTCTTCTTTCATTGGTTCAGACTGAAGAGGATGTTCTCTCGCCATCTTTTCCTCCTTGATGGCTTCAGTCTTACAAGTGTCATCCTTCTCATCTTTCATGGGTTCAGCCACAAAGTTATCTTTCTCTTGCTCTATTTTTTCTGCAGTGGTGGAGTCTGAGCCTGGCTCCACTTTAGAGGTAGAGATACAAGAGCTTAGCTCGTCTTTAGACGTGACTATACTCCCTATTTCTTTCTGTTTTTCTTCTTTCATAGGTTCAGACTCAAAGGTATCATACTTTTCCTTCTCATTCTCCTCCTCTTTGATGGGCTCAGCCCCACAAGTATCATCTTTCTCTTTGTCCTTTTCCTTCTTCTCTTCCTTGGTTGTACCAAC
This sequence comes from Oncorhynchus masou masou, assembly GCF_036934945.1. Taxonomy (NCBI): domain Eukaryota; kingdom Metazoa; phylum Chordata; class Actinopteri; order Salmoniformes; family Salmonidae; genus Oncorhynchus; species Oncorhynchus masou. The sequence continues at coordinate 49,126,635 of NC_088233.1, forward strand.
TTCCTTGGTTGTACCATCTTCCTCAGTTGTACCAACCTTTTCTGTTTCTTTCTTCTCTTCCTTGATTGGTTCAGTTTCAGTGGTACCAAACTTTTCTGTTCCTTTCTTCTCTTCCTTGATGGGTTCAGCTTCATGGATGTCATCTTTTTCCTTCACTTTCTCATCTTTATCTTCCTTGATGGGTTCAGTTTCAGTGGTACCAACCTTTTCTGTTTCTTTCTCCTCCTCCTTGATGGGTTCAGCATCAGTGGTACCAACCTTTTCTGTTTCTTTCTTCTCTTCCTTGATGGGTTCAGCTTCAGTTGTACCAACCTTTTCTGTTTCTTTCTTCTCTTCCTTGATGGGTTTAGCTTCATGAATGTCATCTTTATCTTCCTTGATGGGTTCAGCTTCAGTGGTACCAACCTTTTCTGTTTCTTTCTTCTCTTCCTTGATGGGTTCAGCTTCAGTTGTACCAACATTTTCTGTTTCTTTCTTCTCTTCCTTGGTGGGTTCAGCTTCAGTTGTACCAACCTGTTCTGTTTCTTTCTTCTCTTCCTTGATGGGTTCAGTTTCAGTTGTACCAACCTTTTCTGTTTCTTTCTTCTCTTCCTTGATGGGTTCAGCTTCAGTTGTACCAAACTTTTCTGTTCCTTTCGTCTCTTCCTTGATGGGTTCAGCTTCATGAATGTAATCTTTTTCCTTCACTTTCTCATCTTTATCTTCCTTGATGGGTTCAGTTTCAGTGGTACCAACCTTTTCTGTTTCTTTCTCCTCTTCCTTGATGGGTTTATCTTCATGAATGTCATCTATATCTTCCTTGATGGGTTCAGCATTAGTGGTACCAACATTTTCTGTTTCTTTCTTCTCCTCCTTGATGGGTTCAGCATCAGTGGTACCAACCTTTTCTGTTTCTTTCTTCTCTTCCTTGATGGGTTTAGCTTCATGAATGTCATCTTTATCTTCCTTGATGGGTTCAGCTTCAGTGGTACCAACCTTTTCTGTTTCTTTCTTCTCTTCCTTGATGGGTTCAGCTTCAGTTGTACCAACATTTTCTGTTTCTTTCTTCTCTTCCTTGGTGGGTTCAGCTTCAGTTGTACCAACCTGTTCTGTTTCTTTCTTCTCTTCCTTGATGGGTTCAGTTTCAGTTGTACCAACCTTTTCTGTTTCTTTCTTCTCTTCCTTGATGGGTTCAGCTTCAGTTGTACCAACATTTTCTGTTTCTTTCTTCTCTTCCTTGATGGGTTCAGCTTCATGAATGTAATCTTTTTCCTTCACTTTCTCATCTTTATCTTCCTGGGTGGGCTCAGCTTCAGTAGTAGCTTCAGTTGTACCAATTTTATCTGTTTCTTTCTTTTCCTCCTTGATGGTTTCAGCTTCGAACACGTCTTGTTTTTCTTTCTCCTCTTTCTCTTCCTTGATAGTTTTAGCCTCATGTGTGTCATTTTTTTCTGTATCCTTCTTCTTCATGTCCTGTTTGATGGGTTTTACATTATCGTTATCATCATCCTCACCATCGTCATAATCTAAGAAACTACTCTCCTTCCCCTTTGGGAATTTAGCCTTACTGCACACTTTGGATTCTTTCTGTTGATGGTCATCATCTTCCTCGTCACTGTGTTTGAGTATAGCCTTACCACTAGAAATGTCTACTGTCAGAGATTCCTTTCCTGATATGGAAGCTTCGTCTTTGCCTGTGACTGACTCAGAGGTAAGAGGAGTTGTCTCCGGTTCCTGTTCCATCTCACCTTTGGAAGGGGAGAGACCATCTTTTTCTTCCGCTTTTGTAATGGGCAAGTCTTTTTGAAATGATTTCTCCACCGATGGTAGTAGGTCCGACTCAACTTTCTTGATATCAGCATCCAATTTTTTATTCTTATCCACTTTATCTTCCTTTTCCGCTTGATCTTTCTTTGCATCCTTATCTTCTGTTTTGGTGGCAGAATCATGAAGGTTCCCCTGTGTTTGATGCTCCAGTCCTGTGAAGTCCTTGGTCTTTTCCTCCACAGGCGACTGATGAAGAGGAGAGTGAGTTGGAGAGCTGGTTGCACTGGGGTGGGAAGATTGTGTGGGGGAGGCCATTTTCACAGTGCTATCGTCTGGACTGCAGCATCGCCCTTCACCTTCCGAAGTAATTGAGTCTGACCTAAAAGGCTTTGAGAAAGAGGGTGGGGGTGAAAGGGGTTTTGAAGGCACCACTGTTAAGATGTCTTCTTTGGACTTAAAGAGTTGTAACTCCTCAACTGGTAGGTGATCCTGCTTCAAATCCTGAACAAGTTTGGAGACAGGAGCCTCAGAAGCAGGGAGCTGTTCCACATCCCTATCTCTATCCTGGAGCATTTGAGGGGAGGCATAGCTCTCCCCAAGTGAAATGTCAATGTTCGGAGTTTGGTCCTGATCTTCTTCCTCTTCATCATGAGTCTTGATGACCTTAGCCTCTGTCTTCAAATCAGAGATAACCGACAGGCACTCTTCGGATGAAACTGACTTCATGTACTTGTCTTCCTCTAAGGAGGATGTTGGTGAGATGGTCCCAGCAGAGTGTAAATGTTTTTTCCCATGTGTGGCCTCCGTTGGAATTGCCAGGGGAACGCTATTAACAGTGTCAAGAAGCAGAGAGCTTTTGCCTGTTTCCTCAGTCTGAGGTGTAGCGACAGAGGCCACTGATTGGTCCTCTGCAATAGAGGTGGGGAAGGAGGACAATTTATCATACTCTGTGATGGATGTGGCTGAGGAAACATGTTCCTCCTCAGCCAAGGGAGCAGCAATGATGTTAGTGAATACCGATACTTGCTCCTGTCCACAAATAAAACCTTTGGCTGTTACATCAGCCATAGCTGATGCTTGCATCTCCTTCATCCCATGGATGGTGTCAAAGGAGCCTGTCTGATCTGGGACAGAGATGTCATATGCACCCACTTCGTATTGGAGGTTTAGTATCCTGTCATCAGCCTCTTCGTGAACTTCCTCATCAGAGATGGTCTGTTCAGTTTCAGAGTGGCCTGGAATGGTTTCGTCTTGAATGAAGGAGATGGGCTCGGCTGCAGCAGTTCCTTGCAGTGTTGACACTATGTCGACGGTAGCGCCTCCCACATTTGACACGTAGCCCTCTTCATCTTCCTCATCCTCCTCTTTAGCTCCAGCAGTATGTTTAACTGCTTTGCTTTCCCCATTCTTGGCCAATGTTTCTTTCTCTCCCTCTTCAGGTTTGATTTTGACCTCTTCATCTGCTATCATGTCTAGAACTTCTACCTCTTCCAGCTCAGCCTTTTCAACAACATGTCCATCTTCTTCCTGTTCCTCCTCCTGGGATGAAGCTCTTCTGCTTTCCTCTTTTGTTACCGCCATATCTGTGGGCTTTTCAACTTTCTCCATTTCCTCCACCTCATGTTTTCTGTCTAGTTCATTATCCTTCACGTCATCTTTTGCATCATCTTCTTCCTCCCCTATCCCCATATCTTCCTCTTCCTGAAATGTTTTCCTCTCTGCAATCGGGCCTTCTTTTTCTTCCTCCTCCTCATCTTCAACTGCAGCTCCCTCATCCTCACATAGTTCCACTTTCTCTGCTTGTAATTCTTCTTTATGCTCTTGTGTTAATTTGTCCTCTTTGCTTTGAGATTCAGTTTCAACTTCCATTACTCCCTTCTCAGGAGACGTTGTGCCTGGTGGAGTTTTAGAGACAGTTTCCTGTTCTTTCTCCTCCTCCTGGGTAGGGGATTCGGCCATGCTTTCCTCTGCTGGTGTCTCCACTGCACTCTCTGGTGGCTCTGATGATACCTCATCTTGTTTTAACTCCTCAAAGTCCTTGGTAAGATCCTCTGGAGTGGAGGAAGCAGATATGCCCGCAATACCCCCATTCTGTAGTGGCTCAGGTTGAATGTTCTCTGCTGCTGGTTCCTCCGGTTTCGGTTCAGCCGGCTCTGCCTTGGCCGCTTTGCCTTTGCTTTTGTCGGTTTTGGGTTTACTTGACACTTTTGCCCTGTGCAGGGTCCTTCTGACCTCTGGTGTGAGGGGTTTTAAGTCAGGCTTAGTTATCTTTCTCAACTCTGACTTAGACGCATCTTTTTTCTTGTCAACTTTGGAGTCTTTTCTCTCTTCTTTTTTAGCTGTGTCAACTTTCTTGACTTTCTCTTTCTTTTCCTTGTCTTTTTTCTCATCCATCTTGGATGCCCTTTCCTTTGAATGTTTTCTCAAGGATTTCTCCTTCAATAGTCTTTTCTTTTCTGGTGCATCAGTCTTGGATTTTATTATTTTTGTGGGTTTTTCATTCTCTTTAAGTTTCTTCTCCTTTTTCTCTATCTTGTTCTCCTTTACAAAGTCACTCGTTGCCTCTGTGACTGCTGATACCTCATCATCTGCTTCTTTCTTAAGGGGTTTTGTAGTCTTGGGAGATGATTTCAGACTTTCTTTGCTGTCTGTCCTTTGCTTTAACTTTGTCTGTTTTACAACAGAGGGAGGAGCCCCTGAGGCTATGTCTTTTTGTGTGGCTACTGGGTATCGCAAGAAGTCAAGGTGCTTTAATTTCTCTAGTCCCTCCAGGACTTTGTTTTGTGGTGCGTTTCCAGGGAACAGCACTCTGACAATCTTTTCGGCAGGATTAGCAGGAAGCCACACGACTAATGCTGTAACTGACGTCAGGTAAGGTACGGATATTTCTCCCTCTTTTCCATTGGGGAGCACAATGCCTGTTTTGGCCTTGCTGTTACCAGCCCACTTCTGCATGAGAAACTGCATCTCCTTACTGTCCTTGACGGGGTTCAGAACATACATGTCTAACTTGCCCACCCCCATCTTATGGAAAAGAGTGAAAGGCTCGATAGTGTTGCTGACCAGTCTACAGAGAGGCTCCGGCTTGATTCCCAGTTTGTTGAGGTACTGCAACGTGAGGGAGGCCTCCTCGATGCTGCGCTTGACCTTTAGGTTTGATTCTGGCATACGTAGCTTCTCGGGTACATTGAAGAAGATCACACCAAGCTCTGGAGAGATCAGGTTCTTCATCCAATCACTGTAGGTGGTTGAGCCTTGTGACTGCTCCTCTTCCTGCTCTGCTATTTTCCTCTGAAGGAGCCCGTTGATGCCTGGCAGATTGTCTGCACCAATGTGAGTGAGTAGAATTGAGTCGATGCGGTCCAAGTGTCTGACCAGCTTCCAGAAGCATGATTTACGTTCAGAGCCTCCATCCACTAGGATGTTGAAGCCATTGACCGCAAACAGGGCCGAGTCGCCCCTCCCCCCAGGGAAGATGTAACAACAGGGCCTGGACAGTTTCAGGAAGCCTCCAGATGTGGGCGGCTCCAGGAGGTCAAAGGGAGAAGGCACATCCACCGTCTCGGAGATGTACTCCGTGAACTCTGTGACTCCCTCCATCTTGGGGAGCACAGGCTCAGTGTTCAGTCTGTACTCAAGGAACTCCCGTAAGTGCTGCTGCTGACCCAGGGAGCTCCAACCCACCTCTGATCGGCAGGACACAGTGAGTGTGGCCCGCTGCTTGGGGGCTGCTTCGCCCAGCAAATCACTGACCTACAGGAGAATGACAGACAGAGACAAGCCAAGGTCAGTGTTGATGTGTAAAAATTGCTCAATGACATTGTTGTTTCCATGTTTATCCACAATTCCAGTTAATGGGGGGGTATATAAAATATTTGTAGTTTCATTGGTAATCTAATCTTCATTAGAAAAACATGAGCTCATGAGCCAGTGCTAGAGACTACAGTAAAGTGTCAGAACAGGCTGTTTTGAATAGGATTTGACTGTTCTAAACAGTCATATCTTACCCCAGGATCAGTAAAGACTTGTGAGAAGCTCTTATAGGTGAAAACCCCACTTTGGAGAAGCAGGTCACCGTGGTCTGAGTTCTGCCCACTCAGGACCAGGAGTTTGTGTCCTGCTGAGTCTGTGACTAGAGACTGGATCTGGGGCAGAGAGCAAAACAGAGCAGTTAAAGGAAACAGCACAGAACAAAGAGTGTGTCTTTTTATATGGGCTACACTATGAAATGAATCAAATGTATTTACATTTTGTTATGCCATTATGGTATTCCATTTAAAGCACGGTGAGAGAAAATAGTTTGTTTTAGGTTTTAAATCATAATGACAAAATGTAAACAGATGTATACAATGATTGAAAGCTGGTTTAAATATAGAAACAAACCAGAAAATATATATATATTTGAAATCTTGAAACACACCTCTGAAGCAACTGTATCCTCTGATGGGTTGACCAACACGACTGTCTCTAGGACATCACTCTTGTGGTGGAGAGTCCTTTGCCCTACAGGGGCCAGAAAAATCGAACAACATGAGAGAGAGGCCAGACGTGTTTTGTCAACATCTTTCATGCACTTGCTTTGAAGTGTTCCATTCAAATCCTTGTAGACATAACCAACATTGGCACAGGTCAACAGCTTAAAAGGCTACTGAGAATCTTGCCAGAGTCTGAGCAGTCTGCCCCAAAGACATCCTGCTGGAGAGCATCCAGAGTTTATCTGTGAAAACCTTTTTCAGTCGGGGAGATTTAGTACTCTGTACTGCGTGGTGCCTGTTATGTGGGGCAGACACTTAGAGAGAGCACACACCACAGTGCGTCAAGGCAAGAACAAAAGTTGGAACAGGAAGTAGGTCACCAATGTCTACTACTGGTTGCGGCTTGAAATCAGAGCTAACAGGTACAGCTTTTTAGAACAGAACAAACCCACTGGGCACACACTGGTTGAACCAACGTGGAATAGATGTTGAATTGACGTCTGTGCGCAGTTGGAAGTGGAGAACAGCTACTGACATTTTCAAGCAAGAGAATTGAGAATTGGATAATACCTAAGCTAGAATTACATGGCTTTGTAACATATAAATATTGGGCCAATATATCCAAATGTTTGGCCATCATCATCACAAGGACTTCAAGCATATGATTTTTAGGTTATTGGTCAATATCATAGACACTGAAAACAATGCAGTAAGCTGGCATAATTGGTATGAAATCACTGACGTAAAGAGAGAGCAAACATAATCAATCATAAAGGATTCATTAGTGAATATAATGCTGAATATCCAGGTCGTTCCACCAATTCGGCGCCTTTTGAGAAGTATAACTTGGTCAAAAAAAACATTGGATTTCACCTAATTTTAACATTCTGTCATAAAGAGCACATGTCCAACTTCATAAACACATTTTCCCCATCTCAAGAGGTTAAATGCAAATAATACTATAGCAAGTGCCTATTTAGTGTCAGATAAAGTAACAGGGTTGACCATAACAGAGTTGACGATTTCATCTTAAATCAGCCAAAAATTTCACTGAATTGTCTACTAATTGGTTGATGATGTCATTGGAAACACCTATCTTCCTCTATCTTTTCTTATTACAAACCATAGAAACGCAACATTCTCACATATGTTGATGTCGGGGTGGTGCAGGAGAAGATGAACATGAAGTTGTTAGATTTTTTTCTTTACATTTAATATACCAGGCTTTTAAAATGCAATATTGTTGCACAATTTCTAATTAAAATATCAAAAGGGATGCAAAAGGCCCTCTTTTCATGGAAGGACCCATTCCTGTGCGGATCTGATATAATTATGTGTCAGCATTTCTACCCATTCAGTTCAGAGGTGTGACGATAAGCATTTCATTTCCGTTTGTTTAAGCACCAATGCAGACTAATAATAGAGCCGGCTAATAAGAGAGGGAACTTGACTCTGTGTTCCACTTGCTATCTTCGATACATCCCGAGTTTTCCGTCCTCCGCCATTTTGGTACTGTATATGCACTGTCAACTCTTTGCTGGGAAAGAGCTCTACAGAGGGTCGCTTTGTGTTGCTTGTAGTGCAGAGCGATTAGTGCTTTTCGAGGTCGGGTTCCGGTTCCATTATTACAAAATAATCACGGTTTTCGATTTCGGTTTTGATGATTTGGGTTGAACGCTTTAAAACAGAATAAAACATTTAATAAAAGTTCCATGATGGTAGTGACTGTCCATTACTGCCTATCACTTATTAACCATCATTTATTCATTCACATTACTTTACCTTAATAAAATGTTTCAGTTGTTGTGTATATTACATTTGTTTTATTTAATGACTTTATTCATTTATTAAGTAATCATTTCATCTCTATAGAGGGGCTGCATATGCTGTCTGACAAAAATCACAATTTTGTATTACTTGTAGTTCAAAGTAAATAAGGCCTACTTTTATGACTGCTGAATACCAACTATCAATCACTTAGGTCATGTATTTTCAGATAGAGATACTCGCGAAGCAAGGGCTGCTCTCTATATCCCCTCACAATTGTTCATTCTTCTGCCTCTTCCGTAGCAGGCATAAAAGAAACACAGACCAGACAAGTAGATGCACAATGGATTATGGTCATTGTAGTGAATTACGTTTTATGCGCTAAACTATGTATAATATTGGCCTCCCTACTACATCGCACAGTTCAGGCTAGATCTTAGTTATCTCTCGGGAAACTGTGCAATGTGCGAATTGAGCTCCCAGAAAAAAAAACAGAACGACAAAATGATATCAACATTTCAGTTCATCGCTCAGCACTAGTTGCTTGCCACATGCAAGGTAGGGATTACTGGATGGTGGACTGAGAAAGAGGAGAACAGTAAAAATAGTAAATTAGGGGATAGAAGGTACAGACCTAGGTGATGAGAATGACAACTTGGCCTGACATGACAGACAGTGTACACTTTTGACTCAAAATCAGGATGGATACTTTTGATTAATTTCCAAAATAGAAAAAGTTTGCATTTGAACAGCTACTTGTCTGCTGTGGAGTGACAGCTCAAACTCTCTGTGATTGGTTGGAGTCAGTCAGTTGACTCAGTAGGAGGAACAGAATAACTGGCTGATATGATGCAAAAATGTGAAACCTCATCCAAATGTGGTGGTTGTGGTGCTAATGAGCTTTCGTTGCCAATGATAAAGTATGCTTTATTACTCTTAAATGAGGATGCTGGCTATATCATTACATAGATATTGGAAACCGACCAGCATGGGTGTAAAATGTAAACTAACATTTTTAGATGTTGTCGTAACAATTTGGGAAGAAAAGCACATCACCCAGAGGATATAGCTCACCGTTGCTATGAAAATGGACCGAATCGCTCATCATTACCCTGACCCGGCCTCTGTGTTTTACGGTGAGACGCATTGCAGCATTAGTCTGTGAGAGATGAAAGGTGATTGGACCTGGGGCTTGAGAGAGGAAAGGTGATTGGACCTGCTACAGAACTGGTCAAATGCTGCTATTTGCAGCAGGAAAAAAGCAAACTGTTAGTTTGTTCCGTCTTGCTAATTACCATAGAAGCTGGTTAGACAACAAGCTGGTTAGACAAATCTGGGACCATTCTAGGCAAACTATGAGAGGGACAGTGACGTTTTACCGAGTAGGCCTACTATAGTTGGAGCAGTGAGGTACCAAAAGAGAACCCTGTTCACTAGAGCATACTGGAAGAACCGTTGACGAGAGTTCGCCCACTTCAGCCTAGCTGCCCACAGACTGTGGGGAAGGAGACTCACTGCATCGTGACTATGCCATTGACTACATTAGTTAGTTTGGATATCTTACGTTGTAAGAGTACAGAATATGGGGACATGGGGGACGTTGGGGAATATACAAAACACGGGGCGTAATAGAATACGAGAACAAAGGCATATGATATCAGACGCAGGCAGAATAAGGACAAGTAGGATTATAGTCTATTCCCAGAGAGACGGCGTGTCCCTTTGCCCTCCTGGTATGCTTTCTCAGGTGGAACAGCAGAAAGGAGACTGCATTAACTGCTAGTCCCGGCAGGACGACCCCTCTCTGACATTGCAGACTGGTACATTGTGATACTTGAACAACAGAGAGTCTATGTCAAGCAGGGGCTGGTCAGTCCAGTAAGTAGACAGGTGAATAATACGCCTACAAGATAGAGACTTAAGAGGCTACCATTGCCTTCACTTCTCAGCAAGACATCATCTCGGTGATGACCATGTTGGTTATAACTCTCTGTTTCTTTATTCAGAAAAAAGTAGCTTGAGAAAACAGCAGGAAGTTAAACAGGAAGGTTTACTTCAGTATTTAACATTAGAGTAGGAAACCACTGTAAGTAGCAGCACTGCTACTAACGAAGAACGGCACACAGTAGAATTTACAGTAAGTGGCCTATGTCATTGGTACCAGTAAATATGTTCAGATAACAGAATAATCAAAATGTGTCAAATCTGATATGATTATGCATTACTTATGAACTCCAAAAGCCATGGAGAGTTTAGACAAAGATGAGTCTGTTAATGATGTAGGCCTAAAGCATGCCCATCAACCTCCAGCCACTATGACGAATAATATAAACACACGTCTCGATCCTCAGGACTGCATCTGTAGTAGCCTCCACGTCAGACAGCTCTGTTTCTCTGCTTTGCTGTTTTGTTTCTACAGTCCTTTGGAATAGCAGGATGTTCTGCCAAGTACCCCTCCTCTATTCATCCCTCTGGCTTTTCCTTTAACCAGTATCCCAGAAACATGAAAGCATCCCACTTCATGGAAACTGACATCCCACCAATATGGAATGCCGTTTGGGTCTTTGCGTGTCAAAAAAACAACACTATTTGACGTGTCAAGTAACACTATTTGACGTGTCAAGTAACACTATTTGATGTGTCAAATAAGCTTGTTGACCAATCAGGACCTGAATATGACTGCACGTCACTGGTAAAGTTGTCTCGCACACCTACAGTGCTGGCCATTAAAAAAAAAAGTTAGCTAGCTCATGGATGCAAACAATGTTCTTCCCCAGAAACATAGAAAACGACATCTGTCTCAGTTGCTATAGTTAGCTAGCTAACTATAAAGCTAGGTGTCATCTAAAATAACCCTCATTTATAAGACTGCTTTTTTTGATTAATGGTGGTCGGATCCATCTATTTAAAGCTAGCCACAATAAGGATTAGCCACAATGGTGGACTTTGCGGTTAGCCTTCAAAATAAAAGTATGTAATTGACAGTGATGCAAATGAATACAAATAGTAGAATTATGCCATAATTGAATAGATCATGCAAAACGAGGTTGGAATGTTGTTACATAAAATCAACAAAAGACAATAATTTGTTAATTTGACAAAAATCTGTTGAAATCACACTGATTGTATTATTATACTTTAGAATTGCATTGGAGGCATACTTATTTTACTGTACTTTACTGGATTGTGGATCAATGGCATGGGGTATCAGTCTACTCAGTGAAAAACAATACTGCGTGGATGTTTTGGAGTCTGATATGTCTGAGGAGGATGTTAGGAAAAAAACATATTGGTTATTGATTAGACTGATACCCCATTTCATTGATCCCCAATCCTTAGGTAAAGCTGTACAGTGCAATATGATAGTCAATACACACAATATGCTGACTGGGGAGGTGATTTCCACAGTCACAGTCCCGCGATAAGAGGTACAACGCTAATATTTGTGGAAACTCTTCACAGTTGTGTTCTGTAGACTGATACCCAATTTCATTGCTTCACATTCCAACCTTGTTAAACACTATCTTGTCTAAATATGGTATGATTCCACCAATTGTAACCTTCTGCATCACTTTCAAATATGTACTTTTATTTTGAAGGACAACCGTAAATTCCACTAATCCTTATTTTGGCTAGCTGCGGACATAACCTGGTCCGGTCGAGCCTCACGAGATGAAGCAGGCTGGCTGCTTATAACGTTAGCTTTGGGCAACATTGTTAAATAGCTGGTTAGCTAGTTCAATTTCAATAGGAAAACAACAAGTAGCTACCTAGCTAATACTTACTCACAAGGATTCCTATATCATTGCTAAGAATAATGAAAATGACTGCAGTTTCCACTGGCCATTGTTTTCAGGCTTGTTGTATTGGTGCTAGCTAGGTACCAAGCTAAAGCTAGCTTCCCCAGAAGTTGCGGTCGAACAAATAATGCCTTAAAATCAACGCGATATTGTGCGGTATTGTAAACACACCGTTCGTGGCCGGTGAGTAGTTGTTTACAGACTTTTTTTGTACCGCTTTGACAGCGCTACCGATAGTAGTGGTGGCGCTTGACTTGCACGTGCAAATTCAGAACACACAACATTCTATAATAGAACTGTGTTATTTGACGTGTCAAATGAAAAGCTTATTTAACACGGCAAATAGTGTTATTTGACGTGTATCTTTTTTTTTTACATGCAAAGACCCAAACGGCGCTCCATACACCAAAGGCATGTCGAAAATCCACCTTTCCTATATTTTGGCTATTTTTCATTTTCACTTACAAATGTAGCTAGCTAGTTTAGCTTATTCAAACACCCGGCTGCTATGTTAGCTAGCTATCCAAAACTGGAACTCTTCCAAGTCAAGGTAGGCTTGGTTTTACAAATCTATTGCCACCTGATGTAACTGCTAAACTGCTTACTGACTGTACACTATACTAACTGTGTTTGATCAGTGGTGTATTCATTCCGCCGATTCTGTTCAAAAATGTTTCTTAAACAGAAGCAAGCGGACTGAAATGGGGATAAACATACCTGAATTTGTCCAATAGAAACTCTTGTTTGCAACTGTTGGACAAATGATTACACCCTAGATAAGCTAGATGCAGGCTAAATCTTAACCAATGCATTTTATTGTTGAGTTTCCTGCGCAATATCCCCAGACTGCTCTTATTTCACCAAGGAATTTTCTATCACTCACTTCTGTGTCATTTTCTGACATGTACAAAAAGTCGTCAGCAGCTGTGAACTTCTGAAGCAGCCTCCCTAACGCATTCAGCAATAGGCCTGTTTTAGCAATGTCAAAGAGGCTCACAGAGGAGTGACTTACCATATCATTAGCTTGTGTCCTCACTTCTCTGTACAATAGTGGTCCTGACTTCTTGAAGATACCCATGATACACATGATAAAACCCAAACCACTCACAGACACCCACATCCACACATAATTCATGTGGGAAGCCAGTGAAACCTCAGGAGGAACTAAACTATTAGCTCCAGACTCACTTGACTTGGCTCTCCATCAGTAGAGGCTCCACAGAGGAGGAAGGGGAGGACATTCCTCCTCACTGAATTTCCCAAAAATAAAAAGTGAAACTTTTTTAAAGTTATCCGTTTTAGATAAAATTCTACAAAATATATTCACGTAAAGCACACTGTTTTGCAATGGAGGTCTACAGTAGCCTCAACAGCACTTTGTAGGGTAGCTCCATGGTGTAGCCAGAGAACAGCTAGCTTCCATCCTCCCCTGGGTATACTGACTTCAATACAAAACCTAGGAGGCTCATGCTTCTCACCCCCTTCCATAGACTTACACAGTAATTATGACAACTTCTGGAGGACATTCTCCAAACTATCAGAGCTCTTGCAGCATGAACTGACATGTTGCCCAAACAATAAGAGAATCAATCTGGTACTGAAAGCATAGCTAGCTAGCACTGTAGTGCATTACGTGTGGTGAGTAGTTGACTCAGAGAGAGAGAAAGACAGTTTTGAACCAATAATTTCTTCAAAAATGAAGGGAGAGAGATCACTACCCTACTTAGCAAATGTAGCTAGCGAGTTTAACCTACTCAAACAGAGGGATGCTATGTTAGCTAGCTGGCTATGACTATCCAACACTGGAACTCTTCCAAGTCAAGGTAGGCTTTGGTTTTACAAATGTATTGTCACCGGGGCCCACTGGTGTAAATGTTAAACTGCTTACTGACTGTACACTGTACTAACTGTGTTTGTTTGATCAGTGGTGTATTCATTCCGCCGATTCTATTGAAAAAACGTTTCTTAAACTGAAGCAAACGGAACGAAACTGGGATAAACCTACCTGAATTTGTACAATAGAAACTCTCATTTGCAACTGTTGGACTAATGACTACACCCTAGATGAGCTAGATGTAATAGAAATAAGGCCATGCTCAAACATTTTTTGCATCATCCCTCATCTTAACGGCACCGAACGCCACAGGTTCCATACAGTAGTCCGGGACCCAAAGGAGAGAAGGTCGTTTTCAGACAGAACTCACTGTTACTCTCCTCAGTACACCTTTACCTGAGCTGACCTGCTTGATATAAATACCCACATCTGATCTCTGGAAATGGGAGCGCTCTGTTAAAAAAACAGCTAAAACAGAGCACTGATCTGATGATCGACCACGGCCCAGTCACTGCACTGCTCCAAATAGCCTGCTCCACATTTAGCAATCAGGGACTGTGAGGAGGTTGAAGGAATTTAAAACGATCACATCTTCAATTCAAGAGTTTCATTCCAAAACGCTATATATCCATTTTCAGAAATGTTGGTAAATTAGCTTTTATTTTTTAAAGAAATTATGAAAGAGATTGCTGTGTTTTTTCACTACCTAATCATGGCATGGGGTTGTTCAATGACATATGTATTTGTTTAAAATCTAACACTTTATGGTTTACAAATAATCATGTTTCTTTTGTTGCAAAATGCTATATATCAGGCCTCACTCAGAGAAATAAGTAGTACTGCTAGGTTTTACACAAATGTAACAAATAACTACATTTTTAATAAAGAAATGTAGAAATGATACATCTGTGACATCAATATTTAAAATGTAAAATGTCAATACATTTTAAATGTATACATTTGACATTTTTGTCATTTAGCAGCTGTTCTTATCCAGAGCAACTTACAGTAAGTTACAGATACAGTAGCCTATGTTTGGGCGGAGCTGCACCCTGGACAGCTCCTCTATCCAATACACAAAATATACAAACCATAAATCTGGTATCTGATAGAGATTTGATGCTAAAGAGACAACTAAGACTTCATTTATATGCAGGTTCATGCACTCTCTGGCACCCTTTTCACACTACCGTGCCCAGTACAGTTGGGCTTGGGCTTGGTTTGGCTCAGTAGTGTGTGAAGGGTATGGATGAGAGATGGTGGACTTATCCAAAGACATCTTCAAAGTACACATAGCAAGCAGCTGACCATCATGGAACCCCATTGTGCTAAGCTATAGATATAGCTCTAAGGGCTACACCTGATGATGTAATTTCTGTTTACTCCAGCAGTCACTCCTAAGTAACTGAGACAAGGTGACGAAGGTGAGCTTTTACGCAACACTGACACCCAACAGGGAAGCATAAGAAGGCAATTTGAACCTGATGCCTGCATGGGCCATCTTATTGAAAGCCACACATCGCAGTAAACAAAGGTAGCGTGGAGAGGCACATGAAAACAGGGTTAGCACCGCTAATCTCATTTAGCTAATGTGACTTCATCCCATTCTGAGGGTAGAGCTTAGTATAACTTATAGATAAAGAGGAGCACATTGAAATGGAAAATGACAGACCAGGCTATAGTCTCCAAAAAGACAGACCACCCAATGCAGTCAAAATTCCTGTGTTTGTATCATATTGTACAACAGCTGATGAAACAAACTGTAAAAGTCACACAAAAAAATATATCAGTGTTATTTCATGATAGTTGCTGGTTGAAAATACAATCTACAAAGGATCCTCGAATAAGCATATTTTGCATGGGTGGAGTTTCAGCTTGCCTGGTGACATCACCAGGCGGTAAATAATTTAATAGACCGATAACAAAGAGAGTTTCAAACCTCTCTGCCAATAACAGCTAGTTGTCCGTTTCCAGGTGCGCTTCCCCCCTCCACTCAGACCACACCTGCACAGTCCTAGCAAAATTATTGCTTGAGAAATTGTTTTTTTCTAAAAAGCCATGTTTTTTTATTTTTTGCCATTTTTTTGTGAGGAATTTTACCCCCTTTTTCTCCCCAATTTCGTGGTATCCAATTATTAGTAGTTACTATCTTGTCTCATCGCTACAACTCCCGTACGGGCTTGGGAGAGACGAAGGTTGAAAGTCATGCGTCCTCCGAAACACAACCCATCCAAGGAGCACTGCCTCTTAACACAGCTCGCATCCAACCCGGAAGCCAGCTGCACCAATGTGTCGGAGGAAACACTGTGCACCTGGCGACCTTGGTTAGCGTGCACTGTGCCCGGGCCGCCACAGGAGTCGCTGGTGCGCGATGAGACAAGGATATTCCTACCGGCGAAACCCTCCCTAACCCGGATGACGCTAGGCCAATTATGTGTCGCCCCACGGACCTCCCAGTCGTGGCCGGCTGCCCTTTTTTGCCATGTTAATGGTAAACTATTACATTAAAGCTGCAATATGTAACTTTTTGTGTCTTTTCCTTTCAGTGTTGTACACCAGCTTCAAGCAGCTGAAACATTTTTGGTTATTGAAAATATATTTCACAGTGGTTTAGATGGTACAACGATTCTCTAGACATTGCTTGTTTTGTCACAAAAACTGAAATTAGGAAAAACTATTAGGAAATGGTGGAGGGATTTCTGCATATTGCACCTTTAAGGCACTTCATTGTTACTGAGAAATTATTTGATATTTATATAAAATGGCTCCACTTTCATGTAGGCTTCAGTATCAGATTTTGAATCATTGCAGTATCATATCAGCACTGTAGACTTGGCATAACAAAATGGCTCCCTCAAATTCAGCCTTTTCTATCCCTAATTCTTTAGAGCCCCTTTACCCCACAGACTTATTCAGCAGGGTGCTAAATATATAGTCCATTGTAGTTAGAAATGTAAGAGCAGACAGTTGGGAAACATGTCTTAAAAATATGTTGGTAACATACAATACAACTCCGTCTGAATGTTCTGTAACGTGTCACCCTAAACAACTAAACAAACCCCATGCCAACACCACCCAACCATTTCCTGGATGTCAGTTGGCTCGCCACCTTGAACCTGAACAGTAGGTGTATATCCCAGTTCCTCGCTGTAATCCTAGTCCTGTGATTTGGTTGCGCTGGATGATTGTGCTGCTAAGCCAGATAAAGCCTCTCTACGTTAATCGCAGCTGGGCCTCCGAGTACCAATCTCAGACCTCGACTTCGGAATGGTTGTGGCCAAATCACTGAGTCCAGGGGTGTGTTCATGAGGGCACAACAATGGACAACAAAAATTAGCATTTCTAAATTGGACAAATTCAGATACTACCTTCCCACTTCACTCCATTTCAGACCATTTTCATGCCTAATGAATATGTAAAATAATGTAAAAAAGCTACAGTTAAAATTCCTTGCTTAGAACATGAGAATGTATGAAAGCTGGTTGTCACATGCTTTGTAAACAACAGGTGTGGTGTTACATGAAATGCTTACTTTTACGGGTCCTTCCCAACAATGCAGAGGAAAAAAATAAAGAGAGAAATGTTGCAATTCTACAAATTTTGCCATGACTTAAGGCCATGTTAATAATATCTGAGTGAGAGTGACTAACAAAAATCAATGGGGGCCCCCTGGAGGTCAGGGCCACTGGGCACCTGCCCTGCATGCCTGGTCAGTATTCAGACATAATTACTACAAATTTACAGTGCCTTCAGAAAGTATTCACACCCATCGACTTTTTTTACATTTTGTTGTGTTACAGCCTGAATTTAAAATGGATTAATTTGAGATTTTGTGTCACTTACCACACAATACCCCAGAATGTCAAAGTGTAATTATTACAAATGTAATAAAAAATGTGAAGCTGAAATGTCTTGAGTCAATAAGTATTCAACCAATTTGTTATGGAAAAATGTTCTTATCAAGTCAAAAAATAAGTTCACTCACTTTGTATGCAATAATAGTGTTTAATGGGATTTTTCAGTGACTACCTCATCTATGTACCCCACACATACAATTTTCTGTAAGACCCCTCAGTCGAACAGTGAATTTCAAACACAGATTCAACCACAAAGACCAGGGAGATTTTCCAATGCCTCGCAAAGAAGGGTACCTATTGGTAGATGGCAAAACTTGCACCCTTGTGTGTTCTACTATTCTAACTCATACCAGTAATTGGAGACCGCAACTGAGTTCCTAATTATTATAATTCTTTGCCATTTTAAAGCAAGTTTTCTGCAGTTCTACACATTTTGCCATGGGGCGGAGAGAAAATGTGGCAATTTTATTTTAAAAAGTACCTGCACTTCTAAAAATGTATAATTTTTTTGGTTTGTTGTTTGACAGCTAATTTCCTGCAATTCTACCCCATTTGAAATTACTTATGCCATGTTATTAATGATATCTGACTGACATAACAATATAAAAATGGCTAATTCACAACCAAATTTTGAACTGGCACCTTGTGTATTCCACTATTCTAATTCTCAACAGTAAGCTGAGACCTAGACTGAGTTCCTAGCCGCCTGGGGCCCTAGGCGACCGCTTATGTCGCTTCTGCCTGGAGCCGGCCCGGATTGAGTATCAGGAGATGAAGAGATAAGGAGAACAGAGAAGACACATCGGTGAAGGTATAATAATAGACAATTAAAATACAACAGAGGACATAAAGACAGAGAGAGAGAGAAAAAAAGGCAGTAAAGAAAGTGAGGAGACAGCCAGAAAAGAGCTACAGTAGGGGTTTGACGCTGTGTCACCGTCTCCTAGAGACCCGGGATGCCCACACTGTGCCAACCATGACATCACCACTTCCATTCGGGGGGCCTACAGCCATTCGGGGGATCCACTGCCACTCGGGGGGCCTACACTGCCAATAAATATCTCACCTCCAACTCTCCTGACCAAACCATCTTTCACTCTTGTTTCACGATATTGCATCCAAAACCATTGCTTCGTTTTCCTTTTACAGTATTCCATCTAGCTCCATGTAGGCTACTGAGGAGCTTGACTCTTAGGTAAGAGGCTGCGAGGGGAGACGGAACAGTCATTTCTCAATTTTGAAACACCCTTTTTTCACAGATCTTTTGTTTTGACTTCTCTCATAAAATCATTAAGAATTAGGGAAGTGAATTGTATGATGCCGCAAGACGCAAACGATTATAAGTTGGTAATGAACACTAATTGCACCACAACTTTGTGCTTGTGTAACCACAACTCATCTACAGCCCACACAGCCAGTAACACATCGGAATATCTCTTATGCATATTGCATGGCAAATGCTCTCAGGGTAGCCAACACACACACACACAATCCTAAGGTGGGCATCTCCTCTCCATACTTCTGTCCAAGAGGTGTCAGTGTTCATGTAATGATTATAAAATGGCTGTCAAAATTAGTCAGATGCACAGTGACATGTCATCCATCACCATGACAAACCCAAGACAGGATCACAGGGTTGAATAGACAACAACCAGGGGACACGAATTATGAAAAATACCTGTCAAGGTGACCTTCAGCACAATGACAAGTGATACCATGATACCATTGCTTAAGGTGAGAAAACCCAGAGAGAGAAAGAACATTCTCTGTCCTTTTCTATCTCACAAATCTTATTTTGGGAATCCAGTAAGCAAGGAGGTGGAAATTCCCATAAAATATCCCATAGATATGCCTCTTCAAGTGAATGTTAAGCGCTATGTAACATTTTTGGACAACGGATTTCCATTATGGAGGTTATGCATTCAAAACTTTTCGGCCCATTCATGTTTTGTCCCTCACTGTATTTGTGATTTGGATTGTGTCCTTACTTGGAATGTTGAAATGTATGAGTATGTTTGTTGAGGCTTGAGGCATATGTCTTCCCTTCAAGGCAAAAGCTCACACAATACACACAGAAAAAAATAATCAAGAATAGCTGCAACCCATATCATGAGAATGACACCAAGCCAGCATGGTGACAAATCTAATCCTTTTGTTTCCTCGGGGAGAATTGTAGTATGGAACTACGTCAAAAAAAAAAAAATGCAGGGATGTAGGCTACATGAAATTGATCTCCCCAAAAGGACCATCTTTGCTTGCACGGCTCGCTTGAGCCCAAGCACCTCAGTGCCAATTGGATGCCTGGTACTCCAGGCCTAGTCAGCAGATTTGGGATCAGGATGAGAGATGGAGCAGGACGACCATTGGGGACCAGTGGGAATAGAAGCCTTCAGTAGAGGATCAATGTTTACTGCTGTACTGCGCCGTTCAAGGGAAACATCACATCAGCCCAATATTCCTGCTTTCAGCAATAATTGCCTGTCTGTGCTGTGACTGCTGTCTGTTCGCTCGTTCGACTGCTCGTACTCCCGCTCTGTCTCTCTGATAATGAAGATAAAACTATCTGTCCTTTCTCTTTGCTCATTTGAGCTGTTCTTGACATGACATGGACTTAGTCTTTTACCAAATAGGGCTGTCTTCTGTATACAAACCCTACCTTTTCAAAACACAACTGATTGGCTCAAATGCATTAAGATGGAAAGAAATTCCACAAATTAACTATTAACCAGGCACACCTGTTAATTGAAATGCATTCCAGGTGACTACCTCATGAAGCTGGTTGAGAGAATGTCAAGATTATGCAAATCTGTCATCAAGACAAAGGGTGGCTACTTTGATGAATCTAAAATATATTTTGATTTGTTTAGCACTTTTTTTGGTTACTAAATGATTCCATGGGTGTTATTTAATCGTTTTGATGTCTTCACAATTATTCTACAATGTAGAAAATAGTACAAATAAAGAAAACCCTTGAATGAATAGGTGTGTCCAGACTTTTGAATGGGACTGTATGTGTGTGTATATATATATATATATATATATAAAATTAATGACACTGTATGTTCAGATTATAAACATAATTGTATATGTTCCAGCACACATATCAATAACTGTGCTAAACCATGAGTCATGCATTCACCGGACTTTGGGTATATGAACAGGAATAAGCAATTAACAACTTCCGCATGGTTGACTTAGGGCTTGATTCAATCAAATCTGCTTTAGCCAACATCCGCATAGCGATTGTTTTGGCAGTGTCTGTTTTGGAGGGGAAGTCAGACCGAGTGCTGTGTGAAACAAAGGTGACACAGTACTCAGTCTGGTTAGACCAAGCTAGGCAATCTAGCTAGCTAGACTAAATCACAGCTTTATGTAAGGCAACACACATTGGACCATCTTTGAATGGTGGATTGTATTTTGGCCAAGCTATTCCGAGCCTTATTACTGTTATTATTGTTGTCTGTGTGTTTGCGTGTGCATGTTTGTTTCCTTCATGGAATCCTGTTGTTATTCATAGATTGCACTTCGCTTCAACAAATTAGTTGATCTAAATAAAAGGTCTCCGTGATTACAGTAATTTGAACATATTTCCCCAGACATGCAACCTGTCAGCCAGGTCATGAACCAACACTCCTAATCCCGGTGTGAGAGTGGTTCTTTGTTTCAAACCCAATCCCAAATCCTGACAGATTAGGAAGTAAGCACAGTCCAGACACCAAATTAATGGGGAGACGAACTGACTAGAAATTAAGATACTGTTCTCAACACTTCCTCGTTGGTTTTGGGTCAAATTCAGGAATAACAACGACCTCTTTTGTTAAAGAAACCAGAATTTGTATTGCACTAAATAGCGATATTAGGCCTAATGTGCAACATAATGTTCTATTTTCTCCCGAGATTGCCAAACAATTTGTATGTTGATATATGCCCATTTGTATGCCCATCGGTCATTAATGTTTCAACCTCTGTGTTGAGAAGTCAGGTTTTTACCATAATTTCCTGGTTTTAAAAGTGCACCAAAAATGACACTAACCATAAGCCTTAGCATTTCTGCAGACACAAACAGACCCTGGGTCTGTTCTAACGCGACCACCTGCAAATCTAAGGCTGATTGTTCTTCCTTTGTGGGAGTGGTAGCAAACCAACCTTTA
The DNA here is from genome assembly GCF_036934945.1 of Oncorhynchus masou masou. Classification (NCBI taxonomy): domain Eukaryota; kingdom Metazoa; phylum Chordata; class Actinopteri; order Salmoniformes; family Salmonidae; genus Oncorhynchus; species Oncorhynchus masou. The sequence continues at coordinate 49,148,265 of NC_088233.1, forward strand.
TTTGCATGCAATTAACATATATTAATATGCATTACCATTTCTCCCGACAGTGGAAGAACTGTTCAAGCGTGATGCATGAAACAGAGGCTAGTTCACCCGCACCACGCACAATGAGTGGCAGCGGCTCCCAAACTGTCATCAAAAGTCTGGCGAGGGACACTGCAATGTTTCAGACAGCACTCAATCCCCGCTCTTCCAAATAGAAAGTGAGGTAGTGGTGTTTGAACTAGGGCTAAGACTCCATCGATTTGAAACTATTAAGTAAATCGTTGTAGCAAATTATACATGCATAATGACGACGGTAATCCCAAAGTCCTTCAAATGTATTTAAAATGGATGAAGTTGGATCACCTGATCGTGCCTGTCTGCCAGTTTCAACCAGAATGCTTTGGCAGACCACTACAGTTTATTAAGCTTAATGTCTATGGATGTGGAATGGCCAGATTTTTATGGATATGGTTATTTAAATCACTAAATTTCCTATAAACCTGGTAATATGAATTGAATGAATGGGAACGTAAATAAAACGGCAACACACTCCATAATCTATGTTGCCTACAGGTATGGCAAATGTCTCTATTTGCCTTGGAGGTTGCGTCATGAAATTAACAACCAAAGGGCTTGATTCAATCTGTATCGCAGAAGTTCAGCGCTATAGCGCGATTTAAATTTAAAGGCAATGATGCGGGAACATTGCCATTCACGGTAAAATTTGCACATGACGTCTCAACTGGAAATGACCTTTAAATTTAAACTGCCCTAACTACAGCGATACAGGACGACCATTGAGCCCAAAGCACACCAGAACACGTGTCTTGTTTTTCCTACAGACCATTGTCCAGTCTACATATCTGCTCAAATTACCATAACCCTATCAGGAAACAAAGCATTTATCCTAGTAAAGTGTATGCAGGCTGTGTGGGTTGAACAGTGGGTAGCAATGACTGTGTGACTCAACACAGTAGCCTCAGGCTAAACCTAGCCTTGCTAAGCTAGCCAATAGCTCTACAAAGCTTGATGAAATGCTATAGGCTACGACTGATATGGCTAGCTCCTAGAGAGCACCCAAACAGGTTTATCTAATGCACATTAGCTTTGACTTTTGCCCACAAAAGCATTTAGGTGACTGTCAAGCTGGTGCACTTTCACTTGACTCTGGTGGGTGAGAAAGCTACATTATGTTCAAGTTGTTCTTCGTTGGGATTCAAAGCATTACCCCAACATTTGTGCCTGCCAGGCTGATTATTTTATTGTAAAAAAACAAAAAATACACACAAAAAAAACAATGGTAGCCCCTCCACTTTACAGTCATACTAATGGCTAATTCATTAATTTACATAAACTTTCATTATATTACAGAAGGAGGCGGCAGGGTAGCCTAGTGGTTAGAGCGGTGGACTAGTAATCGGAAGGTTGCAAGTTCAAACACCTGAGCTGACAAGGTACAAATCTGTTGTTCTGCCCCTGAACCCTGAACCCACTGTTCCCACGCCGTCATTGAAAATAAGAATGTGTTCTTAACTGACTTGCCTGGTTAAATAAAGGTAAAATATATATATATATTAAAAGGAGAATGAATGCAGTATCCTATCAATTCGCTAACATCATTTGAATCCCTCTTTCATCCCTACTCTTCCTCTGTTGATCAGTATTTCCATTCATCATCACTGGTCGTACAGTCGGCAGGCACACACACACATACACACAGGCTGCGTCTGAATCACACAGACCATTGCTGAGTCACTGGAGGCCTGGGACAGTCCCAATTCACCCAGCACAACACTAGTATCCATAGGTAACAACATTGCTACAGAATCTCAAAGAAAAATGTATTAAACAGCAGAACAAATCATCTTCATGACACATTTCTTTACAACATTCACAATAACACAGAAAGAATGCTGCCCTAGGCAATAGCTGAACAAAGAAAATCAGTACCAACATTTCTGACATTGACAAACGAGACTAATTCATCCAGTTTACGATTAATGATCTTAAAATCTTTAGAAAATGCACCCATTCCTAAGTGACGTAAACTTTATTATAGTCTATTTGGGAGTTTAGAGGGACGTTTGTGCGTGCTTGTTTTGATTCTCAATATTGTCCTCGATGTACGGACAGGTAAACACACGTAACGTCGTTCTCAACAACGTATCAATATCACGCCCACTCGCGGTTAAAAGAACATACATCATCCAATCGAGCGGAACGAATCGAGCGGAACGAATCAAGGCGCCCAGTGGAAACAAACCAGCATTCTATTGCGCCGATTTAATTGCATTCCTATCTCAATATATTCAATACTACATCTTAATGAATACCACGGCTACATTTTTTTAACCTGATACAGTTCAATATTAAAACGAATTATGCCACATGCGCGTGTGTAATCTTCACTTCATAGTCCATTAATCCAGTTACTTTGGACGAGGCAAAGAGTGGTTCAACTCCTCACCTGAGCGTTCTGTACCGCTCTCCCATATGTCAAGGTAGGTTTAAATAAGTGTCTGATTATTTAATGACTTAGTACTGTCTGGCATTTTTTTTCAACAAATTACTGTCACGGAAAATATGCTATTCAAACAATAAGAATTAAATGTTAATTAAAAAGTCAATCTGTACACGGGAATACGGTGGATAAATCAGATGCGTCTAAAAATGGGCTCATGATGTTTCTGATGAAATACATTGAAATGTAATGCAGTCATCTGAGGATAAGGGGAGAGGAGCCAGTCACCATACGTCACAAGTCTATCGGTACACATCTAGTCTACCATTGATCAATTCCATGCAAACATAAGGATAACGGACTCCATTTTAGGAACGGCTGAACATATAGCCTAATCATTCGGCATATTTTATGTAAAACCGATTTGCCAGGATTACTTGTCATAAACAGATTTACATACCGTTACCGATGCCGAGCCACTTAAGCGTAGAGTCGTGTGTCTAGAAACCAGAGAGGAGCATTGGTGGTGTGCGCGTCAGGCGCGCGGGCGGGGTGAGGAGGATGAGGGAGGGATTGGAGAGAAGATTGGCAGATTTTGATACGAATGCAGGCCTGTGGTAAAGCGGAACGGGATGCGGCAGCATCATCTGCAGCCACCAGCCGTCTATGGTTCAGCTACGACTTTTTGGGCCAGTGAGGGGCGCTATGCGACTCACATATTGCACCAGCTTTAACTCTTCCACTGCTAAGACTAAGCACAAAACATTCTGGTGAGTAAGACAGGGTCGGACTGGGACAACAATTCGGCCCTGTCCGCACCACCAACTCATCCTAAAAACGAAAATCCTACAATATATATACTGCAATTCAGAAAGTATTCACACCACTTGACTTTTGCCACATTTTGTTGTTACAGCCTGAATGTAACATTTATTCAATTTAGATTCTGTGTCACTGACCTACACACAATACCCCATAATGTCAAAGTGGAATTATGTTCATCACACATTTTTACAAATTAATAAAAATGAAAAGCTGAAATGTCTTGAGTCAATAAGTATTCAACCTCTTTCTTTTGGCAAGCCTAAATAGGTTCAGGAGTAAAAATGTGCTTAACAAGTGACATAATGAGTTGCATGGACTCACTTTGTGTGTAATAATAGTGTTTAAACTGATTTTTGGATGACTACCTCAACTCTGTACCCCACACATATGTAAGGTCCCTCAGTCGAGCAGTGAATTTCAAACCCAGATTTAACCACAAAGACCAGTGAGGTTTTCCAATGGGTGAAAAACTAATAATACGCCAGACACTGAATATCACTTTGAGCCTGGTGAAGTTATTACACTTTGGATGGTGCATCAATACACACAAAAAGATACAGGCGTCCTTCCTCACTCAGTTGCTGGAGAGGAAGGAACCACTCAGGGATTTCACCATGAGGCCAATGGTGACTTTAAAACAGTTACAGAGTTTATTGGCTGAGATAGGAGAAAACTGAGGATGGATAAACAACATTGTAGTTACTCCACAATACTAACCTTAATGACAGAGTGAAAAGAAGGAAGCCAGTACAGAATGCAAATATTCCAAAACATGCACCCTGTTTGCAATAAGGCACTAAAATTAACTGTGGAAAAAATGTGGGGGAAAAATTTACTTCATGTCCTTATACAAAGCTTTATGTTTGGGGCAAATACAACACATCACTGAGTACCGCTCTTTATATTTTCAAAAATGGTGGTGGCTGCATCATGCTTGTTAGGATAAAAAATAAATTGAATAGAGCTAAGCACAGGCAAAATCCTAAAACACCAGGACTGGAGTTGCTTACCAAGATGACATTGAATGTTCCTGAGTGGCTTAGTTACAGTTTTGACTTGAAAATAGCTGTCTAGGAATGATCACCAACCAACTTGACATAGCTGGAATAACTTTAAAAAGAATGTGAAAATATTGTACGATCCAGGTGTGCAAAGATTTTAGAAACTTACCCAGAAAGACTCACAGCTATAATCACTGCCAAAGGCTGTTCTAACATGTATTGACTTGAGGGTGTGAATACTTCATTTTCAATAAATTAGCAAAAAAAACACGTGGTGATCATCCATTCACCTACTCTGTATCTCACAAAGACACGGCGGATGGAACAAAAAATCTCAAATTTGGACTCACCAGACCAAAGGACAGATTTCCACAGGTTTAATGTCCATTGCTCTTGTTTCTTGGCCCAAGCAAGTCTCTTCTTATTATTGGTGTCCTTTAGTAGTGGTTTCTTTGCAGCAATTTGACCATGAAGGCCTGATTCACGCAGTCTCCTCTGAACAGTTGATGTTGAGATGTGTCTGTTACTTGAACTATGTGAAGCATTTATTTGCCTCAATTTCTGAGGCAGTTAACTTCAAAGAACCTATACTCTGCAGCAGAAGTAACTTTGGGTCTTCCTTTCCTGTGGTGGTCCTCATGAGAGCCAGTTTCATCATAGTGCTTGATGGTTTTTGCGACTGCACTTGAAGAAACTTTCAAAGTCCTTGAAATGTTCCAGATTGACTGGCATTCATGACTTAAAGTAATGATGGATTGTCATTTCTCTTTGCTTATTTGAGCTGTTCTTGCCATAATATGGACTTGGTCTTTTAACAAATAGGGCTATCTTCTGTATACCACCACTGCACAACTGATTGGCTCAAACGCATTAAGAAGGAAATAACTTCCACAAATTAACTTTTAACAAGGCACCTCTATTGAAATGCATTCCAGGTGACTACCTCATGAAGCTGGTTGAGAGAATGCCAAGAGTGTGCAAAGCTGCAATCAAGGCAAAGGGTGGCTACTTTGGAGAATCTAAAATATATTTTGATTTGGTTAACACTCTTTTGGTTACTACATGATTCCATGTGTTATTTCAGAGTTTTGATGTCTTCATTATTCTTCTACAATGTAGAAAATAGTCAAAATAAAGAAAAACTCTGGAATGAGTAGGTGTGTCCAAACTGTATATATACAGTACATTCATAAAATATCCCGACCCCTTGACTTTTTCCACATTTTGTTACGCTAGTCCAAAACAAACAAAAACTTCACACAATTCTGTCATATACGCAAAATGTTTAGACTGGGAAGCATGAAACAGGCTTAAGATAAGTTTTTAACATGTCATTAACCACATCAATATGATTTTGTAATTTGATCCCCATATGCAATGTAGATGACGCTGCATTAAATCATTAATTTGTGCAGCATGACTGATTTACAGACGATCTGGAACTTAGCCAAAGATTGCCAGCTTCAGACATGGCACCAGTGTAATTCTGAGGGTCATTCAAAACTCCTTGTCATTAGCATCTCTTTTGTAAATGAATTAGGGTGAAGTTTCCCCTAGGTACAGATCTAGGATCATCTTCCCCAATCCTAACCTAACCATTATTGGTGGGAATGCAAAACTGGCCCAAGATCAGCGTCTCTGGGCAACTTAACACCTACATCTCACAAGGTATGCTACATTTCACTGCTCAGCAGTGCTCTTTTTAGACCTCACCTAATATCACACACACACACCCCAAAGTAAACATTCCTGCCATGGACTGTGTTCTGTTACAGTATGTGTCCAGGGCTGATACGCCCCCCGTCAACCCAGGGTTGGATTCTGTTTGGCCCACCAGGGTACCATTGATGTGTGTGGTGTGGGAATGGTCTGAGAGATCAATGGGATGATGAGATGGTTGTCGTCCCTCTGACCTAAGCTTTATCTCTCTCTCTCTCTCTCTCTCTCTCTCTCTCTCTCTCTCTCTCTCTCTCTCTCTCTCTCTCTCTCTCTCTCTCTCTCTCTCTCTCTCTCTCTCTCTCTCTCTCTCTCTCTCTCTCTCTCTCTCTCTCTCTCTCTCGAGCTATCTATCTATCCTCCCTCTCACCTTTCCTTCTCCCCTTTTTTCTATGTATTTCTCCATTTTCTTTCTCCATCTTTCTTTTCTCTCTCTCTCTCTCTCTCTCCGAGCCAGACTACAGTGATATCAGGCCCTGGGATCAATATGAATGTTTTGAATAATTCAACATCTGCTTCAATAATGCATGATGTGTGCACACACACGCACACACAAACACATACATACACACCGTTTTGGAGAGATGGTGCTCTTACACCAGAGTATGTGCTACCCGGGATCCTTGGGATGTACATACCCCATTTAAGTTTACATTTAAATTGGTTAAGGTTATGGTTAAGGTTAGGGTAAGGGTAGGGGTTAGGGTTAAGGTTTAGGGTAGGGACATCCCAAGGATACCACAGACCCTCACGCCAGGTGCCCCTGAAGCCACTTTTTACTCTTGGCTATTTGATTCTCTATTTGTAATCATGGGATTTTTTCCCCCATTCATAGTATACATTTGTGAGGTTCCACAACTGTATGAAGTCTACATGAAACGAATCTAATCAGTGACATTGCCTTGTGCTTTTGGGTATTGTAGATTTTCATGTTGTACTGAATTAATACAAAAGGGAGAGATTTAAAAAGAGTAGAAAATATTTAAACAACTGATACAGTATGCTCCATAATTGGCCATTAGCCCTGTACCAAAGGGTTTCTAAGATATCCACTCACCCTCTCCTGCTGGCTCAAGAAATGGTAAAATCACAAGGATCCATACCCCGCAGTGCCGAAGCGCTGTCTGAGTCTTTCATCTGAGATGCTAAATATCTGTCACCAAAGAGAATACTCTTACCTTGCAAAACCTTACCATTCTCAATATTCTTTCTACAGTGCCCCACAACAGATAAAACACTCCACCTATTTCTGTGGGTGAGTACAGGGAGGAATATTGTACCTCCGAGAGACCACTTGAACTGTCGAGAGTTGAACATGAAAAATGGAGGCTGGCAAAAACCTTGATCCATGTATTGCTCTTTCTGAAACATTTTCAGTGAAACCTCAGCGAAAGAAAATTAAACCTTACAGAATGAGACCCAGCAACATTTCTGAAAAATGACTCGACATTTACACGCTGATTATTTTATTACACCACTCTTCCCATTGGGAGAGTTAACGTGCACTAATATGCCTGGTGAGTGTAAATGGGATTAACGGACAGTCAGTCCACCATGATGACACTGCATTTTACTGCTATTGGATTAGCATAGCAGCAGCAGATTGGATGTACTGTAGCTAGTGACTATGGGCCATTGAGTACGTCTGTGCGGTAGCATATGCCTATTTCCCAAATAGCACCCTATTCTCTGTATAGTGGGTGGCACCCTATTACCTTCATGGTGTAGCACTATGTAGGGAATATGGTGCCATTTTGAGCACAGCCTATAATTTATCGGCATAAGCCTAATACTCATAGTTAATGTCAGCCCATTGTTAGCCTTTTACAATGTTCACTGGATTCTCCCTACAGTATGCACTCCTGTGTATCTCATTTTGACTTCCCTTTCTCAATCTGTAGCCCTGTAAACTCTTTCTCACCTCCTGCTTAGCTGTAATGCACTGTAGTAGAGCAAAAACGCTTCCTAGAGAGCACAAGTCAACCCAATGTGCAGGGAGGTGGAAATAGAGAAGTCAAGTGCACGGCCATGTTCTGTTGGTTTAGATACTATTGACATGTAAGGAAGCTGGCAACTCTTCATCCTCCATTCAAATAATGGCTATTTTTACAGACTCGTTTGCAGTGCGCGTGTGCCTGTGTGTGTGTGTCTTGACCCCGGCCTGTGCAACTGGGTCCTGGACTTTCTGACGGGCCGCCCCCAGATGGTGAGGGTAGGAAACAACATCTCCACCCCGCTGATCCTCAACACTGGGGCCCCACAAGGGTGCGTTCTCAGCCCTCTCCTGTATTCCCTGTTCGGCCATGACTGTGTGTCCATGCACGCCTCCAACTCAATCATCAAGTTTGCAGATGACACTACAGTGGTAGGCTTGATTACCACCAACGATGGGAAGGCCTACAGGGAGGAGGTGAGGGCCCTCAGAGTGTGGTGTCAGGAAAATAACCTCACACTCAACGTCAACAAAACAAAGGAGATGATTGTGGACTTCAGGAAACAACAGAGGGAGCATCCCCCTATCCACATCGACGGGACAGTAGTGGAGAATGTGGAAAGTTTTAAGTTACCCGTTACCCGGCGTACACATCACGGACAAACTGAAATGGTTAACCCACACAGACAGCGTGGTGAAGAAGGCGCAAAATCGCCTCTTCAACCTCAGGAGGCTGATGAAATGTGGCTTGTCACCGAAAACACTCACAAACTTTAACAGATGCACAATCGAGAGCATCCTGTCGGCGCTGTCTCACCGCCTGGTACGGCAACTGCTCCGCCCACAACCGTAAGGCTCTCCAGAGGGTACACCTACACCACCTGATGTCACAGGAAGTCCAAAAAGATCATCAAGGACAACAACCACCCGAGCCACTACCTGTTCACCCCGCTATCATCCAGAAGCCGAGGTCAGTACAGATGCATCAAAGCTGGGACCGAAAGACTGAAAAACAGCTTCTATCTCAAGGCCATCAGACTGTTAAACAGCCATCACTAACATTGAGTGGTTGCTGCCAACATACTGACTCAAATCTCTAGCGACTTTAATAATTAAAAATTGGATGTAATAAATGTATCACTAGTCACTTTAAACAATGTCACTTGATATAATGTTTACATACCCTACATTACTCATCTCATATGTATATACTGTACTCTATACCATCTACTGCATCTTGCCTATGCCGCACAGCCATCGTTCAGCCACATATTTATATGTACATATTCTTATTCATTCCTTTACACTTGTGTGTATAAGGTAGTTGTTGTGAAATTGTTAGATTACTTGTTAGATATTACTGCACGGTCGGAACTAGAAGCTTTAACATCTGCTAACCATGTGTATGTGACCAATACGATTTGATTTGTGTGTGAGTGTGTGTGTCACAGGAAAAAGTTGGTACCACACGTAGGTGTAAGGGTTGTTCACAATCAACTCCGACTATCAAAACACTACCATTCCTCCAAAAAAGTAACCCACAGCTCAACCTGGGCTACTACTCAGGGAGACTCAGAGTGCAGGGTGAACCAGTCAGAACCCTCGGGGCTAGCAGGGTAATTAATGGCAGTGACAAGAAGCAGAAGCCAGTTTCAGGGCCCTAAATGAGGTCGGAGAACTGGGCTGCACAGAATCACAGGGCACTAATAGGACCAGGAAGTGTCGGTTATAGAACATGGAAGTGTCTCAGGACCTCTTGATGACTCTATCACACAGTGTTATAAAGCAGTGCTCTACCACTATGGTCTGACTTGAAGAGTTAGAAAGACAAAAGGGTATAAACAGGAAGAAGAACAGCCTGGATGCTTGTTAAACATGTTGAATAAGTAACTATATAGTATTTATGGGTATTTATGGGTAGTATTTAACACTTTACTGTACCCCCCCCGTATGTGTTCATGAAGTCTTTATAACAGCTTCGTAAGACATAACATTTACCATAGTCAGTCATAAACATTTCTAATAAAGCTTCAACTTTGACAATCAATGTGATTAAGGCCTGATTACTTGTTGTTGCTGTTAGGTCATTAATACAATACATTCGGAATGTATTCCGACTCCTTCACTCTTACCACATTTTGTTGAATGGAGCAGGGTACAGAGAGATCCTTGATGAAAACCTGCTCCAGAGCGCTGAGGACTTCAGACTGGGACGGAAGCATGTATTGTTGTGTGCATTGTGCTTCACGTACCACCCCATTCGTTTCTTATCATGTGTGTGTGACTGCCTGGCTTAGTTAGAAAGTTCACATGAACTAGCTAACTAATAAGCTAGTGCACATCCAAACGTAAGGAAAAAAACATCCTTCTTGAAGCACAAAACTCCCTATCTAGACGTAAAAGGTGTAAAGGCTTGAAAAAAAGATGTTTTATGCAGCTTTATTGTTTTAGTTAGAACAAATCTGATGAAAAGGGTGGATTAGACCGAAAAATAGATATTATTTGTCCTTTTTCTTGTCACTCCAGTTGGCTCCCCCACGTGGAGGTTCGTGCTCTCTGATTGGTGCAAAGTCAAGTTGTCGGCCACTGCCGAGCATTCTACAAGTAGAAATGCAGATTCGTCAGTACCAAGTTGGCACGCAGCAGGTTCTAGCAAGAGATGGAACAACCTCCTACTGTGATAAGTACCTATTGGCAGTTTATCAGCAGTCAGATTCTTAGTGTGTTTAATGCTTTACAGTCAAAAGGCTATGTAGCCTATTATTGAACATGCAACTGCTGTAATGAAGCGGCTAATAAAATGTAATTTTTAAACATTTGCCAAAATGAATATGAAAACACTGCTCTAAACAGCGCATCTAATGCGATCAGTTTCAAACAGATGTAGGATCTTAATTTGATCAGTCTTTTGTTGATTAAAAATTCCCTGCTGTGCAGAAACAACAAACTTGTTGTGTATTTGAGGTTTAAAAAGGCTTCTAAAGTTTATAATATCCACCTTCAGATATAAGACTTGATTTGCCCTACAAAAAATGTATCAACCCCTTAAAAAAAAGTCAATTAGTTATAATCTACATAATAATTCACATTTCTTGTTACTCCAGGATGATTTTCCTGCTGTAGCCAACTGGCTCAAATTAAGATCCTACATCTGTATGTGACAGACATTAAAATCTCAGTTCCAAATTTAGAAAGCGTGGAATCTAAGTCACAATTAGAATGGGTTGCTAATATGACTAGGATTATGTTTTTGGCTTTCGGAAAATGAAAGAAAGTTGATATGAAAACCAATAGAATAGGAGAGAAATGCTGGTTTATGGCATGAGGAAGTCTTCACATTTCTATGGTTGGATTTTTGCTAGGCTATTTTGAAGCATTGACATTCCTCATTATTTGAAGTCAAGTAAAACATTCAGGTTTCAAACAATTATACTGCCTCAAACTCACATTTTAAAGTGGTAGGCAGTGGTGACCCATCATTCCTGTTTTGAGCCCCTCTTTGGTTGTTGCATGTTATTTTGGTATTAATACGTGTCACATATCAGTTTGCAAACAATGTAAAAAAAAAAAGTTTAAAAAAATTAGTATACAAACATGGTCTCTTTTTTGCTTTCTTGAGTAAGGCAGCTCCAAAATGTAAGTGTTTCAGCCTAGCACAGTGCTTTCTGTGGTGATGGGGCAGCCAGCGGAAAATACAGAGCTTTTAGGGGTTGGTAGTTTTCTCTAGTTGCGCCGTGATTGGCTCAGTGTTCTGTCACTCAAGAGGAGGAACATAGATGTAACTAAGAAAATTGGAACCATTGACCCTGGATCTTATTAATTATCATCTACCCACTACCCTCAAGCCACCTCTAACCTCTGTCATGTCACACAATGTATGAATTTTCACATACATTTTTAAGAGGTTATTTTGAAGTCGTAAAGGCAATTTTGGCATCACTGTGCTAATTTTTATTATTGAATTGGAGGGGATATTGTGCAGTGAGTTTTCTGACATTTTGTCTTCTTGTTGTGCCAACCTAAGATAAAGAATGGCACATAAAAGTAAAATATATTTTATTTAATATCCTATCATTTCTTACCACACGTTCTGTGTTATCATTACTGTCTCATATGAATCCATCTGATAGTGGCTTACCGTATTTGACAAACACACACACTATCCCAAGTCATCTCGCCTCCTCCTCCTCTCCACTTGTGGATCGTGTTGGGGAGGAAGTTCGATATGGCGATTGCAGCTGCTTTACAATCCCACCGCTCTCTTGCTTTCCTTCCATATCCCCCTTTCACAGAAATAATAAACGGCCTCACTACAAAGTAACCCATAGGCCTTTTGGGCATTGAAGCCCACATCCGCCCTCATTTCCCATAGCCCACTGCACCTTGCCCCAATTAACACTGAATGATCTCTGTGTTCTGGGAAGAAGTAACAGGTTGCTTCCCAAATGGTACCATGTTCCCTTTATAGTGCACTGGTCAAAGGTTATGCGCTTCATAGGGAATAGGGTGCTATTTAGGATGCAGACTCTGTCTGTTTGTACCATTACTGACTGAGAATAAAATGATCGGGAAAAACAAAACAGTTGAAGGAAAGAATAGTGGTTTGTTTGATAGTTTCAGTGGATATTGAGCCAGTTCTGTTGATGGGAACCCGGTGAGCACCATCGATACTTCCCATGTGAGGTTCATCCTACACACCTCTGTGTGTATCGGTGACTTAACTAAGCCTAGAAGGACTTAATCAGAGTAAATTGCTGACGGTAATCCATGCCTCATGCCTTGCTTCTCTGCTGGGTGTTAGAGGGGGATGTGTTAGAGACCACCAGAAAGGATACTGCACATCATTGCGGTCAAATCATTTTTAGGTCCGTCAGTGGGAGGGAGATGCGTGTGCGTGTGTGCGTGCGTGTATGATACACACCCTTGATGCTGTGTGTGAGTATGTTCATTGTTTGTGAGTGTCAAGTACAGATGACAAAATGAATAAACGGATGGAGCAAAATGTAGAAAATGCAGACAGGCACAAAATTCGCTGCAGACATCCTTTACAACTGAGGAGGCGAATCATGGGGGTTCGCTGCTGCACTTCCACCATCCGACACCTGAGTGTTCAAACTCCAAGCTCAGTACAGTAACGTACAGTATTGAAGAAGTCAGTCAGGAAGACTGCACTAAAAGGACCAGACATTGGAAAGGTTAGTGCAATAAGGGTTCCTTGGGATGTCCCTACACTAAACCCTAACCTTAACTTCAACCCTTACCATAACCCTTACCTAACCCTAACCTTAACCGTTTTAAACTTCAATGGGGTGACCTCAGAGTTCGGACGTCCCAAGGAACCTGTTTAAAATTGTGAAGGTGAGGGTTATGGGGCACTACTTTTGACCAGGACCCTATAGGGAATAGGGTGCCATTTGGGATGCGCCTGGGTGATCCTTTATGGAACAAATTAAACATTTTGATCAAATAAAGAAAACACAGGCTTCAAAGAGACACATGAATGACACACAGTTTCAATAGGCTTAAGGCTTCAAGGCCACACGGCTGACAACAGGAGTCACATACACTGGGTGTACAAAACATTAGGAACACCTTCTTAAAATTAAGCTGCACCCCCTTTTGCCCGCAGAATAGCCTCAATTCATCAGGGCACGGACTCTACAAGGTGTCGAAAGAGTTCCACAGGGATGCTGGCCCATGTTGACACCAATGCTTCCCATAGTTGTGTCAAGTTGGCTGGATGCCCTTTGGGTGGTGGATCATTCTCGATACACACAGGAAACTGTTGTGCGGGAAAAACCCAGCAGCGTTGCAGTTCTTGACACACTCAAACCGGTGTCCTGGACACAGATTAAGCTTCCTGAAATATTTTTTATGGAGTTTATCCATTTGAGCTTGCTCCAGGACTGAGTTGTGTCTTTCCATTGACTTTGAGCAACATGATCCCATTTATCTATTTCTGCAATGCAGGTGTTGAATTACCCTCATCATTCAGTGCCATTGATCTGCATTGTAGCCTATCTAATGCTGAACAGAAGAGTGCAATTGATAGCCCCCCCCCATCCCAGCCATCCCCGGCCCTCCAAAGCAGCCCCAGCCTCACTCAACCTGAGCTGCCTCAGAGAGCCAGCAGTCCCTTTGTCTCCACCACAGAGCTCAGAATCAGCACAATCTGATTTTGCTCTCAAGTGCCCTTGGCTGGGAACGGTGGCCTCGCTCACCCCCATTTCTGCCTGGAGGACCAGCATGCAGACGTGAAGTAATGCAGAGGTGGTCTAAAATGAGAACCACAAGCTCGGTTATGAACACACTGTTTTTCAACCCTTTATTGTGCTAGTGTTTTAAACCTCAGCGTTGACAGAATAAACCCATAATTATTGATGTGAGCAACTGCACAAAGCCATTGGAGGTGTTGTATGTTCTGACTATTCTGCATTTATTCCGTTTCTGCAAAGAGCACGAATCGATGAAACCTAAATCAGAGCAAAGTGGAAAACCGAGCTGTTGTTTGAATGTCAAACAAAAAAGTAGTGAGAGGTGACGGCATGGTCCATTACCTCATCACCACTGTTGTGTCAAGTCCAGTTTGCCGCTTCCAATTGAAGTAAATTACTACTAAAGGGCTTGTAAAACCTTTCATTGTTCCCTTGGAAACCACGTCTTAAAAAAAAAAATCACATTCAATTACAGCACATATCCACATATGTTATGAGATTCTTAAGAGCAACGGTCCTGGGATACTAGATCACTAAGAATAGATCGAAGCTGCCCACACAAGCAGGACACAGGGTCACTGATAGAGCAGATGGCTTTATGCAGCACAATGTCTGTGTGCATTTGGTAGCCATAGCAACGCTTTCGACACCTTGAAGCGACCTGGAAACACGGAAGGGTTGAAACTGGAAAGAAAAGTTACACCACTATAAAAAGAAGCATTCTTTTCAGATAGAACGTCCTCTGGATGTTTATCCTCTCGAAGGAATGCTGTGTCATTTCTGCTTGCTCTGATACGGCTCAGCACTTACTGTCGGTGCAGTGTAATAATCTATCCTGTAGTTTGTTTGTGTGTGTGTGCTCTCAAGTTACCTGGCAGGGAATTTACTCTCCTCCCCTCTCTCTAAAACCTGACTCTGCAGTACCCCTGCCCCTGACACAGCTCCCCAATAATAACCATGGTGATTATATATATTTATATATTTTTGATTTAACCTTTATTTAGTCAGTTAAAAAACAAATTCTTACTCACAGTGACAGCCTTAATTCACGTTAACCTAGTGGGTTAACTGCCTTATTCAGGGACAGAACGACAGATTCTCACCTTGTCAGCACGGGGATTCGATCCAGCAACCTTTTGGGTTATTGGCCCGACGTTCTAACCACTAAGTTACCTGCCGCCCCAAAAGATAAAGCAATAAAGAATGTGGAGGCTATGGGATGCCTGTCAAGCCCCTGGATACCATGCAGAAATGTCAACCACCATCACTATGAAATGTTGGTGTGTCTATAACATGTCCGCTGTAGCAAAGTGGGGCTCATCTTCATTGCAATGAATTCAAATTGCAGTCTCAAACCCTTAGTATCGTGTTTCACAGCTCATTTTATGTGACAAAGATGAATGAAGTAAGTAAGGATTACTATTATTATTCCTAGGCAACAGGTACAGGGATTACGTCTAACGTTCAAGGTGAATGAGGTAATAGACTTGTTCCAACATTAAAGAAATGCATCCTTACCTCCATCCTCATTTCATTTAATCACAAACCTGAAAAGGCTGGATTGGTGACCGCAATAGGGGGGTTACCACAAACGTGTCGTGTCTCGTCGTTCCTGTGTCGCTAATCGTTCATAGATCAGTGAGGTCCTGAAGGAAGTGAGGGAGGAAAGATGTTTTTTCAAAAGCATTTGAACAGGACCCAAGTCTCCATAGAGTACCTGGCCAGTCACCTCGCCTTGCACCAGAGTACTATTACCGTACCCTAGAATTCAGGCACGTGCACAGACAGGGTTTCCAGTCTCCAAAATGTCCTTTTCGGTGGTAGTATAATGTCCCCAAAAATGTATACTTTTTTGTTGTTGTTGTCATTGTTGTTGTTCTGAACCCAATGCCCGCAAGTCGTCGCAAAATTCTCATCTCAGCATCGAAACCAAAAAAGGCTGAGCATCTGGATTGTTGGCCAATGAACAGTCATCAGCATTGGCGAGGAAAGGCGGGCACGCATATCCAGATGAGTGACCAGAAAGAACTTGTTCAATTTCCTCCAGTTTTGCCTGGCAAAACAGAGTAGGCCGACGTTTTGAAAATCCATCACTGTTTTTGCCAGTAATGACAGGCTACATTTGCACAGCGATTGTGCGTGCGTGTTCGCGAGTTTTGTAGCATTCCTTTATGGGGGGTGGCGGGTCAAAGTTTGGGATACATGGGATACATGAGAGTGGCAAGAAATGGAGCTCGGTATAGTAATGGTAGGCTACAGTATTTCTGACAATCTTCTCTTTTGACTGGAATTGTGTCCTTGGTCCTTGGTTAATAAGTGCAGCATTTATTTCAGTTCAAAATAATTTAGCAAAATACTTTACTCATCGGTCAACATGTCCATTTTCATGGTTTCAGGATTAGTTTTGTTTGATAACACCCCAACATAAACCCCAACAGGTTTGTGCAAGGCCCTGATATAATTATATAACTTAATTTAATAGGATCTCTGTGTACTCTACCTATTAATGAAGTATCATCTTGTTTATATGAACATGAATTCTTGTCAATTGGTGTTAGAACATGGCCTGGTCCCAGATCTGTTTATGCTATCTTGCCAACACCTATGTCATGGCCATTGTTTGGCGTGACAAAGACAGGAGGTGGCAAGATGGCACAAACAGATCTGGGACCAGGCTAGTTCGAATAGGACCCATGTAGTCCAATGCCGTAGTGTGTGATGTCACACGACCCAGGTTTGACTGACCTCTGACCTCTGCAGAGAACTGGGCGGAGTGGCGCGTCACAAATAGCTGCAGCTGCTGGTCCAGGTCACATGACTTGAGGCTGATGTCCCAGGAGCGAATCCCTGGTGAAACAACACAGAACAAGAGGGCAAAATATGTTACATTAAAGGATAAGTTCTGTATTTTAGACCTTACTGTTATAAGTTCCTTACCCTGACAGTAGTCTATGGGTCAGAAGGAACCATAGTTTCTTTAAACAGCCACTACTAGCTTCTGTGGAAGGGATAGGGGCAAACGTACAATAGTGGCATAGACTACTTGCAGGGCTAAGAAACATATAACATTAATTTATACTTCCCCTTTAATGGATTTCTTATTAACTGCAGATCCTTATATCATTCAATAATGTATGAGGGGACTGAGCAAGAGCACAGGGGTAGAAAGGCAAGGAAATATGAAAACAACCAACGTCTCTGAAATCTCTGTAACCTTCATATTTTTAATATTTCAGTGCAACTTTTTTTTTTCTCCATTTCATGAGAGACTTTATTTCTCCAAAACTTAATTTAACCCTAACTGATATTGTATCTAATTGGAATGAATAAAAGTTGGTCCAGACAAACATGATGTTTTCTATCTATGTATTTTGTATGAATGTACTGGACTAGAACATATGGTAATTTAGTTAAGGAACAGTTTTTCCTAAAAAAAAAAAAAATCTGATTTACACATTTTCATCAATAACTATGACATCACAATAACATGACATGATAAGGTGTCATATGCTTATGACAAGCCTTACACTACATTAGAACTGCATCATAAAGCATTCTATGTGGATTCAAACTAAAGTGTTGCCAGAACAGGCACACTGATGAAGAGCAGTGAGTTCAGTACAAGTAAAACCGATTCTCAATAATGTTCCCGTCAAGACCCTCGTTCCACGAGGGAGAGCCTTTGTCAGATCGGATTCAGGCTAAGATTCTCTGAAGTTCAGAGAGAAGCCTGCGTCAGATCTCATTCAACAGGGCATAAACCGCAGGAGAAGCCTGTCTCTGATCCTATTCACTGGTAGGGAAAGGAGTCTGGGATAGGAGATTAATATAATTTACTTTCATCCACCCTCTCATCCTCCCCTTCATATCTCCCCATGTCTCAAAAATAATATGTACTGTACTCTGTATATGTCAGATCGTTGTTTTCCAGGTTCTGTTTTGCTTCACTGAGAGAGAGAAACGTTCCTTCCCCCACTGCAGACAACTGTGGTCTATTCTCTGAAGTGCTGTGTCACTGATACTAATTCTGGTAAAGGGCTCAATGCTCCTCGCTCAATTAGGTATTTTGTGTTTGGACTGACAAAACACTTCACAAAGAGGTGACAATGACATCCGTCATTATGACAGCCATTTTGACATGTTTTGATGTATACAAACTCTGGATTGCTGATGTATTGGCCAATGATAGGCTTTGAAGCCACCGGTCGGCCATATTGGCACTCCCCAGAAGAAGGACAAAATAACATGTATTTAAATATTGTTGTTGTTGTAGTGGGGACAGTAACATTAGTACTTTAGTACATTAGTACTTACAAAATTTTACTTTAAGGAAATTATTATTATTATTTGTATGTTTAGATCACATAATATAATTTAAAAGTATGCATTAAGGTGTTCCGTAATAGAAAATATATGTGACAAAAACAAATGTAGACATTCGTACATTTAATATAGCTTCCAAAATATATTTTACAATGGTGCCATGATGGAGGAGCGGTGGCTTTGAAACTTTGCCACCTGTCAGTCATCTAGTGTATATACAAATAATTGGTTTTGATTTCCTCGAATGGTGGAAGGTGAGATAAGATAGTGTGTATCCATCTTTCAATACCTGACTCCCCACTGACCACAAACTGGTTAAATCAACGCTTTGTTTATATGTAATTTGTCAATGTACAGTATTATGACATGGAATCTATGTGGAAAATATATTGGATTTTAAAAAACTGATCAACTGTTGTTTTCAGGATAACATTTTAACCACAGGAATATGTCATCATGGTAACCAATTTTCAACATAGACAACCCTTGTATAAAATATGTTGAATTTGTACCTTTGAAACAACGTCAAATCTTTACTGTAATATCCACTATAAGGAAAAAAACAGTATGCTGGGAAACGCCTCCTACTGGAGAGTCGATCTGTCTACAGCTGTCCCTTCGGCACGGCCGGCCCGGTCATTAGGCTGGATTAGGGGGCCTCCTGTGGTGGCAGATTTACGAGGGCGGTATTTTCTCAGCTAAACTGACCAAGACGTACAACACATAAAACCTCACATAATTCGGCCCCAAAACAATGACAATATTTCTCTCAACCAGTGGCAAAAGGTATTTTTTTTAGGTGAGCGTCGATGCCGCCCTGTGATAAGTAGTACCCACTCTGTCAAAGGCAGGGGCGCAAAATATTTTTGCTTGTCCATTCACAGCGTGCCTCTCCAGGGTGCCGTTGGAGAGACGCATCGCTGCAACATTCCACCAACGTACCGTCAAAAACACCATGTAACATAAATCATGTAGCAGATATAGGATATGGTAGAAAGAGTATGCGGGGCCTCCCGAGTGGTGCAGTGGTCTAAGGCACTGCATTGCAGTGCTAGCTGTGCTACTAGAGATTACGGGTTCGAGTCCAGACTCTGTCACAGTGACCCGGGAGACCCATGTGGCGGTGCACAATTTGCCCAGCGTATGTCCGGGTTAGGGGAGGGTTTGGCCGGCAGGGGTGTCCCTTGTCCCGCTTACATGGTTACCAGGCGTACAGTGTTTCCTCCGACACATTGGTGCGGCTGGCTTCCAGGTTAAGTGGGCATTGTGTCAAGAAGCAGTGTGGCTTGGTTGGGTTGTGCTTCGGAGGACGCACAGGTCAAAGTAAAATCTACAATATGGAACGGACAATCACAACTGTTGTCCAGGAGTTTCACCCAATTGTGTATCTGTCCATTTTTGACCAGCTGGTCATAGCGAAAAGGAAAGTACTTCTGCATTTCCCACTGTGTAAACACATTTCAAATGGGCTCACGATAGCTCCAAGTAAAGTTGGGTAACTGATATTCAGAGCTTAATTACCCAAATTGATTAGTCACAGGAATCAGGACTAATGAAGCCAATGCAACGGCCTGTTTTCCAAATGGTGGGCCTACCACATGGATGGGCATTCCTAAAATTCCATTGCAGACAGATATAGTAGGCTATACCCCAGTAAGCACGAGCCAATGGTTTTTGGTCGTCTATTTTTGGTCCTTTCCAGACCATTCAGAACCTAAATTGAACCTAACTTAAACGTCCGGAAAATACATATTTTAGACATGTTTTCAACGTCATTTTGCTTACTTGGACTATTCTAGCGTTGCAGGGCATATTTTTGTTGGTCTCCCCTAGGGCCGAGGAACGGCTAGGACCGGCCCTGCCCTTTGGTCTCCCATCCAGGCTTTTAACCAAGCCCTGCTAATCTTTGATACTGCATTTGTCACTGACTATTACCAATGTGCAAACCATGAAAAGGATTGTTGAGAACTCTCCACTTAATAGAGTCACTGTTGCTATCAAAGTCATTCCAAAGGACAGGTTCAACAGCGCAAATTAAATGTAACCGTACTTCATCAGACATATATCATCAAGGTTGTATTTCAACAGAGGATTCAATTAAAAATAGACAATGCATATAGGCTGAGGGTCTCAAGCTCAGTGGTATAAAGTACTTAAGTAAAAAATACTTTAAAGTATTACTAAAGTAGTTTTTTTGGCGTATCTGTATTTTACTATTTATATTTTTGACAACTTTACCTCTACATTCCTAAAAAAAAAAATGTATTTTTTACTCTATACATTTTCCCTGGCATCAACAAAATACATTTTGAATGCTTAGCAGGAAAATAAATTTGTCAAATTCATGCTCTTATCCCTAATCATCCCTACTGCCTCTAATCTGGCGGACTCACTAAACACACACACTTTGTTTGTAAATTATGTCTGGGTGTTGGAGTGTGCCCCTGGCTTTTCGTCAATAAAAAGACAAGAAAATGGTGCCAGTCTGGTTTGCTTAATATAAGGAATTTGAAATTATTCATACTTTTAGTATTTTTGTTCTTAATACTTACGTATGTTTTAGCAATTACATTTACTTTTGATACTTAAGTATATTTAAAACCAAATACTTTTAGACTTTTACTCATGAAGTATTTTACTGGGTGACTTTCACTTTTACTTGAGTCATTTTCTATTAAGGTACCTTTACTTTTACTCAAGAATTACAATTGGGTACTTTTTCCACCACTGTTCAAGCTTTGATCTACGTGTTAATAATAAATATGTTGGATCCATGTCTCCATCTAAACCAAAAAATATAAGTACAAAAGATAGGATTAAATCAAATCAGCCTGTATTTAAAGTGCATTTAAAGTTTGATTTGATTTAGTCTTATTCTTTAACTTTTTTGGTTGAAATGCAGACGTCAATCAAACATCAATGATTCATTTGTAGACAAACTAGAATTAAAGCCAGACTCAGTGGCACAGATGGAACTATCCAAGCAGAAGATGCATCTCCTTCAAATGTTGATATTCGGTTGCGTTGACAACCAAACACAATTCAACATGACTTATGTTAAAGGCTAGCTTACAAATGAATGTAACAGTATTCATTCCACTTTAAAATGAGTAACACATCCACATTTTGAGGTTACAGTAACAATAAATGTATTAAGTAATTATAAAACGCATGCATGTTCACGGGGTCACAGGTCGGTGGAAATCTACACAATGACTAAAAGAAACGGCATTGATTACTTGCACTTTGTACTTTAATGTCATCTCAACTAACTGCAATCCAGGCCCGTTGGTTGCGCTACTAGATTAAGCACAGTGATGACACATGAAGTTGTTTCATAAATAAACACAATATCTGACACTGTACCCCCATTTGAACTTTGGTGTGCCTTTGAATGGTTGAAAGCGCAGCGATAACACATTTAGGGGACAACTGAACCAAAAATCTGACCTTGATACTCACTTGGAATTTCGTAGTTCTTTTAAACATTCGAAAGCATAGTGACAACACATTGGGGGATTCAACAAACTTTTGGCTTTCTTTTTGAGTGGGTGGTTGGAATCTCATGGATCAACCAAATATTACCCAATTCTCCATGTTGAAATTACGTGGTGTGCCCAATGGGTCATAGAAGGAGGAGTGTGTGTGTTTGTGTGATCACTCATAGTCGTAGGAAAACAGTGTGTTCAATAGTTCAGAAGACCTCTTTAACTAACTACCCATCAGCAACTGAACGACACTGCAGCTCAACAAACTCTGCTCTGATTGGCTCAAACCAATCATAAAACCCCACGGAGCCAATAAGCACCATTAATACTGATTCCCCAAGTGTTACCAAATGAATAATGGAAGACTAGTTCCGCACCCCTGTAAATCTGTGTGTAGGACACACAGTGTGATGCCATAGGTGGTTTAGAAATCCTCTGAGAATGAAGGATAGAGAATGCAAAGTAGCTACTCTGTGTCCGCACTGTGTCTGAGGAGCGGAGCAGGGGGAGAGAAAGCAGGAGGAGAGCTCATTTTCTCAGTTACACTGTCAAGGGTAATTTTCCATGCTGCTGCCTGCATGTCTCCAGTATTGGCTAAGCCACTGTGAGCCATGACCGCTAGGCTATATGTCTTCTCCTGACACTTTTTTGTGTGTTTCTTTTGTGTGGAATACGCCTGTAGCCTATTTCGTATGCTCCTACAAGAACGTATTGAAAATGTTCCCTGAGGGTCATTCTTGAATTGCTGTGGCATCCGTGGCACTCGCCTTTGAATAAAACTTTTAAAATGACAAATAGTTTTTGTTTATATCTGACCATTTATCAATAACAAAACATAACGCCAGTCCTTTATACTGCCAAACGTTCTGTTTATGCCTTGTTTAAAGTAGTTAGGGTAAGCAAATTGGCTTCTCCCCGTAGTGATGTGTAGAGTTGTAGTGACGTTGTAGTGACGTTGTAGTGACATGTTTTGGGGATTTAGAGATACTGTATCTAGCTATTATTTGGAACGCTAGAGAGTGAACAAAACTATTTAATATATAGATCAATAAAAACAAAGATGGCTCTTCAAATAGCAATTTATTTGAAATAATATACTGTTTTCGCTCAGTTTTATGTCATTGGTGTTACTGCCTTCAAAATCACCCATTTCAAAGGACCTTGAGCATTCCCCAATGGCAAACTGTTATCAGAGAAGGGGTTTATACTAAAGAAAATTATTAGCTAATCACACAATTTTAGTATGTCATACATTTGTGTCTAAATCCAAAGGGTTAATGACTAGGATTGAGCAACTGTGGCCTCAATTTAAGAAAAGCCTCAATAATCTAAAATGTCTCATTGGTGTTCCCATCATTGGTGTTACTACTCCTGCTTGCGGCACAATGGTGGTCCAATTGGATTTAAAGTCATTACGATGTTAGTTGATTGAGAACGGGAAGATGTCTCGTGGGCTTCATAACCACGTTTGTATAACAATTAAATAATGACGAGATGGGAAACGGGAATCAGTTCAACCATTTATTTGAATGTGCGAAGTCTGAACCCCCCCCCCCCCCATGGTGCTCTGCGGCACAAACCCAATACACGACAACGCCTCCCCTAATACATGAACTGCCGGGAGATTCTGCTCTTCAAGTCCAAGTATCTAGACGCACGCCCATCTATTGTAGGGTTACGACGGTCAACCTCACTCTCAACAACGACGTCTTTAGACTGTCATGTTGACACAGGCGTAGGCACGTGAGTAGCCTGTGTCACGGTCTCGTCGTGTTGTTGTGTGGGTGCCGGCTGAGTCAGTGTCCTGAGAATGTGACTGTGAGCCCCTAGGTGATGACTGCTGGTGTCCGGGTGTCACCCAGTAACAGTTCTGGACTACTCACGACTGGTGGTTTTGTCAGTGTTTCTTTACTCAACAGTAACTGATCTGTGTGCCTTTTCCAGATGACCTCCTCTGCAGTCTGGACAGTGTAGGACACAGGAACAGTCTGAGCAAGGACTGCTGCAGGAACCCACTTTGGTCATTTTGAGGTAGTTCCTAGCTAAGACAGTTTCTCCTGGATTGAAAGCTCAATCCTGAAAGCTCATGACGTTTGACTTGACTCTCCTGTTGACATATCGCCCTGTGTTCTTTGCGTTTGGATGTTTGTGTAGATCGAATCTTGTGCATAGATCTCTCTTCATGAGTACCTAAGCAGGTAAAAAAGCTTGGGGTTGCATGAGGATTGAGCTGTTCACACATTGGTTCAGTGTCCCTTGACCCTGAGACACTTTTAAGGCATGTTTCATTGTCTGTACAAACCTCTCCTCCAGCTCGTTGGTTGATGTATGATACGGTGCCAACCTGATGTGCTGGACACCATTCAACTATAGGAACGTGGCCATTTCTTGGGACACTAGCTGCGGTCCGTTGTCGCTAACGAGTTGGAGTAGCCGAACCGGCTAAACATGATGGTCTTCTCTGCAGTAGTAGATCTCATGATGACACCCACTGGCCACTTGCTATGAGCAGCCACAACCACGAGAAAGATTTGGTCTAGAAACAGACCTTCAAAGTTGACGTGTATGCGTTGCCATGACTCTTCCGGGCCAATCCCACGGATGAAGAGGTGCAAAGTTGAGGTACGTTGCAAACCTTCTGACATGTGGTACTTGTTTTTGCTTTCTCTAATGCGGCAGCAAACATTTTCACTGATTCCTAATACCCCCAATACACAACTTACACAACAGTAACCAGATGCATTTAAATGAAAACAATTCTAGAAAAACCATTGAATTTGATCCCAAATACCATGTCCAAATGACACGGCAATTCAAGAAGGACCCATGAACTATATTTTATTAAACAGAAGGAAGCAAAACTAAATGTCCTCATAGCGGTAACTGTCTCAACTATCCCTAAACTATCCCCGGTCCATAAACTATCCCCGGTCCATAAACTATCCCTGGTCCCTAAACTACAGGGGGAAGTTTTCATGCAGATCCCAAGAACAACTGTGTATCATGTTGGTAAATCAAGTCATACCCAACCATCCTCCAAGCTGCTGTCTCTCATAGTCTACCACACTTAACCTTCATGGGACAGTGATACAATTGGACTACAATGGTAGCGTTCACAATTCAATGGGCCCTTACATCTAATGTCAGCAAATAACCACCAACTATGGCTAACCAACAGTTGACATGGCATTGTTAGTCATTTTCGCTTGTTCTGATTGAATCTAGGCCTAAAAATTATATTGTGATCAGAGGGTATTGTCTGCAGAGGTTTGTCAGTAGGGTCATCATTCAGACCTTGATCAGAGGACTAAACCCAACTGGAGACCAGTAGTCTGATCCAAGGCAACATAAAATGGCCACTCATCTCCATCAAGGGCAGCCTACCAAGTATTGACGTCACTTTCAGACTACGAGAGAACGGAGAGGTCAAGTCTTTTACAGGATAAAAGCCCAATGGAACTAGCAGGGAGGGTTGCCTGACTCATTCTGCATTCAACAATGACATGACGATTTCTGTTGCTTTTCCAAAACCACGAGAAGTTGGCATGAATGGAAACAGACCGGAATCCAGGCTATTTTGATAGCATGCCGTATGAAAAACAATATGATGATGACGACGATCTCTCATATCCTTAGAAAAAGTGTCATGATGTGAAAGGTCCTTGGTAATGACGGCAATGAGGCGGTTGCCATGGTGCCAGCCAGGCACTTAATAGGGTGATTCATCATTAGCCGTCTCTGGCGGAGGAGAGCTGGCAGCCACGCTCAAATTGCTGCTGACCAGCAAACTCCTGTGAAAACACCTAGCATCTTTCACACCACGAGTCTGTGTCAAATGGCACCATGTTCCCTATACAGTGCACTACTCTTGACCAGAGCTCTGTGGGCCCTGTGTATAGGGTGCCATTTGGGACATAACCCACTGTGTTAAGAAACATTGGATGACACCCTCCATTTGTACCCAACTTTCTATTATCCAAATGGCAGCCCGCCTTTTAGCTCACACTGAAGATTTTCCCATAGGTGCAACACTTGGCATGGTCCCTGGGCTTCCTTGATAAAGAAAGAACCTGACAGACAACAACATTACTGTATTTAACCGAACATCCTTCTGAATGTTTCAGTGCTATGGATGCCTCATTATTCATGAGGATAACACACCAGCAGTTCGGCAAGGTGCTTTTCTAACAAGGCAAACCAGTTATTCTAAGCATTTTCCCACCTCATGGTCAATTCGTTACTATTTGTGTATCACACCATTGCTGAGAATGTGCGCAACTTTTTTTCCCCTTCTTGTAGTGGGCCCTCTAATGGCAGACTACATGGGCTATAGAAAAAACCTGAACCTCTTATATGGTAGGCTATTCAAAACAAGCATGAATTATCTGGGAAGCAATTATTATTCCATATGTTTGTGTCCCTATTTTGAAAAACGAATAAATATGTACTCAATTTTCTTTTTTTTTTAACCAAAGAATTAGATAATCCCTCGTAAGGTATTAAACGCTTGTGAAACGTTCAAGACAAAACAGGTGCACTTCAAGCAAACCAGAATTCTATATTGCACAAAAGGTTCCAGTGAAAAGTGGCGTATGGGCATTTCGTTGAACTGATGATTCAATATTCCCGATGCGTCATTTCCTTAAAAGGAAACCGTCCAAGCATTTGTAATATCTTCCAATTGTATCTTCTACGTTCCAATATTTTCTATGATATTATATATATATATATTCATTAGAGGACGTTATGCATGCTGGAATTACATAATTCGTATGTAAAAAGTGAGACTCGGTGACTCGGGGCTACTCACCCCGCTCAACTTGGTCTCTAGCGCGTTGCAGCTGGTGGTCTGTCGCTATCTCTCCTATCACTATAAGCATGTAGTAGTTCCCTTGGTTGAAAGGGGGTCCATGGCGCCGCTGCTCTCCAAGGTCCTGAATTCGCTTCTCGAACCCTAGTTGCGTGCTGCTCTCGTCCTCCTGCACTGCCGAGAGCTCACCTCGAGCAGGGATCTCCATGGCAACAATCCCGAGAGCAGACGCCTGGGACGGGTCTATCTCCATGACAACTTCCAGGAGCACGGTGTGTGCAGGGGCAAAGGTAGGGGAGGGCTCGCCGGGGTATCATAACGTTCACTTTTGGAGCTGTTTACTTCCATTTGATTGGTCGAAACGCCCGTGCAGCGGGGTGATGTCACATATTGAGTCATTGGGCATGTCCAAGGGGAGTACCTTGATTTTAGAACCCCACCCCAAAGTACGATTACGTTTAGTTTTCAAAGGTACCAATGGGCTGACATCTGCAGCATCTCAAAGTTTATTTTCAGTAGCCTATATTGTCCACTCTGAGAACAAAACACACACACACACAAATACACACGAACATGCACACACACACAAACACACACATCAAATAGCATTTTAGCAGTTTGTCAAAGTGTTTGTCAAAGTGTGTTTGTGTTAGTCTCTACCCAAGATGGCAGATTAGGGTGCCTGTATAGTACCAGTGTAATTCCAAAGCCACAGCAAACTGCTGACTCCCCTGCTGAAATTTGCAAATTTTTCAGACATTTTGGCGATGCCAGCTCATGCCAGGCTCAGACTGGCATTAAAGCAGATGGCTTGCTGCAATGCTGTCTCAGAGATCTGCCCATTGTATGTTTTTCTGGATCTGTCAGACAAAGTAGGATTAATTATAAACATTGACAAAAATGCTGAGAAAGACTCTAAGCCTTTTTTTTGGTATGTTGTCAACATCAAAGTTTTCCCAAAAAATTGAGGGATGTTAAAATAAAAAAGCCTTAGTCATCGTGATACGACTCAACAACACTAATGTAAGGTGTCAGATTAAAAGTCTATTGATTTGCCACGTTTTTATTAAGATGGATAAAATGTGGTAAATAAAAATGCAACTATGTAATATGTAAGGAAGTTATTTTTCTGCTCTAGATGACTTTGCACCCCGTTTCCAATTTCTGATTTGTTCAATGTACTAACCCAGGCAATCTTGCACAGTGGATGAGCTAGGCCTAAAATTATCAGTGGAAAATTAAGTCATCAATTGTTATTTCCCATTCAGGCCATGCAGTGAGTTCAATGTAAAGGCCAGTCTTGAAATAGTCTCTTTATTCTCTGCCTAATTCAGCTTTTCTCCTTGTTAAGCTTGGTTCTGTCCAATATGGCACCCTATTCCCTATATAGTCTACTACTTATGACCTGGGCCCATAAAGCTCTGCTCAAAAGTAGTGCACTATGTAAGGAATAGAGTGGCATTTGGGACACTACCCTTGTCCCTGCTGTTCACACATCTAAATATATACCAGAGGGAGTTGCAGCAGAAACCATCACGATGATAACATGACCCTTTTATGAAGGTTGATGCAATTGGGTTAAAAGACTGCAGTTCCAATATTCCAATGGGCTATTATATTTCAGGTTATTTTGGGGGGTAATTAACAGTGTGCAATTCCCTGTGTGTGTGCGTGTGCACGCACGTGATGGTAATAGAGAGAGAGACAGACAGACAGACAGACAGAGGAAGTTCAGCATTACAGCGTGATTGAAATTTTAAAACATTGTTCCCTTTAAATTGCTATAGCGCAATCTGTAATGCTTAATTTAACAGGTTTAAATCCAACCTTTTTTTCTCCAGCAAAGTACATGTTGGATAAAACATTTAAAAACAATTCTCGGTAAACTTTCCAAATTTAGACCAAAATAAATATGCAAGACAAGCTGGGATATTGTGTATGTAAAATCAATAATGCGAAAAATGGCAGAGGAAACGTTTTTCTGCGCAAATATTGATATAATAACCATTGAAGTAAACTTGGAAGTCATGCGATGAGTCTCTGTGGTCCTCCCACTATGACTCGGGAAAGCATGCAGTTTATTAGGCTACAGATTAAATTAATTATGATGAACTTCACAGCGTAGTGAAAATGAAAGGTGATGAGCTTGATGCTCCTTTCCAATAAATATCGAGGGTCTTATTCTGGTGACATGATCGATGCTTGGCTGCCTTTGCTGGGCTGCCGTTTGCGAAACAAAAATTATCTTTCTCTTTTGTCCATAACAATCTCATGATGTAGGCTATACTCGCAATGTCTCTGTGAGCTGTTGGCTAAGGCACAATTGCCAATACCAGAGTGGGCACATTCGCTATATAATGCCACATTTTTGTGACAAAACCATCAGTAGAGTTGAAAATGCATGGAAACACATTTAACTTAGATTTTTTTTATTCAGTACATGGGAATTTAACCATAAACGTTATTTGGATGTGTACTGCGTTATCATGCAACAACAACAACAACAATACTGCAACAAGTCAATTTGATGGAAACATCTCTGATGGGGAAATGCGCATATTGTTTTTACACAGAATTGAGAATATTCGCCAAATTGGATGGAAACCTAGCTACTGAGAGAGAAACTGAATCAGAGCGAGATTGAATCAGTCATTCATAGAGTGGTCATTTGAGTACATACCCCAAGCAGTAAATGTATAAATGCAGGTACATGTGTATGAAACAGCACCGTACAGTGAGTCAGCACTTCATTCCAGCATATTCCAGAAACGCCACTATGCTGCCCTCTACTGGCAAACATCTCTCCTCATTAAAAAAAGGTATACTCTTGTCATTCATGTCTCTGCAGTGGTGCAAGTTATGATAGGTCAAATCCCAAGTTTTTTATAGAGCTATCAGCTGAACTTCTAATATAATAATGATATGCCATTTAGCAGATGCTTTTATCCAAAGTGACTTACAGTCATGTATGCATATATTCTACATACGGGTCGTCCCAGGAATCAACCTCAGTATCCTGGCGTTGCAAGCGCCATCCTATACCAACTGAGGTAGGTGATGCCATTCCAATAATGTCAAGAATAAGTTAGTATATAACTCCTGAAGATTTGGAGTGTCCTCTGCTTGGGTAGCCTAGTGGTTAGAGCGTTGGACTGATAACCAAAAGGTTGCAAGTTTGAATCCCTGAGCTGACAAGGTACAAATCTGTTGTTCTGCCCCTGAACAGGCAGTTAACCCACTGTTCCTAGGCCGTCATTGAAAATAAGAATTTGTTCTTAACTGACTTGCCTAGTAAAATAAAAAAATTTTCATCGATTACCTGAGGAGTTGGTAAGACAGCACACACCGATCTGGGTGCAGGCTTTGACTACAACTATTGATTGGTAACACCCCTAACGTCCTGGACAGAAAACCACAACAATATGTTTTGTCTGCAAATATACAGTTACACAGCCGCCAGCCTCCTTGTTCCCTCCCTTCATTGACTTGCCAAAGATGTTCAGACTCAGAGACTGTTCCTCACCTCCTCTGACCGTAATTGCTTTGTTTGACTTATAAATAGCTCCCCTGCCGTGTAATGTACCTGTAAAGCGTCAGGAGAATTTCCCTGGGTCTCTGTGTCTGGCCGTCCTGTGCTCGGATTGATCAGTGTGCAAGGTCGGGTGGTTGACGGGTTAGCTGGGACACTGTCTGGCCCCATTTGGTGATGGTGGAGAATAAAAGGAAAACAGGAGGAGGCTGGGTTGTTATTCTGGGCTGCAGCCAGACTCCCCTGGGGGGGAGAAGGATGAGCCTCACCTGCTGTTCAGTCTTTACTGCAAAGTCACTGCAGCGACAGTGGAGTAATAATAATAATAATCATCATTATTAGGTGGGTGCTTACATTTGTCCTATTTCTCTAATGTACAAGTTTTTTGTTTGTTGCATATCCCACTCCCCCGGAGAGTGGGGTCAGAGCCAGGGATCAGCCATTACTGACAGTAACCTTAGAGAAATTAGGGTTACGTGTCTTGCTCAAGGGCACAGACATCATTTTCACCTAGTCAGCTCGGGATTTGAACCAGCAACGTTTCAGTTACTGGTCCAACACTCCGAACCGCTAGGCTACCTGCCACCCTAATGGGTCAAGGGCTTAGCTACAGGGAACATCCAATGTACTACATTTGTGAAGAAAACACAATGAAGGCCACGCTGCATTTCAACATTGTCCCTATTCAAAATACTTTAGATTTGCATGCTTCCTTCCTAGTTTCCTAAACCTGCAGAGCACGTCGGTTTAGAGAAAGTGTAGAGTGTGTCGGTTTTGATATCACTAGATTGGTAAAAGCAACGCAACAGAAGCCTTCCTCTTATCTATCCAATCATGTAAGATCAGGGATCACTTCAAGGAAATTATGGATTTTAAAAAGAGTTTTAACAGGGCCTAAGAATCCAAAGTAGCCCTTTGAGACATCACTAATGAAAAGATCCTGAGTAAACTTATGATCTCAATTTAAAACATAAAAATTGTATCAATTAAAGCAACCATTTTTATTAGATAGTTAACTTAGTGTCTATTAACATTGAAATACAAAAGGCAATATATAATTCTCCACTCCCAATACATTGCAGGCAAATGGTCATATTCACACAGATATTAAGAAAACTAAATATATTTCAATATCAAGTAACAATGATTCAGAAAATTAAATATTTACCCATTAGTAAACCATTAGCTTGAATATTACATTCTTCATAAGAGTTATTGATTTGCTTAG
Source organism: Oncorhynchus masou masou (assembly GCF_036934945.1). Classification (NCBI taxonomy): domain Eukaryota; kingdom Metazoa; phylum Chordata; class Actinopteri; order Salmoniformes; family Salmonidae; genus Oncorhynchus; species Oncorhynchus masou. The sequence goes on from NC_088233.1 coordinate 49,179,782, forward strand.
TTGATCTCGGACAATTGTTACATTTAAACAGACAATGAATACATACTCTTGTGAAGGTGACAAATGAAAATGACAAAATAGATAGTTTACATCAATCCATTCACAAATAATTTAGGTGGTGGTCTTCCTCTAGGAAACTTAGGGAAAAATCTATTCTGTTACAGTAGCTCGGTTTCCATCCAATTGACGACAGATTTTCATCCGAATATTCAAAAATCCGCACAAAAACAATACTACACACATTTTTCCACAGGAGTTACGTTTCCATCAAATTGATTTGTGGATAAAATGCTGGGCGTGATGACAATAACTTTTGCGGTTAAATTCCCATTTTCTTTTTAAAGAAAAAAAAAGGAATGGGTTTCCATCGTATTTTCAACTCTACTGATTTTTTGTCACAACAAACGTTGCGTTACATAGAATATGTGCCCATTCTGGTTTAGGCACGTGTGCTCTAGCCAACAGCTCGCAGATACAGTGCAGGTATAGCCTACTACACGATGAGATTATTAAAATGGACAAAAAGAGCAAGATTATGTTTGTCAAACGGCAGCCAAGCATCACCAAAATAAGACCCTCGATATTTATTGGAAAGGAGCATCAAGCCCATCACCTTGCACTTTCACCACCCTGTGAAGTTCATCATTTATTTCATCTGTAGCCGAATAAACTGCATGTTTTCTCAACGAGATGTAGTGGGAGGACCACACAACATGACTCCCAAGTTGTTTTTTTTTTTCTCTCTCGATATGATGGTTATTATTCACCTCTATTGCTTGCGTAATTCATTTCATTGACACAAAAAGAGCCCACCTTGCCTAGAGTTTTTTGTTCTGTCGTAATATATAAAAAAAAAATATTAAAAAAAATCTAACATCTACTTTACACTCATACAAAAAGTTGGATGGAAACCCGGTTATTAAGAAATACTTTACTTGTATTTTTTTAACCACTCAGCACTACCTTATCCAGCTTTGTCTGACAACCACTTCCCCCTGAAGTATAATTTTTTTAAATCAAAGTGGAGCAAAAATCTATTTCGCATTGTTCACGTTTAGTCTTAGTGGCAAATCCATAGAATACAACAAAGCAATCATTTGTAGTTAGGAATTAGGAATGTCAGTCTAACCGATACCTTTTTCACACTACTGAGCTAAGCTGAGCTGTACTGCACTGGCCTGGTTACTCATCCTCCATAGTTGACTGAACCGTACTGGAAAGAATAATGTGAAAAGAAAATACGGCACGGGTCGACACGATACTACTAAAAGGTATTTGTCTCAATTCTCTTTCAATTCTTCCTTCAATCATGTCATTTTTCCCATAAAAAAAAGGTTAAGGCTTGGTTACCGTAGGAACCAATGGCAACAGAGGCAAACTCAATAGGTGACTCCTCACACAGGCATTGGTCAAGGCTTTGGTCAAGGCTTTGGTCAAGGCACAGGTCACGGCTTTAGTTAAAGGTGGAGTCCAATCCAAAATCCAGATGCCACCATACCGTGAAAGGTGTGACTATCAAAGAGTGGGCCTTTAAATTGTAAGCAGAGTCTATTCCGTGCCATCTGCACTAAGATCCCCATTGGTTTGAGATTGAGGCCGAAAAGTTTTTGAATGCATGTGTAGTGATATCACAGACATTGTGAAATAGACCACTTTGAGGATATGAAAACGACAAAACTTTGGTTTCGGGGTGAACTGTCCCTTTAAGTTGTATGGGACAGTATATACTGACAAACCGACCTATATTCAACCCATTCTTACACAACACCAGTCTCTCATTGCCAAAGTCAATAAGCAGACAACAAACACAGAAGGCACTTTCTACAACGTGAAAAGTCTGATAACCAAAGTACCCCGTTTTGACGAGAACTGTCTGAAAAGGCTAACGAAAAGGTGTAAATCTGAAAAGGACATTAGATTGTGATGCGCAAGTATAATGGCAAATGTGCATTTAATAATTACAGTAGCCCTGGTAACTAATAACCTAGGTGATTATCATAGTTCTTCTAGACTGAGTGCCCACTAAACTAAACTTCATGCATGATGCTTTTCATTCAGGTATCACCCTACTGAACGCAAACACTCATTCTCTTCATTAGCATGTTGAAATTGAAGGATGCTGAAAAGGCACCATCGTTGGAGTCCCAACATGTGGTTACTTTACAACACAGTCAGACATGAGAGCAGGTATATACAAAGACTGAATTGACAACAAGCATAAAGCAAACAAAACACGCCATCTTCTTTATGACACGACCAGGACACACACACACACACACACCTAAAAGAGAACATCGACACATACGCGAACAGAGGACATTGCAAAAAATAAAAAGTGCACACATACTGAAAAACATTGCAAGATTTCGCAATCATTCGACTTTCCATTCTGAAAAAGCACAGCGGGGAGAATTTTCTACTCAAGTGCCCTTTTTTTGGGAGGGGGGGAGGGGGGGGGAAGCTGTCAGTTGACCACAGCTCATGTATTTAAAAAAAGAACAGATCCCAGATCAGTCCTTACGGAAGCCCCAGCAGATAGACTGCTGGTCAAGTCAATGGTGGTTTCTTCGACGGAGGCTCCATGGTATGACCTATAAGGGATTGCTGACAGCAGGTTGTGGGGGATCCATCCCCATCCCAGAAAGGTGGTGTGTTGGTGGGCGTTGGATGGATGGAAGAGGGGAAGGGTGTATCTGGGGGGTTAAGTTAGCCCGGGCCTGGGTCTAGTTGTTCCCCTGAAATGCTCCGGAGGCGGCGGAGGAGGCTGCGGAGGTGGCGGCCGTCTGGAAGGACTTGTTGGTGAGCACGCCCTGGGAGAACTCCTGCTGGGCCTTCTGGAAGCTGGCCCCGGTACGCCGGTACTGGCTGTGCACCTGGGAAAGGAGGAGACCCAGGCATTAGGGTCTATAGATTCTATACTGATAGGTGTAGAGGTGGAAGTGCAATGAACTATGGTATTTGTATTATGGCTGGGATAATATACCAGTATCGCGATACTTGTTAGTATCGTGGGCAAGAAAACCAAACACAAAGAAGATTTAACTTCTTTAGGAAAACAGCCCTAATGTTGGAAACAAACGTCATTATGTTGTCATCCAGAGTCACATGTATTTATTTTCCATGCTGTGGCACAACATTTAATTATTATTATTTTTTTTTACATACAGCAGGTTATTTTTTTCATAATTTTTGCCAAAACATCCCGGCCCTAATTTGTAGTGGGATGTAGCAGTCAGTCTTTATTGTCGAATGTAGAACATAAACTGAGCAAGTACGTTAGTCAATTGCAGTCATGTAGAGTACCAGTCATGTGTTCTCGTAAAACGGTATACCGTAGCTTGAACAGAAGTGAACAATGGGATTTGTAGTCATCACGTCGATACAAGTTTACAGTAAAGCACCACGGTCATACTGGAGAAAAAAAAATAGTGCTCAGTCACAAGTAAATAAAAAACAACAACTGTTTTGTCCCCAAGTCTGGATATGTACAGTTATGACATACAGGTAGGTACTGTAACGCCACATACCATCTTCAGTAGGATGACTGACAGCACAGCGCAGACGGTGAAGAAGCAAGCCACCACGATCATGATGGCTCCCACTGCCTTGTTGGTGCTGATGATGGTGAACGAGGCGATCCAACCACTTGGAATCAAAGAGAGGGAACCATACAGGGTCATTCGTTTCATTTAGTCTAATATGTGAATGTATTGTCCAATGAAATTATGTTCTAAAATGTATGTTATTCACAATATTTATAGAATTTCCCAAAATACTCTATTTCATTGACGAAACATGGGGGGGGGGTCTAATTTAAGAAAAATATTTTCAGATAAGTTAATATAATTTATCAACTATTCAAAGCAATGCATCTGTTGTTCTGCTAGATTGTACTAAGCTATTCACAATGAACCACCTGGAGGTCATCCTCAGCGACATTTATTTATCTGTTATTTTACCAGGTAAATTGACTGAGAACACATCCTCATTTGCAGCAACGACCTGGGGAATAGTTACAGGGGAGAGGAGGGGGATGAATGAGCCAATTGTAAACTGGGAATTATTAGGTGACCGTGATGGTTTGAGGGCCAGATTGGGAATTTAGCCAGGACACCGGGGTTAACACTCGTACGATAAGTGCCATGGGATCTTTAATGACCTCAGAGAGTCAGGACACCTGTTTAACGTCCCATCCGAAAGACGGCACCCTACACAGGGAAGTGTCCCCAAATCACTGCCCTGGGGCATTGGAATATTTTTTAGACCAGAGGAAAGAGTGCCTCCTACTGGCCCTCCAACACCACTTCCAGCAGCATCTGGTCTCCCATCCAGGAACTGACCTGGACCTACCCTGCTTAGCTTCAGAAGCAAGCCAGCAGTGGTATGCTGCTGGCATACACCATTCTAACTAAGAGCCAAATTGTAAGCAGAGTAAGAAGCTTCATGTTTAAATCAGACAAAAGGAAAGCACAACTGAACAGATGGATAGGAAGTAAGAAAGACCTGAGGCCTTGGGGGAATCTCAATTGCATTTCCTTGATTCCCAACCTTCTCATACAACGGGTTCCGAGAAGGAGGTGAGGAAAGAGGATGCAAGGAATCAAGCAAATGCAATTTACATTCTCCCCCCTTTTTGAATTGCATTTTTCCCCCAGAAACATCCACTTGGCCGACCTAAACAAATAGGATGGATAGGTGTAAGCAAAATGGTGATGTTTCTGCCTCGCCTCACCACAGGACATAGGGGACCATTCACCATATTGCTTGCTTACACCCACTGTATCTAATTCGCTCAGATCTGCCAACACTGACGATGGGGGGGGTTGTTTCTGGATGGGGTTGTAGTATTGGAAGAGGGCCAGGAGAGGAGAGTTACTGCAGGAAGAGCAGAAGGAGCCAAAGCCTCTCACTTACAGAGGAGTCTTTATGAGGAAAGAGAGACTCTAGTAGGAGGTAATCTGTCATAGACATGACAAGAAGAGAGAGAGCAGAGATGGGCGAGATAGAGAGAAATCTCAAAGGCCGGCATGTACACCTCCGTACGTACACACAGAGGTGCAAAAAAACACGGGCACACACGCACAAAAACACATATGTGCACGCACAACCCCGCTCCACCACCCCACACATACAGATTGCAAAAAAAACTAAACATCTATAGCGTCCCATTCACTCAGACCCACCTGTTTCCCCACTTGGGGATGCCCACAGACTGGATGACGAACAACACCACTTGGCAGAAGAACACAAAGAAGAACAAGAAGAAACTGAAGGAGCTGTCCGTCCTGCAAAAGAAGTGAGAGCGAGGGCACACAGGGTTGAGCGAACTCACATTGGATGTTAATTCCATAACCCGAATCAGGCAGTTCTTTGGGAAGTAAAACCCTTAATTTTACAAACTACTCTGTGCCTCCGTGTCTGGTCCGTCCCTTACAGGTATTTGGCTATTGGACAGGATGCCATCAACATCAAAAATGTCATGATCATTGTACTACTGGACATGAAAGTCAAGACTGAAAAATAATTTCTATTGCAAGTATATAAACCTTCCTTCAACACTGCGCAATGTTAAATCGTTGTCCACCAGTGCAATGCAAATAAATTGGGTGCCAAAATGTGCTTGACGCAAATATGGTAAGAAATGAATTGAGATTGGGGCCAAAACAGGAAAACTGTCCCTTTAAGCTATTCCATAATTCCAACGCAACAGTAGGTCAGTCAATCCTGGTACTCACTTGAAGGCCTTGTAGACGGGTCTGTACCAGCAGAGGAAGGAGCAGGGGGCGAACAGGATGAACCAGAGGATGGACAGGCCAAAGTCCACGCCATACACAGAATCCGCAGTGAAGTAGGCCAAACATGCCAGCAGGTTGAGGAACAGAGTCACGCAGTGGACTGGAGGGAGGGAGAGGGTTGCGTTCATTAGGCACCAAATGGAAGAAAACTGACAAACATGGCGAGGCAACCTGGTCTCATTTTTGTTTTCCGTTGCAAAACGTATGGAATTGTTTTAAGAGGGTCATACCATGGATCATTTAGCTATTTGATTTGGAATTTTATGGCCCGGTACACCTTCAGACGAGTCTTGTGACGTTGTAAAGCAAAACATGTACAACATCTACGCGTTTGTTACAGTCTCAGCTTTTTTGATGGCGGAGTCATATTAGTTTGGAGCCCAAACCGTTCGGACGCTACAGACAGAAGTTGGCGGTACCGACTTCAGACGAGGCCCGTGAAAACGTATCCTGGCCTGACAAACACCGCTGTAGCACTGCCACCTTCCACCGAAGATGCGGGAAGGCCGACATGTGGTGGATTGAGACGCAGCCCGTGCAACAAACAGTATATCTGTAGCTTAAAATGACAGCTTTTCAATGGGGATTTTGCTATTCTGCTCTTTAGACTTCCACGCGGACATAAACTCGATGGGGTATTAAAGAAGGGTGGGCAGTGCGTCACATTACAATATAAGTCAGCATCTTTGCGGTATTTAACAAAGTAACAAACCAGTCTCTGTGGTAGTACTGCATGCGCGCGCACACACACACACACACACACACACACACACACACACACACACACACACACACACACACACACACACACACACACACACACACACACACACACACACACACACACACACACACACACACACACACACACACACACACACACACACACACACACCAGTATACTTACACATCCACAGATAGTAAATCATCTTGCAGACCTTCTGGTACTCCACGGGAATCTCCTCTGAGAAGTCCTGGTAGAAGCAAGGCTTGATGGGAAAGATCTTGGGAAGAGGTGGCCAGTTGTTTTCTTTGCCTATTACAATAGAAAGTCATTGATTAACATTCAATCACTTTTTCCAACAGCTCCATTGCCAAAATGTTAAATGTATCCTGATTGATCCTCCTCTTTCCCAAGAAGATTATTCCATTCATGAATTAGAATTTCAATTCACTTCCTGGCTTGCCTGAAATGAAGTGGGCATTGACCCCCGTCCCTGCTGTAGAGGTAAGGAATGTCAGAGGCAGGGTTGGGGTCAATTGCAATTCCTAAATTACTACATGAAAGTCCTGGAACTTCTGTTATCCTCCTGAATTGTTTAAATTGAAATTGACCCTAAAACTTGTTGAGAAGGTAGGATATCTTCAGAGCGCGAGCGGTGTATACAAGGGCGTGGCCTGTATAGGGAGAGAATAGAGTGAAGGGGAGTGACCTGTGGAGGCTCCCCTGCTCTGAAGTGCCTGCTCTCTGCGATCCAGGTCTGCAGCCTTCCTCTCCAGCTCCTCCTGCTGCCTCAGCAGGCTGGCCTGGGCTGCAGCCGCCGTGGCCTGCAGAGACGGAAGGGGAGAGAGGACAGGTCACATTTTGGCATACATGTATGATAATAATATTAACGTAATCAGTGACTTTATTTTTTTATTTTACCTTTATTTAACTAGGCAAGTCAGTTAAGAACAAATTATTATTTTCAATGACGGCCTAGGAACAGTGGGTTAACTGCCTGTTCAGGGGCAGAACGACAGATTTGTACCTTGTCAGCTCGCGGATTTGAACTTGCAACCTTTCGGTTACTAGTCCAACACTCTAACCACTAGGCTATCCTGCCGCCCCGAAAACACACAAATAGTTTCAGGCAAACAATATATGCTTATGCTGACGGTAGATGTGTCCCCTTTCTGTCCACTGAGGTAATTTCTGGACTATAAATCTGTCCATTTAAGGGAGCCCTTTTGGCACCCCCAGTCAAAAAAAAAAAAAGTCTATATTTTCAGTCTCATGCGAAGACGTTGATGGCTTTTGGTTTCATAGTGAACTAGTGACAAGCGCCATCACTGACCTTTGGGCCGGGCTCTGTGGACGGCTGGAGCACGGCAGGCTGGGAAAGGGTGGTGGAAGCCGGAATGGTGGGCCCTGATAGGCCAGCCTGAAACAGGAAAGACACATGGCAGACTGAAAAAGGTGGGACAAACACCAACACACAATACAGCAATCTGTGATCAACGGGCATCAATCTAGTCCACATGAGTTACTGTAGTTTTAATCAGTGAGTGGTTTGGTTTGTTGTATTACAGAGTGTGTATGTGTGCATTCATGCTAGGGTAAAAAGCAGGTCATCTTACCGTCTGATGGTCTGGGAAAGGGTTAAATTGCTCAATGTGGTCTACACCAGAGTTGGTCACTTGTGTAACTGAGGGATCCTGAAACAAAACAACACATTTTCTCTTCAATATTATGGGCAAATCCACAGTTATGCTTTGACTCAGATGTTTCACTTGAAAATGTATGCCAAACGAAAAACTTTTGATTTCAAAGTTTAACAAATGATACAACTCTATGCACATGGACTACTATGAATGATTTACACAGAATTTCACAAAAATACATTTATTGTAAGAATTGCGCAAATGCATATTTAATGCGACCACGCTTTCCAAAAAAATCTGTTAAATATCTACTCTGAATTAAGATTCAAAGAATTCTGCAGAAAGAATGGGATGTCAGCTATGACATGAAAAAAAAAATTGTTTATTGAACTACTGTAGGTGAATCAGATTTACATCTGGTAACAGAATTACATCATGGGTCCCCGATCTGTACTATACAGAAATGCATAATTATGAATGTCATTCTCTTCATGGTGATGCATCCTGAATGGGTACACAAAGATAAAAATGCAATTATTATTATTTTGCATATTTTGGTAATATTCTACACACTGGCTATTATTGTAATGAGCTCCGCCCCCAAACAAGACTACTTTGTTTCACAAGTTTGGACATTACAGCTCACTATAGTACAGTAGATATGTTAAGTACAGTACAATACATTATACAGTACTGCGCTCTACTTTCCTTTACTGTGTAAATTTGAGAAACATAGACATCTATGATTGGTCCAATTTGGTCTCTCCCTCTTTGTTTAAAGAAAAAACAGTTATGAGCTGAACATAACAATATGCCAGTGGAAGGGAGGACAGTAGCAAGTTACCCAACTGTGGTTTGTGACTACTATGATTTCCCATTGTAGCCAATTCAGTTGCAGTAATTCCAACACTGATTTTTTGATAATTCAGTTACTGATGAAGTGTTTTTATTTATTTTTTAAATCACTTAATAATTAAACAAACTTCATATCAGTAAAAACACAAACTAATTGGTAGGTCTGCCTGTTAGTTTTGTTATTCTCCCTACTCATGAGGGAGAGAAATTAGAAAATATCTTAAAGGTATTTGGATTTTTTGGTAACAGAGTTACAAGGCACAAAGCAAATATTTCTTGAACTTACAAATCATTTCTCCAAAACCAAATATAGGTGTTGATATTAATTGGCATGGGTCTTTACTTCAACATTATTCTGTTTTGATCCATTTCTAATAAAATGTTAAGACTTTTTCTGGTAGATGACCCTTTATCCATCTGTTTGACCAGAAATCAAAGCCTTTTTCCAATCCTGAAAATTAGGAATAAGCAAATGGTTGAAACATTTATATATGCCTTCATTTCTCAAAAAGAAAGACTACTAAGCTTGTACTGGACATGCTCCTATTTGACTTCACATGTTGTTGCTCGTGGGTCCTTTTAGACGGAAACGTCAATATGCAACACTCATTCTTATTATTGCGACATAATCGTCTCATCTAAAAGGCTTATTGATCCGTCACAGGAAAGAATGCGACCGAACATTGAAAATGTTCACGTGACGCACGTAGCCTTTTATTTCAGAGCTCACGTAAAAAGATAGTGCGTATGAATTTTTGTGATATCGAATAGCTCAATACGTTTCATTTCCTGAAGTCAAAAAAAGAAATGTAGCAAAAATGTAAAATCAGGGACAACCACATTCATCCCGGAGTCCAGTTTGACTTAATATTTCAGTGGGCATCAGAGAAAAGATTGATGTTAGCCTAAGCTAGGCTAATTATTTAAAGGACCGTTTAGAAAACTTCCAAGTAAAGGCTGAATGACCCCTGGCCCGAGAGCAGAGCAATACAAACAAACAAAATCCAGAAGAGACATGGGGGTTGATATGAACAGGTAGTCGGTCTGCTCTCAGCACATGATAATGTGTCACACATGAAGTCATGTGACACATAGGCTTTATAATCTGATTTGCGTAGTAGCCATCAGCCCCTCTGACACACCTGGCAGCTTTCCCAAGAAGGATGAAGAGACATCCCTGCCATTTAACAATTCAATCAGTTAAATAGATGGCAAACCTTGGTAATCATGAGTGACCACAAAAATATGGATACAGTGCATTCGGAGAGTATTCAGACTAGAGGTCGACCGATTAGGTTTTTCTCAACGCCACCGATTAATCGGACGATTTTTTAAATGTATTTGTAATAATGACAATTACAACAATACTGAATTAACACTTATTTTAACTTAATACATCAATAAAATCAATTTAGACTCAAATAAATAATGAAGCATGTTCAATTTGGTTTAAATAATGCAAAAACAAAGTGTTGGAGAAGTAAGTAAAAAGGGGAATATGTGCCATGTAAGAAAGCTAACGTTTAAGTTCCGTGCTCAGAACATGAGAACATATGAAAGCTGGTGGTTCCTTTTAACATGAGTCTTCAATATTCCCAGGTAAAAAGTTTTAGGTTGTAGTTATTATAGGAATTTATAGGACTATTTCTCTCTATACCGTTTCTATTTCATATACATTTTGACTATTGGATGTTCTTATAGGCACTTTAGTATTGCCAGTGTAACAGTATAGCTTCCGTCCCCCTCCTCGCCCCTACCTGGGCTCGAAACCAGGAACACATCGAGCGTTACCCATCGCTCCACAAAATCTGCGGCCCTTGCAGAGCAAGGGGAACAACTACTCCAAGTCTCAGAGCAAGTGACGTTTGAAACACTATTAGCACGCACCCCGCTAACAAGCTAGCCATTTCACATTGGTGACACCAGCCTAATCTTGGGAGTTGATAGGCTTGAAGTCATAAACAGCGCAATGCTTGAAGCATTGCGAAGAGCTGCTGGCAAAACGCACAAAAGTGCTGTTTGAATGAATGCTTACGAGCCTGCTGCTGCCTCAGTCAGACTGCTCTATCAAATCATAGACTTAATTATAACATAATAACACACAGAAAAACGAGCCTTAGGTCATTAATATGGTCGAATCCGGAAACTATCATCTCGAAAACAAAACTATTATTCTTTCAGTGAAATACGGAACCGTTCCATATTTCATCTAACGGGCGGCATCCAGAAGTCTAAATATTCCTGTTACATTGCACAACCTTCAATGTTATGTCATAATTACGTAAAATTCTGGCAAAGATCTGGGGAAGGGTACCAAAACATCTCTGTAGCATTGAAGGTCCCCAAGAACAGTGGCCTCCACTATTCTTAAATGGAAGAAGTCTGGAATCACCAAGACTCTTAATAGAGCTGGCCGCCCGGGCCAAACTGAGCAATCAGGGGAGGACGGCCTTGGTCAGGGAGGTGATCAAGAACCAGAAGATCACTCTGAGTGACAGAGTTTATCTGTGGAGATGGGAGAACCTTCTAGAAGTACAACCATCTATGCAGCACTCCACCAATCAGACCTTTATGGTAGAGTGGCCAGACAGATGCCACTCCTCAGTAAAAGGCACATGACAGCCCACTTGGATTCTCTGTTCTGATGAAACCAAGATTGAACTCATTGGCCTGAATGTCAAGCGTCACGTCTGGAGGAAACCTGGCACCATGCCTACAGTGAAACGTGGTGGTGGCAGCATCATGCTGTGGGGATATTTTTCAGTGGCAGGAACTGGGAGACTAGTCAGGATTGAGGGAAAGATTAACAGAGAGCGAGATCCTTGATGAAGTCCTGTGAAGTCCTGAGCACTCTAGAGCAGGTTCTCAGACTGGGGCAAAGGTTCACCATCCAACAGGACAACAACCCTAAGCACACAGACAAGACAATGCAGGAGTGGCTTCGGGACAAGTCTCTGAATGTCCTTGAGTGGCCCAGCCAGAGTCCGGACTTGAACTCGATGGAACATCTCTGGAGAGAACTGAAAATAGCTGTGCAGCGATGCTCCTCATCCAACCTGACAGAGCTTGAGAGGATCTGCAGAAAAGAATGGGAGAAACTCCAGAAAATACAGTTGTGCCAAGCTTCTAGCGTCATAATCAAGAAGACTCTAGGCTGTGATCGCTGCCAAAGGTGCTTCAACAAAGTACTGAGTAAAGGGTCTGAATACTTATGTAAATGTGATATATATATTTTCTTTTTTGCTTTGTCATTGTGGGGTATTGTGTGTATATTGATGAGAAAATGTTATGAATTTTAGAATAAGGCTGTAACGTAACAAAATGTGGAAAAAGTCATGGGGTCTAAATTCCTTCAGAATGCACTGTATGTTTGAGGTAGTTTGGGAGACAAATGATGACAGCAGAAACATACATAAGCCAAATAACGATAATAAGGTGTAGGCATAACCAAACAAGAAATACAAGACGGGACGCTCTCTCAACAACACAGTAATAACAACCAGGGAGTGGTGTTGTCTATAGAGAAACCAGTAAACTAGCCTAGCAGCCTACTAGAAAGTAGACTTTGACAACGTTACACCTATATAGGCCACCATGGCAGTGTGTGTGTGTGGTCACCAATGATTACCAAGGTGTTCCAGTTTCACAAACCCACAGCTAAAGGCAAACTCGTATCTAATCCAACGGCGAGTCAGACTTCATATCCAAATTCATAATTGAGTAATAACGCCCAGAATTGCAATATCAGACATGTGAACAGCAGCTGTGAACTGTAGGCTGAGCTATTTGTTCAGGCGCATACACACCCCGCAAGCAAACAGTCAGTACCATTGCGAACTAGAGACAGCGAAAGTACAGGAAGAGCGATTGCTTTGCAACTCTTAGCTACCATTGAAGTAATTGTAGGTCTGAATCAAAATGTGACGTGGTTACAGTAATACTGTTTTTCACTTTACGAGAAGTAAACACAGAGCGTGCTATATAGCCTACTTGGTATTTGGTTTCTGTAAATTCTGATTGAAACAGTGGATATGATTAGTTAAGCCTAGATTTTGCATTCTGTCAACATTACACACTAGGCCAGTCCTTTAACTGATGGCAAACGTACTGAAAATTGGCATTTTACACTAAAGTATGCAGCATTCTATATGCAGAGGTATTGTTAGAATATACTGTAAAATACTCAAATGGGACAATGCAACCACCCTACTGTTTAATGGACTTACCAGCTGTGGCTCTAGCCAATAGAAGAAGTTTGATCTACTCTACATAGTAATGAGTCACAGGAAACATTACAGAATTTTGCAGAGTTGCAAGATCTGTAGCATTCAGTCGGACAAATTCAGCCTACTGCTCTTGATCAAAGATAATTTATATTCATGCCAAGCCTATATGCCATCTTGCTGCTGTGCAATTGAGTTTGTTCAGCTTATCTCTCTCACACTTCCTTGATGACCAGTGTGGCCATAAGCATGTTAAATTAATTTTGTTAAAGTCTATAGAGATAGGCCATTTGTAAAAAGGTGCAGCTGAACTGTAGACCTACAGCCTAGACATCATGGAAGCAATGAAGTAAGTCCACACAGCCTGGTCTCAAACTAGACGTAACATAGTACAGTAAACGTACATCCAGGACACTCAAATTACACTGAACAAAAATGTAAAACACAGCATGTAAAGTGAAGTCACCAGAAATGTCACCCATTGAGCGAGTTTGGGATGCTCTGGATCGACGTGTACAACAGCATGTTCCAGTTCCCACCAATATCCAGCAACTTCGCATAGCCATTGAAGAGGAGTGGGACAACATTCCAAAGGCCACAGTCAACAGCCTGATCAACTCTATGTGAAGGAGATGTGTCGCGCTGCATGAGGCAAAATGGTGGTCACACCAGACACGGACTAGTTTGCTGATCTACGCCCCTACCTTTAAAAAAAAAATCAAATTTCAAATCAAATTTATTTGTCACATACACATGGTTAACAGATGTTAATGCGAGTGTAGCGAAATGCTTGTGCTTCTAGTTCCGACAATGCACTAATAACCAACGAGTAATCTAAACTAATAATATCAAAACTCCTACCTTATACACACAAGTGTAAAGGGATAAAGAATATGTAAATAAAGATATATGAATGAGTGATGGTACAGAACAGCATAGGCAAGATGCAGTAGATGGTATTGAGTACAGTATATTTTACTTAAGGTAACTGTGACCAACAGATGCATATCTGTATTAACAGAAATCCATAGATTAGGGTCTAATGAATGTATTTAAATGAACTGATTTCCTTATATGAACTGTAACTCAGTCAAATCTTTGAAATTGTTGCATGTTGTGTTTATATTTTTGTTCAGTATATGTGTACACTTCTGTGTGTGTGTGCATGTCTGTGTGTAGGATTTTTGTGTACCATTTTAATTAGGAAAGCAACAGTATTCTGATGCCCTGTGTATTTACTTGAGAGTGTGTGTAAGACTATGTTTTTCTGTCTGTCTACCTGTGAACTGTCTGTAAAATCTTTGCAATTGTAGCATGTTGCATTTATATTTTGGTTTTGTGCATAATTATATTTCAGGTCATCATGAATCTCATCACGGGCAACTTCTTACTACTTTTTAGCTACTTAGCATGTTAGCTAACACTTCCCTAACCCTTACCCACACTGACATTAGCCAACTAGTTAGTGTTAGCAATGATGCTTCAGAAGAGATGGGAAACTCCACTGGAATCGTATTATGTATACATAATGCCCATGCTACGTCAACAGGCTGTGCGGTGCATTCTGGGGTATTTTGGGACAAAGAGAATTGTCCTTCAAGGAGTGAATGGGAGTCAATTGAGCACTAGCTCAACAACCCAACGTTAGCATGAATTTCATCAACATCACAAATATTTTCCGAGATGTGAGATAATTAACTTGCTCTCTGTATTATTGTATAGCTTTGGAATCGTGACATCACGTACTGTCAGGGAAAATAGGCAAGCTTCTCGACTCATAACCTGACTCTGAGAAGGGATTGCGTGACAATTATCTTAGCAACCGCGTGATGCGGCATAACAACTGAACACAATTGGTTGATAGTCTGCTGCTTGGGGTATTTTTTTTACACATTCCTCCATTGATTGCACAATGGGGTTCCGATCTCTTTTCTCTAATATCTCTGGTGTTAGCAACCTAGCTAATGTTGCCCCAACAAATATGAATTTGTAACATATCATACACTTTGCAAATTCATAACATATCATACAAAATGGATGATGGACATCCACAAATTAATGCATATCATATGAAACGGAACATATATCAGACCAATTGGAGTGTATCGGATTTACATTTACTATGATATGTCTACCCCTGAGTCCAGGTTGGTTCCCATCTAAAGGTAAGCTGAATTGTGTAGGTTTCGGTTGATGAAAAACAGATGACACAGACAATGTGCTCACTAACAGTAGCCTACCCCAAGATCGTATAGCCTATGCCATGGCGTGCTAACTTGTGGAATTCCATATTATTTTGAAAAGAAGTAGTAGACCAGTCTGTCTATCAGCTTGTAAACGATTTACTTTATCAAATTTGTATTTAGCCACATTTGCAACTTCCTGTAGCTGAGAGAATGGCGAAACCCCACCCTCATTTGCAGAAAATGACAAATTAGAGGCTGAAGCTTTGTCAATCATGCCACGTCGCTCGAATTAAACCCGGAATACACCCAACATGTTTCTTTGTGTTACTTTTTAGCAAATCTTGGTTAAAAGTTAGCAGCAACTTTGTATCAACTCTAGTGTGGAATGAAAGGGTCTTACTTGGAAAGGGTTGACATTGGACGAATCTGCAAATGGGTTATCGTCAAATCCCGACATTTTAATGGCGTTTTATAGATCTCCTCAAAGTATAAACAATACAAAGCCCTCCTGTCGTTTGATATGCTCCTTTTTATCGCACTGGTAACTTCCTGAAATGGAGTTTAATGCGCAGACGTTGGTTACGTATGAGATGACGTCTACCTACGTAATTTGGCTAGTCAAGTAAGGCCTTTAGATCAAAATAGGTGTTTCGGGAGACCGCATGTCTCCGATTTATTTACAAAGCAAATAGACAAAACATTTGTGCAATGTCTTTAATACTATTTTGTAACATTTCGAGGTGTATTAATGGCACTAGCCAGACCTATGGTTAAAAATACAATATTTGGAAAATTCCCCCCTTAGGCTAAAGTTGACAAGGTCAAGGCAATTTTTTTTTAAAGAAACCATTATTTTAATTTGATCAGTAAACTGCAGCAGAGGGAAATACATACATAAAGTTGGGTTGAAAGTAACATATACATGCCACGATCAAAACAACTGGGAACTCGGAAATCTCCAACTGATTTTCAGCTCGGAAAGCCGGTGCTCTAAAAAAAATGACAGAGTATCCGATTTGTTATTCCGAGTTGGATGACCATTAAAAATGTTTATCCGAGTTCCCGTTTGTCTTGAACGCACTGAAGTCGGAAGTCAGAGATTTCAGAGTTCCCAGTTGTTTTGAACGCGGCATAGGATGAGCCCAAGGCCATATAAAGACGTCAGAACTACAGTGATAGCCGACGTTGCAGCCATGGAGGAAGTAAGAGGTGAAACATATTTCTCTTTTTTTGTATTGATTTAATCCGTAAAATGCTTTTAATGACACTGTCACACGTAGCGACAATGTCGCCATATAACCGCATCGAACAGCAGAGCATGTTTTCGTATTTAAACATGAAGTAAAGCAACTTCGTTTCGCAAGCATCCATTGAAATTTTACCAGAGATTACGTTTACTGCACGCGAGCCACCTTCATAATAGAGCACGCAAATGCATTAGTTATCGTGTATCGTTTAGAATTCTGAAAATGAGAACACATAATTTACACGAGATATATTCGAATTAAAAGGTTGAGTTCAATAACCTATAAAATAGCTGATGTTTTGCTTTCAATGAACGCTGCAGATTCTGCAGTGCGGAGGGACTTACTCAAAAGTGCAATTCTCAGTCATATTGTAGACTTGTGATAAAATTGGTGTGCATGTTGTTCATATTGAAAGTTACTGTCTCTGTTTTCTCATTTTACAGTATTCCCGCTATCCTGTGCAGTGCAGAACTATGCATGGGGGAAGGTTGGTCTGGACAGTGAGGTGGCCAAACTGGTTGTTGGTGGGGATACCTCGGCTGTCATTGAAGCTGACAAACATTATGCAGAGGTAAGATTTAGACAGTGGTGAACCGTGATTTATTGGACCTAGGCCTTTAGCGGGGGTAAAAATTTTCCTGAATGTCAAACTTCACCAATAGTCTAGCGACTACAATAGTGGCACATCTAAGGTGACCATAATTTGCGCACTCTGTGTAGGAGGGAATCTTTTAAAAAAAACACACAAACACATACACGGCCACAAGAGAGAGCAGTCTCTCACACAGCATACTGTTAAATGCGACCCATTCATTAAAGGCCAGTAGGCCCCCAATCATAACAAAAACATTAAGCATTTCCAAATTAAAATCTACTTCCCATTGCGCACATCTGTTATCACGTTCAGTACAAAGTAAACAGTGCTCTAAAGTATAAATGCAACAATTTCACGCATTATTTTCAGAGGTAGCTAAGGGCAAGTGAGCTGCAAAAAAACTGCCATTCACCAAATGATGATCATTTGAAACAGAACTTATTTTTGAAAGTTAATCATGAAGGGCGACGTTAACAAATTAGCAGAAACATCCTCCCTGATAACATGTGTGGCTGCACAACAAAACAAAAGCTAGCTAGACCGAAGGAAAACTAGGCTACTGCTCATCCTCTCAGGAATGATGTATCTAGGAATTGGAGAAGTTGGGAGTAAAACATTTTTTTAAAGTAGCGCAAGTAAAAACAGTCCCACTCATTGCAAGTCCAAATGTTATTATTGGTTGATTTCCATGTCACTCCAAAATTCTGCCCTAATACAGTTGAATGACCATTGACTGAACAATGGCATTGATCACATGAGACCATTCATTCCTATGTGAAGACTCAATAGCCAGATTAAGCTAAATTAAATGTGTTTAAGATGGCTTTTCATGGAGACATAACATGTACAGTTTGAGCTACTCCAAGAAGTGAAGTTGCGTGCTACCACAGTGCTGCCCCTTCTCATTCAGTAACTTTAGTTGAAGACCGACTGGGGTACTGCAGGCTGCCATTAAAAACCTCTTCAGGATCTGCCCCTTTTTTAAAAATTTTGCCTAAGATGACACCCAACTCGTAACTGCCTGCAGCTCTGGACCTGAAGCAATGATATGCATATTCTTGAAACCTTTTGAAAGGATACACTTTGAAGGTTGTGGAAATGTTAAATTAATGTAGGGGAATATAACCCATTAGATCTATTACATTTTTTTTATGTGTACCATCTTTGAAATGCAAGAGAAAGGCCATAAGGTATTCCAGCCCAGGTGCAATTAAAATTTTGGCCACTAGATGGCAGCACTGTATGTGCAAAGTTTTAGACTGATCCAATGAAACACTGCATTTCTGTTCAAAATGTTGTATCAAGACTGCCCAAATGTGCCTAATTGGTTAATTAATACATTTTCAAGTTAATAACTGTGCACTCTCCTCAAACAGTAGCATATCATTTTTTCACTGTAAAAGCTACTGTAAATTGGAGAGTGCAGTTAGCATAAATTCCTGAATCTTTCTGCCAGTATCAGATATGTCTATCCTGGGATATGTCTGTCCTTGTTACTTACTACCTCAGGCTAATGTGATTAGCATATGTTAGCTCAACCGTCCCGCGAGGGACCCACCGTTCCTGTATAGGTTGTCATAGGGGGATACCTAGTCAGTAGTTCACCTGAAATGTGTCTTCTGCATTTAACCCAACCCCTTTGAATCTGAGAGGTACATTAGCAAGTAAATTATACTCTTCCTCTTCTGTGTGATTTTAAAATAATTGGTTCAAGGACATGCATCAGGTCTATTAAAAGCAATTATTACCATGATTGTCTTCAAAACATTACATTTTTTACACAAAGATTGACAACGAATATCTTCCTTTTCCCATTCAACATAAGGGGGGATCCTGTTTTCCGCTAACAATGCCTGCAGTACCGTGGCTTCAATGAGAGGAGGCAGTCGTTCTCCCCTGTAAATGGCAGATGTCCACCCCCCAAAAAATCCTGATTGGATTTTCTTTCCTCGTCCGTCCGTGTTAACCTTTTCAACAGAAACTGAATAGAAATCCGAATAAAAATGTAAATTATTAAAATGTCATTAATATTTTATATAAAGAATCAAGAATTTTATAAATCTTTATGCTCTCTCTGAAGGTGTAGCCTATGGTGTTTTTTTCCCCATTCCTGTCCTGCAGATAATTTAAATTTTTACAAAGCCCAAAGGACTTTGGCTGTGTCTCTTACCCTTCAAGCTCACTCAATGCCTGCCCTGTCACAAGTCATTCTTTATTTAGCCTTACAGGGAGGGTTTATCATAAATGTACATGTTTTATTTATCTGTTATTTTACCAGGTTACTGTTCTCAGTCTCATTTGCAGCAATGACCTGGGGAATAGTTACAGGGGAGAGGAGGGGGATTAATGAGCCAATTGCAAACTGGGGATTATTAAGTGACCATGATGGTATGAGGGCCACATTGGGAATTTAGCCAGGACAAAGGGTTAACACCAATACAACAAGTGCCATGGGATCTTTAATGACCTCAGAGTCAGGACACCTGTTTAATGTCCCACCCGAAAGACTGCACCCTACACAGGGCAGTGTCCCCAATCACTGCCCCGGGGCATTGAGATTTTTTTTTAGACCAGAGGAAAGAGTGCCTCCTACTGGACCTCCAACACCACTTCCAGCAGCATCTGGTCTCCCATCCATGAACTGACCTGGACCAACCCTGCTTAGCTTCAGAAGCAAGCCAGCGGTGATATGCAGGGTGGTATGCTGCTGACATTAATAGGTCTGAGTATGGGAGTGGGGACGTGCTGAGGTGAATGGGCAGATGTATTTTCATACTCTGCAATCAGCATCCATAGTCAGTAGTCTGGGTGCCTTCTCCTGTTTGAGACAATCCTCTGGTCCTAAACAATAGCTTCCTAAGATGGCACCTAGGCTATCATATATGCATTGAAGATCATTCTATTGAACTGTGTTCATATCCTGTTTATCATTCTTTGAATGTTATTGACATTTTCATACTTAAAACAAACTAAATTAATTAAAGGTATTTTTGTTATCTTTGAGAGAACCTGATCACAATGGATGATGAAGCTAAATCACAAAGTGATGTTAACTCTGTTTTTATATATATATATTTAAATAGTCGCACACTTAGTGTATAACATCCCAGGAATGTATTGGGTAAAAAAGACCCTGAAGAAGGCAGTGATGCTGAAATGTTTTACCCAATAAATTACTAGGAGGTATGGAGTGTACGTCTCTGTTTCTACAGTTTATTCTCAGTCAGCGCCTCTACACTAAATAATATTCTCTGGGTGTGTGCCAACTCATGCTTTATATTAAACTGTTTTAAAAGAGAGATACTCTTGTATGGTCAATGATGCGGCCCCTCCCTGTGTGTCTTGCAGCTTTGGATGGGTGCTCACCCCAAAGGAGACGCCCTCATCAAGGACAACCGGATAGCCCAGAGGACGCTCGGTCAGTGGATTGCAGACTACCCAGCATGCTTGGGGTCAAAGGTCAAAGACACCTTCCAGGGCCAGCTTCCCTTCCTCTTCAAGGTCCTGTCGGTCAACACCGCTCTGTCAATACAGGCCCATCCGAACAGGGTAAGTCCTGGGTTGTGTTCATTAGGGCACACTGTAGCACAGCATTTTTCAGTGGAAAATTGTCTGCTGACCAACCCAAAAACCAAAGGGGAGGAGGGGGTTACATGTAGATATGGTGTATTTTGTGTTCTAAATTTGTTTCATTTAAAAAAAAATCATCTCTTTTCCCATTGGCTCTCACACCAGGAGTTGGCTGGAAGGCTCCATGCTCAGTTTCCAGAGCATTACCCTGACAACAACCACAAGCCTGAGATGGCCGTCGCACTCACGCATTTTGAAGGCCTCTGTGGCTTCAGGCCCGTGGAAGAGATCATTGGCTTTCTCAAATGTGAGTCCCATATCTTGCAGATTGTCCATTATCAGTGTTTTATAATCCATGTTTTTAAAATGTGTTCAACAGCACAGCAGCTCAGTTGAGGGATTTCCTTCACTTTAAGATAAATTAAGTAGAGATCAATGATGCTCAGTAATCCCTTTAAAAGGGATAGTTCATTTGAAGTGTTGGCTCATTTTTGACTTGCCTAGGGTATTGCCGTTTCCTCAACTATTTTAAAGTTTGTTACCTGGTTATTTAGCGACATCTAGAATAATCTGGCTAGCATCTTTTGAGAATATAGCAATGCTAGTGGAAACGGATTGTATCACTTAGCAGTGCATTCAAAAGTATGGGGAATGCGGAGGAGTGGACCAAAAATGGCACCACTCTCTGTGGGAGGCAAAGCCCTCTCCCCACTCTTTTATTTTATCTACAGCTAACTGCTACCGTTCAAATTGTAGGAAATGTACTTTAAAACTGCACATGTTTCTCTCCTCCGCCAAGAGGGGAGCCACTCATTTTTTTGGGGGGGGGGGCACACACCATCCAAATCGTGCTTAGGGCCCCCAAAGGCTAGAGCTGGCCTTGACTGTTATACAATCCATCCGAGGATTGTATTCAAGTTTGCCGAGAGTGTAAAATGTGTGTCCCAGCCGTGCCAGAATTCCAAGCTCTTGTAGGGAGCGAGACGGCAGAGGAGCTGGTGAGCAGTAGAGGGGAGGCGGGCCGCACCTCGCTGGCCCTGAAGAAGTGCTTCACCCGCATGATGAACTGTGAGAAGAAAGTGTTTGTGGACCAGCTCAACATGCTGGTGAAAAGAGTCACTGAGGAAGGTGAGCATCAAAAAATAAGTATTTTGTTTTTGTGACACCATACACTTCTTCTCTGTTGGGTAGACGCCCAGATCTGTTTGTTCTGTATCACCAACTCCTATGGTCGTTGACATGTCAAGCCAAACATGACCTATTTGGCAACAGCCATAGAAGTTGCCAAGACTGCACAAACTGATCTGGGACCAGGCCTCAACTTTCTTGCGTACGTTTCAAAAAGAGGTTATTAAAAAGATAACAGGGGTTAAAGTTCTAAGTCACTGCGACGGAGTGCCGTGGTATGGATTCTGGAGAGGTTGCATTTGAGATCAGCATAAATCTTTGGAAATAAGTTTTGTATCTTGTTCGATATGATCACACTTTTACATGACTGTTTATTTCTCTACTTCAAATTGCGTGCGTGGTATCGTTTTACAAATCCTGTTTTACAACTGGAGCTTCATGCATGGTTTAGGGAGGTGCCGCTGCACAACATACTACTTAAAGGAGCAATGATATACAGTGCATTCGGAAAGTATTCAGACCCCTTGACTTTTTACACATTTGTTACATTACAGGCTTATTCTAAAATTTATTAAATTGTTGTTTTTTACCCCTCAAATCTACACACAATACCCCAATAATGACAAGGCAAAAACAGGTTTATGGAAATATTTGAAAATGTGTAAAAAAAAAATAAAAAAAACATCACATTTTACATCAGTATTCAGACCCTTTACTCAGTACTTTGAAGCACCTTCGGCAGCGATTACAGCCTCAAATCGTTTTGGGTATGACGCTACAAGCTTGGCACACCTGTATTTGGAGTTTCTCCCATTCGTCTCTGCAGATCCCCTCAAGCTCTGTCAGGTTGGATAGGGAGCGTCGCTGCACCGCAAGTCCGGGCTCTGGCTGGGCCACTGAAGAACATGGAAACTTGTTCTGAATCCTTTCCTGCGTTGTCTTGGCTGTGTGCTTAGGGTTGTCCTGTTGGAAGTTGAACCTTTGCCCCAGCCTGAGGTCCTAACCTGCTCCAGAGCGCTTTTCATCAAGGATCTCACCTTTGCTACGTTCATCTTTCCCTGAACTCCAATGTGCCTTTTCTGAGGACTGGCTTCTGTCTGGCCACTCTACCATAAAAGTCTGATTGATGGTTGTCCTTCTGGAAGGTTCTCCCATCTCCACAGAGGAACTCTGTCTGTCAGAGTGAACACCGGGTTCTTGGTCACCTCCCTGACCAAGGCCCTATCCCCCAATTGCTAAATTTGGCCTTCTTCCATTTAAGAATGGAGGCCGCTGTGTTCTTGGACCTTCAATGCTGCAGAAATGTTTTGGTACCCTTCTCCAGATCTGTGCCTCGACACAATCCTGTTTCGGAGCTCTATCAACAATGCCTTCGACCTCATGGCTTGGTTTTTGCTCTGACATGCACTGTCAACTGTCTGACCTTATATAGATGGGTGTGTGCCTTTCCATATAATGTCCAATCAATTGAATTTACCACAGTTGGACTCCAAGTTGTAGAAACACCAAGGATGATAAATGGAAACAGGAAGCACCAGAGCTCAATTTCGAGTCTCATAGTAAGGGGGTCTGAATAGTTATGTAAGGTATTTTTGTTTATTTTAATACAGTTGCAAAGATGTCAACTTGTTTACGCTTTCATTATTGGGTGTTGTGTGTAGATTGAGGAAAACAATTTAATTTAATCCATTTTAGAATAAGACTAACTTAACAAAGTGTGGAAAAAGTCAAAGGGGTCTGAAATCTTTCCGAAGGCACTGTACTTTGTAATAGATATTGAATTAGAGTAAATGATTCATAATTTAGGTACTAATAATAATATTCAGGATATTGTGTGTACATTTTATAGCCACTGTGCTGCGTCAGTTAGGCTACAGGTGCTTATAGCACATCTGACCATACATGGGCACCTATATGCATGGTTCAATATGTTAAAGTAAAATTTATATTTTACATGGTCAGCATTAATTAGAAAACAACATCATTTTGGAGTAGAATGTTCTTTTAAAAAGTTCTTAGAACTGCACTTCTGTCCTGCGACATACAAATTATCCCAGGGAGAACCCCAACCCACTAAGCAAGGGGACTGTAATTGGTCAAACTCTAAGTTTAATACATGTACAAAATAATGATATTCCCTGAAAGCATGATGGCCATGACTTTCTTACATGAAAGGGGAGGTTAACTTGGCCCCAAACTATTCTTTAACCCCTGTAATCAATAGTACATTGGAATAAATTATATACTCCTTGAGATTGGAAAACTTGACTAAGCATTATGCAAAGGACCTCTTGCACCAAAACATCTTTCTGTTTAATATTAAACCTTCATTTATCCAGGTTGGTCTTGTTGAGATACAAATCTCTTTCACGAGAGATGGGTTGTTCACTATGCATTAAACAGACTGAAACTGGGAGGGACTCGTTTTTATTTTCTGTAGCGAAACATTTTCGTTGCATGCCCAAATGAACACGACCCTATGTTAAAGGCTTTTGTTTTACCTCATTCAGCTGCTGCAGGGAAGGACACATCAGACAGTAACAGTGAACTGTTGCTCCGGCTCCACTTCCAGTATCCGGGTGACATCGGCTGTTTTTCCATCTACTTCCTAAACCGCATTGTGCTGGAGCCAGGCGACGCCATGTTTCTGGGTGCCAATGAACCGCACGCGTACCTCAATGGAGGTCAGGGGTCAACCAGTCAGATTCTTAGAAAGTCAACTAGATGTGTGAAAGTTGTGTATTGATAGGCTGTTAGAGAACAATGGAAATACTTTTCTATATATAGTGCATGTGGACACCCCTTCAATATAGTGGATTTTGCTATTCCCGTCAGAAACATTGCTGACTGGTGTATAAAATCGAGCACACAGCCATGCAATCTCTATAGACAAGTTAGCTGTAGAATGGCCTTAATGAAGAGCTCAGTGACATTCAATGTGGCACTGTCATAGGATGCCACCTTTCCAACAAGCCAGTTTGTCAAATTTCTGCCCAGCTAAAGCTGCCCCGGTCAACTGTTAGTGCTGTTTTTCTGACAACTCTTAGTAGTAGGCCACACAAGCTCACAAAACGGGACCGCCGAGTGCTGAAAAGTCACCTGTCCTCGGTAGCAACACTCACTGAGTCCCAGACAGCCTCTGGAAGCAACGTCAGCACAAATGTTAGTCGGAAGATTCATGAAATGGGTTTCCGTGGCCGAGCAGCTGCACACAAGTCGAAGATCAACATGTGCAATGACAAGCTTTGGCTGGAGTGGTTTAAAGCTCGCCGCCATTGCACTCTGGAGCAGTGGAAACGCATTGTCTGTGATGAATGTGTGAATCACACTTCACCATCTGGCAGGCTGAATCTGGGTTTGGTGAATGAATGCCAGGAGAACGGTACCTTCCCGACTGTATAGTGCCAACCGTAAAGTTTGGTGTATTAATAGTATTGGGCTGTTTTTCATGGTTCGGGCTCGGCCCCTTAGTTCCAGTGAAGGGGAATCTTAATGCTACAGCATACAATGACATTCTAGACAATTCTGTGCATCAAAAGGGGGGGGCGGCGGCAACTCCATATTAATTCCCATGATTTTGGAATGAGATGTTTGAGTGGGTGTCCACATACTTTTGGTGAGTAATACAGTAGATGAGCAATTGTTTAATGTGGTATTCGCACAGCCATGAAAACATGTTTCCCATGTGCTGGATTATTGAGAGGATACTGTAGAAGTGAGAACAAAAATATTCTGCTCACTTGTATTGTTGCTTCCAAAGTATAGAGCTTCAGACCCTTTCTTAAAATTATTTTATTTTAACTACACTTTGGGTGCTATATCAGTATGTAGATCTGTTATACAATGAGATTACCTATTGAAATACCTTTTTAAACTATGACATTTGACTTTTTTTATGTTAATTTGACTCTCAAATACAGAGCAGTGAGAATTCTAATCTTCAAAAAGATTATATATATATTTTTTTTAAATAAAGTTTACTGTTTAGTGTCCTATATCCCAATTATCTCTCTCACATTGCTACTCAGACTGCATAGAGTGCATGGCCTGCTCAGACAACACGGTGCGCGCCGGCCTGACGCCCAAGTTCATCGACGTCAACACCCTGTGTGAGATGCTGAACTACAGCCCCGCTCCAGCCAGCGCCAAGATCTTCCCCTCCATACAGGACCCCTCAGACCCCTTTGTCTACCTCTATGATCCCCCTGTTCCTGACTTCACTGTCATGAGGATACAGGTAATTTACTTACTCATTTAGCCTGTTCCCAGATCTGTTTGTGCTGTCAGTTTGTGTGTCTTGCCAACTCCTATGGTCATTGTGTTGTCTGGCGTGACAAACGGTTGACAATATTCTCTGTTTTGAATGGGTCTCTTGTAGTAAGCCATTACATATTTGTTCCAGTGTGTCTCATAAATTAAATGTAATGTAGGTAATATCATTTTCTTCTTCCTTCTCTACTTTCTCTCCCCTGACCTCTGTCTGCCTTCTTCTCCAACCCCCTATTCCCTTTTTCCTCTGCTTCCCCTCATTCCCCCACCTCTCTCTCTCCATCTCCAGGTGCCCGCCTCAGTCAGGCAGTACACGGTGGCCCCGGTGGACTGTGCGGGCATCCTGCTGGTGATTGAGGGTGAGGCCACCGGCACCTCCGCCGCTGCCCTCTCTGACATCACCCTGAGCCGGGGCACTGTCCTCTTCATCTCAGCCAATGAGAGCGTCTCCCTTCACATCACCTCCCCCTCCGGAATGACTATGTACCGGGCCTGCAGTCTCCTGTAGCCCCAGGCCTTCTGATAACGTCACCTACCAACATCAACCCAACCCCGTTCTCCCATTCGTCATGGCGGGGTGTCCCCTGACTTAAAGCCAGTAGTGATAGACTGAAGATGGCCTACTAACAGTTTTAACCCCTCTTTAACTGTAGTCTATGTGCAGTTCCATTCCTTTTTCTCAGACAATCGCCCTGACAGGTACAGGAACATGCACAGCTTTGTGTGTGTGTGTGATACACACCCTTGTGGTTTGTGTACTTGCTGTGGTCCTTTTTATTCGGCCCATGTTTCTGTGAAGGTTTACACAGTATGCCTCAGCTCACATCTCGCTGTAAGTGTCACATACTCTGTCGTTGCTGATTTTAAATTTTTTTTTTTTTTTTTTTTTTTTAATTGAGCATGTTGTAATTAACTACCTTTTATAAGCATTTTTTCAGTGGGGAAATCTTCTGTTCAATAGTAGTGCTTTTTAAGACAATGCATCATAACAAAAACAGTATTTTAAATATCAGCTGACTTGGGAACATTTTGCATTTACAGTATGCTGAGATTCCCTGTGCATGTTTGCGGAACAAAGGCACCTGCCCATTCACACGCATATTTGCCCGCCACATACATAGTGTACTTACAAATAGAGCATATAGTAAGACTGTATAGCTACTGTATGGGGAGGCCTTTTCTTCAGCTGGACCGCCAACATTGAAGTTGGTTTAGTTGAAAAAAATGTCAGGCTTAAGCAGTATGTGACCATGCAATTCAACTCACGCGTCCAACAGAAATGCATTCCGCAGTAGTCTGGATTGATGGTGGCTTGTGAGCTGTACTGTGTCAATGGTAACACCTCACACTCTATTACAGGATACGAAGTTGTTGTTTGAGCTGGACTGCATTGCAGTTGGTGACCACCGACTCCTTGCATCCTAAATGACTACTGATTATAACTTGTATAGCAGACAGTCTGTAGTCGCAGACTGCAACGTAAGCTCTCAAACACGCAAAATGGCTTTCCCCAAAGGTCAAAAAAGTGAAATTTTGTATGTTTGTTCGTTCATTTTGAATGAAGCTCTGTTGGGTCAGGCATGTCTCCTGGTTGGTGTTCATTCGAGCACATCGTAGCAAAAGGAAAATTAGTTTCTTATTGGAGAAGTACTGATTGTATCTCCCCGTTTCTGTTTTGTGCTTAATGAACATGATCCTGGTTCTTTCAATTGAACAGCGATGATCCACTTACGATTTGTGAATGAAGGACGGGAACAGAGCGAGAACGATAACTAAGTCATTTGTTCTGAACTTGTTTGTATGCCAACTAGTTTTGTCCAGGATATTTTAAATTACATGAAATGTTTGCACTACAATAGTTTAAAAAAAAAAAATATATATATATATACTAGACATTTGATTGAAAGTCTGAAGACTAAGATTTATGGGTTAAAGGTATAATGGTTTTACTTTAACATTTGTGAATGTTTATTTTCAATAGGAGCTGTAATGAGAGCATGGTTTTGCAATTGACTATACTACAGTAGCATGGCTCTCTACAGAGAGTGTCTGTATGTAAACCTAAATAAAACATTCTGTACTAGTGAGTGCAGTGCTTTCATTGGGATTGAATACCCAGAGTGAAGAGACGTGTGCTCTAGTATTAGATTTATTTAACCAGGTAGAACAAGTTTTCATTTGCGACCTGGCCAAGAGAAAAGCAAAGCAGTTCAACAATACAGTTGCACATGGCATAAACAAACATCCAATCAATAATAGAGTAGGAAGATCTATATACAGCATGTGCAAATGAGGTAAGGCAATAAATAGGACATGGTGGCAAAGTAATTACAATATAGCAAATTGGACTGGTAGGCTGTGCAGAGGATGACTGTGCAAGTTAAGATACCGGGGTGCAAAGGAGCAAGATAACTACAGTATGGGGATGTGGTAGCTTGGATGGGCTATTTACAGGTTCAGTGAGCTGCTCTGACAGCTGGTGCTTAAAGCTAGTGAGGGAGGTAAGAGGTCTCCAGCTTCAGATATTTTTGCAGTTCATTCCAGTCATTGGCAGCAGAGAGGTGGCCAAAGGAAGAATTGGCTTTGGGGGTGACCAGTGAGAAATACCAGCTGGAGTGTGTGCTACGGGTGGGTGCTGCTATGGTGACCAGTGAGCTAATGCGGAGCTTAACCTAGCAGAGACTTGTAGATGACTTGGAGCCAGTGGGTTTGAGTATGAAGCAAGGGCCAGCCAACGAGAGCATACAGGTCGCAATGGTGGGTAGTATATGGGGCTTTGGTGACAAAACGAATGGCACTGTGATAGACCTCATCCAAGTTGTTGAGTAGAGTGTTGGAGGCTGCTTTTGTAAATGACATCGGTGAAGTCGAGGATCGGTTGGATAGTCAGTTTTACGAGGGTATGGTTGGCAGCATGAGTGAAGGATGCTTTGTTGAGAAATAGGAAGCTTATTCTAGATTGAATGTTCAATTGCAGATGTTTAATGTGAGTCTGGAAGGAGAGTTTACAGTCGAACCAGACACCTAGGTATTTGTAGTTGTCCACATATTCTATGTGGGCGGGTGCGCAGGTGCGGGCAGCGATCGGTTGAAGAGCGTGCATTTAGTTTTACTTGCATTTTTAAGAGCAGTTGGAGGCCACGGAAGGTGAGTTGTATGGCATTGAAGCTCATCTGGAGGTTAGTTAACACAGTGTCCAACAAAGGGCCAGAGGTATACAGAATGGTGTCGTCTGCGTAGAGGTGGATCACCAGCAGCAAGAGCGACGTCATTGATGTATACAGAGAAGAGAGTCGGCCCGAGAATTGAACCCTGTGGCACCCCCATAGAGACGTCCGGACAACAGGCCCTCCGATTCTGACATACTGAACTCTATCTGAGAAGTAGTTGGTGAGCAAAGCGAGGCAATCAGACTCAAGGCTGTTGAGTGTGCCAAAAAAAGCTTTAGGCTGCAGAGTAATGTCTCATCGATGGCGGTTATGATATCGTTTAGGACCTTGAGCGTGGCTGAGGTGCACCCGTGACCAGCTCTGAAACCAGATTGCATAGCGGAGAAGGTACGGTGACATTCGAAATGGTCGGTAATCTGTTACCTTTGGCTTTCAAAGACCTTAGATAGGCAAGGTAGAATAGATATAGGTCTGTAGCAGTTTGGGTCTAGAGTGTCTCCCTCTTTGAAGAGGGGGATGACCGCGGCAGATTTCCAATCTATGGGAATCTCAGACGATACGAAAGAGAGGTTGAACAGGCTAGTGATAGGGGTTGCAACAATTGTCAGATAATCTAGCCCGGTTGATTTGTAGGGGTCCAGATTTTGCAGCTCTTTCAGAACATCAGCTATCTGGATTTGAGTGAAGGAATTTTTGAGTCAAATGTTTTCTAAAGATACAAATCGTCAGTTCACTAAAATGTTTTGCTCAAATTACTTTATTTCTAACTTACGAAAACCTAGTATTTTGCGCCAACTGCGTCCTCTCCTTCAGTGTCAAACTAAGCATGTGATTATGTTGAGTCACTAGGCAGGTTTACCATTGACCCAGGTTCATTTGACAAAAGCAATGTCCCAAACATTTTTGGATACATGTGTGATGGAAGCGGAAGAAATAGGAGGCGTTTGCTAAAGAGCAACAACATTTGTATCCGCTCGACGGGTAGATTTGTCTATTACCAAACTTTGTGACAAATTAAGATGGCAATGCTGTTTTTCAAATAAATTATGATTGCCGAATAATTTGGAAGGTACGCAGGGCACGCGATGTCATCACATAACTATAAAGTACCACTTTTATTACCAAATGTCTTCTGTTTTTCTTAAATAAGTGTTAGATCAGCTTTAATATTGCAGATCGATTGTAGCTTCCATTAATGTAATTGTCGGCATAATTTCCAATCCCCCGTATATTGTTTTGTATGTATATTGTTGTGTATATATATATGTATATTGTTTTGTGTATATATATATATATATATATTGTACCAGTCTAAAGTTTGGATACCTACTCAATCAAGTGTTTTTCTTAATTTTTTACTATTTTCTATATTGTAGAATAATAATGAAGACATTAAACTATGAAATAACACTTGGAATCATGTAGTAACCAAAAAAGTTTTTAATCAAAATGTAATTGAGATTCTTCAAAGTAGCCACCATTTGCTTTGATGACAGCTTTGTACACTCTTGGCATTCTCTCAACCAGCTTCACCTGGAATGCTTTTAGATATACAGAGTAAAGTTGATACTTTCATAACAAGGACAGCAATGACTTTTGGTTTGCCTGGAAACCTGAATTTGAATTGCATTTAATCAGGAGAGCTTGAATCAGAAAAGTTTCCTCCCATGACCTCTACAAGTAAAAATGTTGAGTAAAAGTATATTTTAACGTACTTTACCAGTTGTCCGTGTGGTTGGTCCTTTTGGCAGTAGGAATGTGAAACAATATATCCACAGGACAGAATAATTACAAACTTTTCAAAGCGCTGGGAATGCATTCAGATTTCTATCAGCTGAAGCATGTGCAGAAACATGTAAACACTGGAACGATCTCGGCAACTATGCATGCTTCTCATGCATGTATACTGAACAAAAATATAAATGCAACATGTAAAGTGTTGGTCCCATGTTTTATGAACAGAAATAAAAGATCCCAGAAATATTCATTTTTTCACAAAAAGCTTATTTCTCTAAAATCTTGTCAACAAATGTGTTTTACGTTCCTGTTAGTGAACATTTTTCCTTTGCCAAGATAATCCATCCACCTGACAGTTGTGGCATATCAAGAAGTGTATTAAACAGCATGATCATTACACAGGTGCACCTTGTGCTGGGGACAATAAAAGGCCTCTATAAAATGTGCCGTTTTGTCACACAGCACAATGCCACAGATGTCTCAAGTCGGCATGCTGACTGCAGAAATTTACACCAGAGCTGTGGGCAGATAATTGAATGTTCATGTCTTTACCATAAGCCACCTCCAACATAGTTTTTAGAGAATTTGGCAGTACGGCCAAACGGGCTCACAACCGCAGAACACGCTAGCCCAGGAGCTCCACATTCGACATCTTCACCTGCGGAATCGTCTCAGACCAGCCACCCGGACGACTGATAAAAACTGAGGAGTATTTACATTTGAAGTCAGAAGTTTACATAAACTTAGATTGGAGTTGTTAAAACTCGTTTTTCAACCACTCCACAAATTTCTTGTTAATTAACAAACTATAGTTTTGGCAAGTCGGTTAGGACATCTACTTTGTGCATGACACAAGTCATTTTTCCAACAATTGTTTATAGACAGATTATTTTACTTATAATATCACAATTACTTATATCACAATTCCAGTGGGTCAGAAGTTTACATATACTAAGTTGACTGTGCCTTTTAACAGCTGGGAAAATTCCAGAAAATGTCATGGCTTTAGAAGCTTCTGATAGGCTAATTGACATCATTTGAGTCAATTGGAGGTGTACCTGTGGATGTATTTCAAGGCCTACCTTCAAACTCAGTAAATCTTTGCTTGATATCATGGGAAAATCAAAAGAAATCAAAAGAAATCAGCCAAGACCTCAGAAAAAAATTGTTCTCCACAAGTCTGGTTCATCCTTGGGAGCAATTTCCAAATGCCTGAAACTGCCATGTTCATCTGTACAATCAATAGTACGCAAGTACAAACACCAGCCATCATACTGCTCAGGAAGAAGACGCGTTCTTGCTCTTAGAGATGAACGTATTTTGGTGCGAAAAGTGCAAATCAATCCCTGAACAACAGCAAAGGCCCTTGTGAAGATGCTGGAGGAAACGGGTACAAAAGTATCTATATCCACAGTACAAGAAGTGCTATATTGACATTACCTGAAAGGCCACTCAGCAAGGAAGAAGCCACTGCTCCAAAACCACCATAAATAAGCCAGACTACGGTTTACAATTTTACATGGGGACAAAGATCGTACTTTTTGGAAAAATGTCCTCTGGTCTGATGAAACAAAAATAGAAATGTTTGGCCATAATGACCAATGACCATGTTTGGAGGAAAAGGGGGAGGCTTGCAAGCCGAAGAACCCTATCCCAACCGTGAAGCACGGGGGTCGCAGCATCATGTTGTGGGGGTGCTTTGCTGCAGGAGGGACTGGTGCACTTCACAAAATAGATGACATCATGAGGATGGAAAATTATGTGCATAAATTGAAGCAACATCTCAAGACATCAGCCAGGACGTTAAAGCTTGGTCGCAAATGGGTCTTCCAAATGGACAATGACCCCAAGCATACTTCCAAAGTTGCGGCAAAATGGCTTCAGGACATCAAAGTCAAGGTATTGGAGTGGCCGTCACAAAGCCCTGACCTCAAACCTATAGAAGATTTGTGGGCAGAACTGAAAAAGCATGTGCGAGCAAGGAGGCCTTACAAACCTGACTCAGTTACACCAGCTCTGTCAGGAGGAATGGGCCATAATTCACCCAACTTATTGTGGGAAGCTTGTGGAAGGCTACCCGAAACATTTGACCCAAGTTAAACAATTTAAGGCAATGCTACCAAATACTAATTTAGTGTATGTAAACTTCTGACCCACTGGGAATGTGATGAAAGAAATAGAAGCTGAAATAAATCACTCTCTCTACGATTATTCTGACATTTCACGTTCTTAAAATAAAGTGGTGATCCTAACTGACCTAAGACAGGGAATTTTTGCTAGGATTAAATGTCAGGAATTGTGAAAAAACTGAGTTTAAATGTATTTGGCTAAGGTGTATGTAAACTTCCGACTTCAACTGTATTTGCAGTAAGCTCCAGGTATATGTTCTAATTCTTCTGACATTCCAGGAACCTGCGACCAAAAACAAGCTACATATGGGCAGTACCAGGAATTTTAAATAATAATTTAAATGGGGAAAACTCTTGAATTTGAACTCTTGAATCGGGCATCGTTTTGTGTATCAGTTCATAAACCATGGGCCATGGAATGTTACATTTATTTCACAGTACAAGGGGTGGGTCATGTGAAAATATTTTTTACTTGGGGAGAGGGGTGTTGCATTTTTTTTAATGACCTCTCGAGATGGCCTCAGTTCAGGTTCGCTTCGGGGGCTCTTTTGATGGGCCTGAGTTTCTTTGGAGTGTTCACATTGCAATGAAAAAGGTTCACAAAAATTGTCTGAAAGTGTGAAAACCCCCTTAAACACAGCAGGCTACCACTAACCCATTCATAGACGCTAACAACCTTTAGTGTATTTTGATGAAGTTATCTTCTTGCGGAGGGACTTTTGTTAAGACGTTCAGTCTCAACGTGAACATGCATTGCGGTATGGTTTTGGAAACATAAGGAACCTATCATATCAGCAAGAATTATTTTTCTAAAAATAGAATGTTAAGTTACTTTATGAGTGAATCCGCCAGATCAGAGGGAGTAGGGATGACCAGGGATACTCTCTTGATAAGTGTGTGAATTAGACCATTTTGCTGTCTTGCTAAGTATTCAGAATGAGTACTTTTGGGTGCCAGGGAAAATGTATGGAGTAAAAAGTATATAATTTTCTTTAAGAATGTAATGAAGGAAAAGTTGTCAAAAATATAAGTATTAAAGTACAACCCCCCCCCCCCCCAAAAAAAAAAACTTAAGTTGTACTATAAAGTATTTTTACTTAATTAATTACGTTAACCCACCGCCCACGCGGTTATTTCTCCACTTCACAGCGAGTTCACAGACGACGGACAGAAGACAGAGGCCACCAACTGTGCCAATGAGCGATCTATAGCAAGCTCCAAACACTTGTGTGTAATGGAAAAAATGCCAGCAGACACGTGTCTGAAAACGACTGTCTGCTGCAACTGTGATGAAGCCGGTTTGCATTTGTGAAATGACTTTCATGTGATATTAAAGTAAAAGGGCTTTTTGTTTCTAGAACTGAAACGCAATTGAGAATAGATTCACTTTTAGATGGAGTGTTTGGCTGTCAGGGCCAGTCTACCTCTGAAAATAACTTAGACGGTCCTTGGATCTTAAGGAGCAGAGTTAGGTTCACCGACACGCCTAAAAAGTGTACATTATTGGACTCGACTACCACATGACTATTGTTTGCTAAAATTGTACATGACATTATTTAGATACATTTTCTTGTGGACATGATCATCCACAAACCTGCTGAAACAAAACCAAACAGCACTTTAGTTGTAAATTAAAAGTGATATATTCACTTTACAGGCCAGGGCACACAGATACGCTGAAAATTCAAAAAGACTTCCTCATTTCTTTTTCTAGGTTAACAAAAAGCTACAAGTCACTGTGGAAATGCAGTGTGAAAACACACATAAGAAAACAGCACAACCTGTGTGTGTAATCAAAACAAACTATCTTGTACATATGCTTCCCTCGATCAGAAAGCCCTTCTAGTCAATGGGTTAGATGCATATTGCAGGGGGGAATGAAGCACCACTGCCTGATTGGGACTCAACGTTTGGTTGAGCTCCTGCAGGGGAGCACCTAGCCAGTCTATGAGCAAACAGCTCCTTACTAATCAAGAACATATCTAGGACACCAGACAGTTCTTCCTTGAACCAATCCCTCAGGGAGCATTCCCCTAGAGCCCTGGCCAGCACGTTGCAGTTGAAGCGCCTGCACCATCCCTACAGTGAAGCATAGTGGTGGCAGCATCATGCTGTGTGGATGTTTTCAGCAGCAGGGACTGGGAGACTAGTTTGGATTGATGGAAAGATGAATGGAGCAATGAACAGAGAAATCCTTGATGAAAACCTGCTCCAGAGCGCTCAGGATCTGACTGGGGCAAAGGTTCACCTTCCAACAGGACAACAACCCTAGGCACACATCCAAGACAACGCAAGAGTGGCTTCGGGACAAGTCTCAGAATGTCCTTTAGTAGCCCAGCCAGAGCCTGGACTTGAACCCGATCGAACATCTCTGGAGAGACCTGGAAATAGCTATGCATGGACGCTCCCCATCCAACCTGACTGAGCTTGAGAGGATCTGCAGAGAATGGGGAAAAACTCCCCAAATACAGGTGTGCCAAGCCTGTAGTGTCATACCCAAGAAGACTCGAGGCTGTAATCACTGCCAGAGGTGCTTCAACAATGTACTGAGTAAATACTTATGTAAATGTGATATTTTATTTTTAAATGTTTAAAAAAAATGTTTATGGGGTTGGGGTATAGTGGGTTATTATGAGGTATAGTGTGTGTAGATTGCTGAGGGGGAAAAACGATTTAATCTATTTTAGAATTAGGCTGTAATGTAACAAAATGTGGAAAAAGTCAAGGGGTCTGAATACTTTCCGAATGCACCGTATTTTAATCACACAATTCACAACAGTTTGGCCTTTTTAATAAGCACATGATTTTTTTCCCTCATAAATTTGTTTATTTTTATTTTTAACATAGACATATAATTTATATAATAAAAAAAGAAATATTAAGACAAATTGCACCTTATACATACAACTGTGTCCAGAGTAGCACACACACACACACACAAAAAGATACAATTGCTCAAGTTGGATTTTTGCTGTAGCACAAACATGAGTTTTTTTTTGAGCCTGTAAAAAAACATTAAATATGATTAATATTATAGAAGGAGTCATACACAGGATAATATATCCTTTTAATTACAGGCTTCCCCCCCCCTCTTCAATGTACACTCATAAGCATGATCATAAATACAATATACATACTGTATATAAAAATAACAACAAAACGACAAGAGAAAGCAGAGCATTGCCTTCCAGTGATCGGTGCATTCACTTTAGCAGGACACCAATGCCTTAGGGTGTACAAATACCGTGCTTAGTGTGGGTTTTTGACCAGCATGAATGGTTATTTTCTCCCACGCCCCTCAACAACCCTCGGTGCTCCCCTCTCGAAACTGAACTTCTGAGTGCTCTTTCTGATAACCAGGGTCGTATTCATTAGGGCACACCGTAGCAAAAAGCGTAAAACAAAAACAAGTGGTTCTTATTCGTAGTCAGTTCGGGTAGTCCCTTCCTGTTTCAGTCAGTTTTCTTTCATTCGGTGCCTAATGCATACAACCCAGGTTTGGTTGTGACAGAATCGAGGCGCCTGCTCCCTAAAATACCACCATGGTTCAGCTGTTTCACCCGAATAGTAGACAACAAGCAGCAAGTGAAGTCTCTACCGGTTTCGGGACACAGTGGAGAATCTGGATGGAAAAACGCACACTGAAGAAGAGGCAAGCTTGTGACAAAACACATAGGCTACATGAAATTCTCTATTCATTATGACGA
Source organism: Oncorhynchus masou masou (assembly GCF_036934945.1). Taxonomy (NCBI): domain Eukaryota; kingdom Metazoa; phylum Chordata; class Actinopteri; order Salmoniformes; family Salmonidae; genus Oncorhynchus; species Oncorhynchus masou. Next base: position 49,216,757 of record NC_088233.1, read on the forward strand.
CTATTCTGCAATCAAGTCCTACACCTTCTCTATGTCAAGACTTTGATTGTGTTGTTTCAGATGTGTCCTTGTTGTATTGCATTGGATGGCAAGTACAGTACAGGAATGGCAAGACTATAATACTGATTTAACTCCAGGTTAAGTACTGGTGAGAAGAGATAGATAGATATGTCCCCCTACAGGGCACATAGGATATTGCACGGTATAGAGAGAGTACAGCGGTATTTATCTTACAGTACCAGAGATAGTTATCTTCTGTTGAAACACACTGGACATTTGAAACTGATTGCCTTTTCTCTGCGAGGCATTTAAATACATATTTAGCATGGAGTAAATGCTACTGTTCAGGAAAGCCCAGTAGTGAAGTGGATGGAAAGGTTCATTCATATTTTAACCAATGTCAAAATCAGAGGCGAAGGATTTGGCTGGCTCAAAGGTTGTATGGGACATACATAGCAGAGGACTGATAAGGGTCTGTCGTAAAGGTTGGACTGTGTTGACATCAAATGAACAGAGCAGTAGTGATAACCAACCAACCACACACACACACCTCTTGGTACAGATAGGCGATAAAAATGTATTTCGTCTCAACAAAATCCCCCTTTACCACGCAAGTAAAGCTGTTACAACAAAAAGATGACAATAGCCTCAATGGCAACTATAACAACAACAATAATGATACACCAATAAAGAGACAAAATAAAATCAAGTCCTGATTTGGTTACTCTTAATACTGATGTCTCAGAACAACGTAGAATTGTGTGTGGGGGGGTGGGGGTGGGGGGGGGGGGCAGACAAACGACAGATGGAGGAGAAAGGCATTACAATACATTATGGCTGATAAACATTGAACACCGCAGTCACGGTGTCAAACACAATGGCAACAGTGCTGTGATGATCGTAAGTGTCTGAAAGTTAATCCCTTGTTGCACCACATGTATTATTTCACATGAGAAGAAGTGGCACCAACTGAACACATCAAGTGGCTCTGTTAAAATGCTATGTGCTATCTGGGATCCTTGGGACGTCCCTACCCCCCATTGAAGTTGAAATAAAAAAAATGGTTACGTTTCGGTAAGGTTTACGGTTATAGTTTGGGTTAGGATAAGGGTTAGTGTTTAGGGTAGGGACGTCCCAAAGATCCCGGATAGCACCGGCCTTGTTAAAAATCAACAAAACAAAACGACAAACAAAACCAGAACCTGAATCCCATACACTTCACTTTGCAAAAGACTCCTGACAAGACACAGTTATTATAAACACTGGACGACCCAGTAGCACTGGAGTTCCTTCTATTTACATATTTTTAATAACATAATAATGTCATATTACACATTTATAACACATCACCACAGTAGTCTCTTGAACAGGCATAGGAAACAAGTGTAATGAAGGAGCATGCAGCCTTGTGGAGAGGCTGTATCGTGTAAACTTGAAAGCAGATGTGAGAGTAGCTGAGTGCTTCTTATCAAAATGGTGGACTGTCCTCTCAGTCAGTTACTCTGCTTTTGAGTGGCTCAAACCACTTTAGACCTCCACTCAAAAGATGGCGCTGTAGCTTCTATTTTTTTCCCATTCTCTCCAGCCCCTCCGTGCCCCTGAGGCTCCAGCAGGGGTCAAGGGGCTTGGAGGTCAAAGTTCAAAAAGACAGGTGAGTCAAGGCAGCCGCCCTCATCCTTTTCCTCACTCTCTTGCTCTCTCTCGCCCATTTATTCCTCTACAGCCTCCTGACACGCCTCCATCTTAGTTCCCGAGGCTTCCTACTTCTTTCTTTCGTTCATTCATCCCATCTCTCTTTCTCCCTCTCCGTTCATCATCTTTCACTTCACACTCAGCACACTCCCACCAAGCAGATGGCGCCCAACTGCATAGTGGGACGGCGGCAGACCTCCAAGGCAAGACTGGCACAGGGAAGAAGTAGAGAGGTGAGCACAGCTAGGGGAGGACAGAAGTGAGAGACGGATGCCTACATATGGCCCATTCTAGCCCTGTTTCACTCCCTTCCTCCCTTCCTCATACACATTCTATCGGCATGGGGGATAGAAGGCGGTTCGGATGTCTCGTCTCTCCGCCACTTTCCCTCACACCATAAACTCGTTACTGCCATACAGAACCAGCTGTTGGGGCGGCGAGCTGAAGTCAGACTCCCTCCTGTGGCCTTCGGGGGCTTCACGCGGTGAGCTCCTACTCAGCCGGAGGCGGTGGCGACTCTTCACCCCCACAGTGCTCCTCGGGTCCCCCTCAGATTGCACTACGGGGACTCCTAGGCCCGATGAGCAGGAGGCGAGCAGGGGGCCAGATGAGGAGGAGCGGAAGCGGTAGTTGGGGGAAGGAGGGATAACCGAGGAGGAGGGGTGGTAGGATGAGGAGGAGAGCGAGGAAGAGGCGGTGGACAAGATGGAGTCGACCGAGTCCACAGAGTCGGGTTGTCTCCGGAGGCCGCGGCGGATCTTGGTCTCAGGCTTCCGAGAGCGGTAGGTGCCTGTCGAGAGAAAGACTTGGTTAGAGAAAAGTGTTTACTACACACACACAGACAGACAGGCACGCACCACATATAGAACACGCGCACACACACACACACTCTCCAGTCTCACCAGAGGGGTTGGAGGCGGCTCCCTCATGGTCCATGCTGAGGTTCTCAGAGCTGTCTGCTGTTCCTATCGAGGCCTCCGACTCCAGAGTCTCATCATCAGACGCCCGCGGTTCCAACATCAACATCTCGTATGTCAACTCCTCCCTACACACACACACACACACACACACGATCAACAGGTATACATCCCATCAACACCCTGTCGACATGTGGTCCAGTGTAGGTCCGTTGGTAGAGCATGGTGCTTGCAACGGTAGGACAGTGGGTTCGATTCCCAGAACCACCCGTATGTAAAAAGTTGCTTTGGATAAAAGCGTCTGCAAAAATGGCATATATAAGTTGTTCACCAAACAGTATAATTCGTCTTTCCTCAATTCCTTATGTCCTCGCCTCATTGTCAAAACACATTGGAGGAGAAGGTCCAAGGGCAGGTACCATTTTTTGAGAAAGCCCCCTACAGTACTAGAGTTATAGTGAATAAGAGATAATAAGGACGACATAACAGGCTTACTTCTCTCTCTGCAGGCTCTCGATCTGCTCGGTGAGGACCCTCTCCTCTTGCTGCATGGCGGCCTGCTGCTGTTCCGTCAGCCCTGGCTCTGCCCCCTCCTCCCCAGCACTGTCCCCGTCCACCGGGACCGCTCTGGGGCTGAGGGGTGGGGAGGGCGTGTGGTGGCTGCTACCCCTCCGAAGACCACCTTTGCCCTATAGGACACAGAGCAGAGGGCTAGTTAGCATAAAGGCTAGTCTATGAGGTAAGCTAGGCTATTTGGCTAGGCTACGGCAGGCCATTAGGTGGTTAGGATAGAGGCTGATGGAACGGTTAACATCCGACTCAGTGTCATGAAGACAGGTTCTACTAACAAACACACACACACACACACACACACACACACACACACACACACACACACACACACACACACACACACACACACACACACACACACACACACACACACACACAGTGGCAACAGCCCGAGAGATGAGCATTCAAGATGGCTGGACAGTAAAACCCACAGCGAGGGACATGGATGGTCTTTTTAACGTCGATTTCTCAAACCTGCCCAAAGCAACTGAATATGCATATTTTCTAGAATATGTTCATCAAGTTCTGATTAAAAACTATTTTGTGAGTGTTATAAAACCAACAAACTGTAGGGCACACACAGGCATGCATGCAAGCATACATAGCATGACCTTTTTAGGCTGCATGTTATGATGCGAAGCAACAAAAAAATAAAGTTCGGTCAAGATGCAAATAATGAAAACATAAAACAAACAAAGCAAGCTCATTGGTTATTTGAGTGATAATGCCAGAGGAGCTAGTGTTTGGAGGATATATTTTCACTGGTGTTGCCGGTGTTGTGCCGAAAATCTCCCGGGGCGACATGGGCAGCCGCCGAGGGCATTATCACTTTTATACAAAGGGTTACCAACATATTCAAAAAATGATTGACATATGTTCATTAAAAATGTTATTTTTATGAATTTTTTCATACTATTTCATCCTCACACAAATCTAGGGTTGCTACTCAGCCCGGCTTGTCGGTCGGTCGTTCGTTCTATCGGTTCGGTTGCCAGAGACACGACCCAGTCGTTCAGTCTTTTTGTTCTGTATCTATGGACGCGACCCAGTCGTTGGTTCTAAATGTTCCATTGCAATACTGGCTGGAAAACGTTCTTATCCCTTGCTTGCTTGCTAGCCAACTACGCCTAACTTACAGTCACGTCAAACAGTGCAGACAGAATAACAACAGTAATTGTATTTGCATTTGTTTAAGTTGCTTTCTAGTGACATTTATTTGGATTAATCCATAGCAATGAGCTCATGAGGCGCGATTTCGCCTAGCATAGAAAATGTGTTCTCTCATCAGGACACTGTTGTTCAGAGGAGCTAGCCAACAACACAGCTAACACAATAACTTCAAAGTGAAACTGGAAAGACTGCAAATGAGCTGCACTTCGTTGTACCTTTTTTCATTTTTTTTGTATATATATCCATAAATATGATGCCAACTGATTCATGATTTCGACTGGCTGAGAAACGCTGCATGTCTGTCTCGTCTCGACTCCCGAAACGTTCATTATTATGGGACACCTGGAGATCTAATTTGAATATTGAAACAATGTTGCAAATGTTGGTGAGACAGACAGCAAAGTTTATACAAATCTCAGCTGTTGAAAACAACATTTTAGTTTAAAAGAAATGTGAGATAATGTAAAGATGCTTTTTATAGTGGAGATCAAGTTCAGAAATTGCCTGGCTGGGCTGATGAGACAGTGGATTGCGCAGTCAGATGGAACAGAGTAAATGGGCATTTTACATCTGATTTAGCGGTGGTAACTTGTGGAATAGACATCAGCTAGAATGCGGTTTTAACCAATCAGAACTCAGAATTAGAACCACCAGTTGTATAACATCATCTAAACACTGCCCTATCTATCCAATGGACGGACCACGGCTCTCATTTCTCTCACATGACCTAGTAATGACCGTTGATAGTCATGAATCATAAAACGTTTTCAATTAACAAATAATAAAAGGCTGATATTTATTACAAATGTATGACAAATCAACGGTGCGAGGATAAGTGACAAGCTGAGAATATTAGTTGGCCAACACAAATACAATCTTCTGGAGCAAAGAGATATACACTGAGTGTACAAAACATTAGGAACACCTGCTCTTTCCATGACAGACTGACCAGGTGAAAGCTGTGATCCCTTATTGATGTCACTTGTTAAATCCACTTCAATCAGTGTAGATGAAGGGGAGACGACAGGTAAAGAAGGATGTTTAAGCCTTGAGACAATTGAGACATTCAGAAGGTGAATGGGCAAGACAAAATATGTAAGTGTCTTTGAACGTGGTAAGGTAGTTAGTGCCAGGCGCACCGGTGTGAGTGTGTCAAGAACTGCAACGCTGCTGGGTTTTTCATGCTCAACAGTTTCCCCGTGTGGATCAAGGATGGTCCACCACCCAAAGGATATCCAGCCATCTTGACAACTGTGGGACGGATTGGAGTCAACATGAGCCAGCACCCCTGTGGAACGCTTTCGACACATTTTAGAGTCCATGCCCCGATGAGCTGAAGCTGTTCTGAGGCCAAAAGGGGTGAAACTCAATATTAGGAAAGTGTTCCTAATGTTTTATACGCTCAGTGTATAGAGAAAGGGAGAATGAAGAGAAGGGAAGAGAGACAGAAGGACGGAAGAGATAGCAATGTGAGGGCACGTGGACTTCACAGCATGAGGGAGGTGCCGACTTGCTGATTGACTGCGCCACAGACAAATGAGCTGACAGGACTGGTTGATTGACAGCACCACAGACAAATGGTCTGACAGGACACTGACATCTCATGGAGTATATACTAGGAATACATACCGGGGTGGCTGTGCGGGTTATGCCAATAAACCTAACAGCGATTAGTACAGGTTTCTGGAGTGGGGGGGGGGGGAGGAGAGAACAGTGTTAGGGCTGAAGCCTAAACACTACATGGTGGTATTAGAAGGAAATGGAGGGTAGGCCAATTTTTATTGCAACCAATTGCACTCAAATGTACTTTCATATGGTGGTAAAGTGAAATACTTCTGGAGATTAACTTAAATCATGACCCATGACGTCATGGCCGAAATCACAGCTAAAGTAATTTCACAATTGAGTGTAATGTTCGGATCACTGGGAGAATGTTGGAGAACGTTGCATCCGGTGAGAGGAACTAAGGGCTAAAGATTAAAGGTGAAAGTTCAACCACTGGAAGATGGAGAGGGAAGTCTATGATGGCCTCAGTCACATTTGTCCTGCCTGGAACCCCTGGGTCATGTTCATTAGGGCATGCAACAGAAAATGCTTAAATGTTTTGAAAAAAAAAAAATATATATATTCTATTGGACAAGTCCAGGAAGTCCCTCCAATTTTTATCCGGTTTGATGTGCCACAGGACAGGTCTCCCCAGGGTGTCCTGGTACCTTACCATGGACCTCCTGATGTGTGTCAGTCTGCTCTTGGCCTTGTTCTCAGCAAACTCCAGACTGTTGATGTCCTTCAGTCTGGCCCTGTACTTATTCATCTGCTCTCCAATGATCAGCTCCACACACCTAGAGGAGGATACACAGAATGAGCAACCAGTGAATAACGTGGCTTGTCCTGTTGCTCAGTCTATACTTTATAATCAAATCTGTCTGATAGGAACAGGATTCACAACATAAATAACACATTAACTCATCTGATGAATAGCTATTGAGTGTGTGTCAGTTGTCAGTGCCTTGGTATACACACTCGCAACTATCGAGTGATGGTGGGTGTTTGTGGTGTGTTTTGTTCATTCTAGTCTGAGTCGTACGCGGTGGTCTTGCCGATGTCCTGGACACTCTGCAGGGGGTCGATGGTGTCGGGGCAGCGGAGGATGCAGGGGGCGAAAACTATGGCCAGGGCGTTGGCCGACATACGATTGGTGTCCTCTTGCAGAGTGATCCTGGAAGATCACACACACACACACACACACACATCAGTGGAGGTCGTAACACAAAGAACAGATGTCAAAACTGGAACGCAGTGGATAACAACCTCCCAATTATCCACCCTTCTCCCACGCACCCATTCATGGATTTAGAAGCATCGGCTTGGTGTATTGACTGGAGGGAGTTTCCGATAGTTAAGTCCATGATGGAAATTGCACACTTTGGAAGAAGGGGACGGAGAATCGGGAGGCATCCAATGAGTCTCCACATCCTGCTTCCCGTGGGGTAACGTGACCACTCACCTGACCAGGTGGAAGATGAGGCGCTCCAGGGTGCTCAGGTGGGTTCGGCTGAGCTGGTCAATCACAGAGTACACCCCACGGATCACCTCCCGCTTGTCTGGCTGGCCTGCGTGGGGGAAGCCACGTCATACAAAAAAATATGATTACTTCCTGCTTTACTTCTATGGGTGCAGTCAACATGGCCGCCAGTGGCACACGTCACCTTCTCGAAAGGGAATGTATGTTCTAGTATTTGTATTTCTATGCACACACAACATACCTTCATCCATTATATCATCATCATATCTATTATATTATATCTACACCTTCGGGGCATCTATAAAATGGTACAGAGGCCACTTTTAACTATTACTACACAGTAACATTGTAACAAATACCAATGTGGTTACTTCTGACCCCAGTTCTTACCCATGGCTCGAAGGAACTCCTCGTAGAGTTCAAAGGTCATCAGAGGGTTGGGCAGGTCGCGGAGCCACTGTTTGAGCACGCTGGCAATGACGTGGATGTTGTAATCGTCCAAGTTCATGCTGCTCACATCTGGAGTTGGAGGGCAATGGGAGACAAAATTCAAAGATTTTACTGAGTTACAGTTCATAGAAGGAAATCAGTCAATTGAAATACATTCTTAGGCCCTAATCTATGGATTTCACGACTGGGCAGAGGCGCATCCATGGGTGTGTCTGGGAGGGCATAGGCCCACCCACTGGAGAGCCAGGTCCAGCCAATCAGGGGAAGTTTTTCCACACAAAAGGACTTTATACTCCTCAGCACCCCCCACCCCCCTCTTTTATTTCAGCTCACGAAACATGGGACCAAAATTTGACATGTTGCATTTTTATTTTTGTTCAGTATAAATATGACTTAAACACTATAGATGGAATAAACATTACAACTGTTAAACTCTTTGCTATGGACACAGTGCTTTCGATCCAGTAATGCGAATACCTTGGACGTGGTGTCATGGCAACTTGTTCATGGGAACTGTTGCCACTACTATTACAGCCTGTGTCAACAGCCTATTTTCATTCTAGGGCATACCGTTTCTAACATAACCTCCCTGTATTCTGTCATTATATTAACCAATCAGAAAACCTATAGAGAGTGTGGTGACCACAGCTCTGTTGTCCCTCCCCGGTTTACAACATAACCCTACAATATACGGTAACTGGAGCAGGACCCTGTCAATCACACCTGTGTCCAGCCCCTGCCGGAGCTCCTTGATCTTGTTGGTGGAGCCAGACTTCCTGAAGATGCCCTCGGTGTAGAGGCCGTGCATCTCAATGTAGTTGATGAGCTTCTCCACCACCAGGGGCACAGTCCTCTCCTCGCTGGTCAGACGAGACAGCTCCACGCCAAACTGCCTGGACGACAGTTCTGGGTCGTACTACATACACAAATAGAGAAAAACACACACGGATGGAAGGACGGACACAGAAATAGAAGTTGAGAATTACAGGCAAACAGAGGAGTTTGTTTAGGCTATTTTACAGCTATTGTAGCTAGCTACTTCACATGCTGATACTGACGTTGGTTTTATTGTGTGTAGCTACACTTAGTAGCTAGCCTGTGCTTCATTTGTAAATCGGCAGGTGCCGAAACAAAAAGTGGGCGCGAGAGGGGGTGATCTGGGGAGCTCTGAAGTACCGGAAGGCATGAAAAACTAAAAATGTTATAATAAAGTATTGCCTACATAGGGTTGCCAACTGTCCCGCATATTGGGATAAATTGGTTTGTCCCATATGGGACCTCCCTTGTCCCGTATATTCATCCAATCACAGTATAGCGTAAACGCGCCAATTCCTGCAAAGTAATTTCTGTTGTTGTTCGGCCGGTTTGGCATATCAAGGAAATATGGATAAACCTTCAAAAAAGAAAAGACTGTGCAGCTACAACAAACAATGGGAGGCAAAAAAAAACGTGGGTTAAACCAGTCAGTGGTGACTCGACTAAATCTTTCTGTACTTCATGCCGTCGGGAATTCTCAATTGGCCACGGAGAGGAGAATGACTTAACTCAGCATGCGTCCACAGAAATGCACAAGAAGCTAAAGGTGCTAGCAATATCGGTGCATTTTTCATAACGTCTACTGTGGAAAAAACGGGGGGAGGGGGGATCGCTGCAAGTGAAGCCTCGTATGTGTACCATATGGTTAAACACGGACTCGGCTACAACGGCACCGACTGTCTTGTTAAGCTCAAAGGTGCCTTTATTTCATGACTCAAATGTTGCGAAGAACGAAAGCTGAGATGATTATACAATTCATGTTTTAGGACCAAAGACTGTGCGGGATATTTTGGATGATCTGTCTCTGATCGAAGGTGAGCCCGTGCATTTCGCAGTGGCCAGTGATGCCACAAACAAAGGAAATAGAAACATGTTTCCAGTGTGAGTGAGATAATTCTCTGTCTGATGGAGTGCAGTGCAAGTTACATGACTTTTATGAAGACCGCGATGAAACTGTAAATGACATGCATCAAGCTCTGATGAACTGTCTGGAAAAGCACGAACTGGATATTAGACACATCACAGCCTATGCAGCAGATAACGCCAATGTCAACTTCAGGAAACCACCCCGTTTTACCAGTTATTGAGCAGTGCCAACAATCGCATTCTGAAAGCTAATTGCCCAGCTCACATAGCTCATTATGCCTGGAAGCACGCCTGCGGACAATTGTTTTAAAGATCTACAGCACTTCTCAGTATCTGCTTCCCGAAGAGAGGAACGGAGTGCATTTTTTTGCCTTTGTTGACGTTGAGTGGCGTGAAATTCTGTGACATGTTTGCATCTTGGCTCTCTCTTCATCCAGCTGTTGATCGTCTCCTGCAAAGCTGGCCAGCTTTTACTTCATACTTCAGGTCCCTTGGGGAGACCTGTCCTGTGGCACTGAAGAGTATTTTTGTGTATGAAGAAAAAAACGGTAGCTGCTGAGATTTATTGGTGCTTTTTCCACAACGCTGGGTGTGTTTTTGACCAACTCGTAAAAAAAACTGGAGGAAACAACACTCTGCATCACAGATGTTTATTAGGAAGTCCAAAAGTTCAACATGAAGGTGCTTCAACGGAAACAGGACAGCTTTTTGGATACCAGACCAAGCAGCTGATGGACAAACAACTGTCAGCACAAAGGTCCAAGCGGAAACAGGACTTTGTGAAGTTCTATGACACTGTCATTACATACATTGACAAGTGGTTTGATTTCTCACCAGAAAATGTCATAGTGAAACTGACCAGCCACTCTCCTTCACTGACCTGGAGCAGGTGGAGGTGGCCCTCAAAATGAGAGACAGTCAGTATGGACCAACTCTATGAAGAGTGTTGTGCCGGGAGGAAATACAGAAAGCCAGACAGGACGCCACAAAATCAACCAGTGAGAAGTGGGTGGCAGTTTTCCAAAACCTAGGGAAAGACAACTTGATCAACATGTTCAGGATTGTCTCATTTGTCCTCAGTGTGCCAGGCTCAAATGCCTTTGTAGAGGATTCTCTCTCTGGTGACCATTTAATGGCCAGACTCAGGAAACAGTTGCAGCACAGTGACAAATCGGATCAAAAATGAACTTCAATATCTGTGATCTGTGACTTGTCATGTAAGGACTTCTCTCTGGCTATGCAAAAGGACAAAGAAGGACTGTTGAATCAGTCAAGAGCAGCAAAAAATATCCATGGAAAAAGTAGACTTTGAGTGACTCATTCCGCTCTTTTGCATTTTTTTTGGCGTATTTTTTGCTGTAAAGGTCCAAATTGTGATTTCTTTGATAATTTATTTTGAGGTTTATTCACATAAGTTTACATAATGACACAGTTTAAGTAAAGCTATAGACTAAAATGGAATATAAAAATGTCTTGCCTTTCCAATTGAATAAAAATATACAGTGTATATTCATTCACACAACACCACACCCAGACCGCCGTGGCACCGTGCACAGGCATGCCACCTTTTGTCCCTTATTTTGTAGTGAGAAAGTTGGCAACCCATGCCGCAATATCATAGCATTTGCGTTGTGGCATAGAGCAGAAGAGTAAAGGGGGTTGCAAAAGTTGAACACAAGGCAAACATTGTTAGCCTATAGGGTCCCGTAAATGTTTTGCCTTTTAAAAATGCATTTCATGCCATTCTATGTCATTTTACATGACTGGAGACTTAGAAGAATCTTCCTACTGCGCAAAAGATTGAAATAACAGGCAAACTGAGAATCTGAGCTAAATAAAAACAGCCTCGTCTTGAATCCATCAATATACTAGGTGTGTTGAGACACATATTGTACACTACGAGGAGGAAATTAGTCCTAAAAAAGCTTTCCAGTTTCCAGTCAATGTTGCGCAGCTCACTCGCCGGTGGCCGATGCACTTGTGCCAAAAAAAGCATATATTCTAGTTTTACTTTGTACAATAGGCTACTGTTCGCTTGACCTATTTGGGAGTTGAGAAAATATTGTGGTAGCCTACAGACAGATTAGTCTTCTCTTTCAGCAGGAGCAATTTGCTTTCCAACCTGTGTTTCCCCGCAATTGTATTTGAAATATTGCAAAAGGCCTGTTTTGGCTGCATGCTGTTCACCGACAGATTTAACCACGCGTTCCCGACCCCTTCTGATTGGGCTACACACAATTCACAGCTCGGCAACAACATTTAAAAAAAAAAGCTATTGATCCTCTGTGGCTAAATTAGGTTTATAGGCCTAATCCTGGTGTAGCATTCTGAATGATTTCATTTCTTTCTGAACAGACAGCAGTAGACTGCAGCACGGTTCCCACGGATATGATTCTATAAGGAAATAAATGACGAAGTGCTACGCTGGAGAGCTGCAGGCTCGTGTCTATCAGAGCAGAGGGAGGGGGAGAGATCATGGAAAGTTAATCTCATCCTTGGTGCGGCAGCATAGACTAGTGGTTAGAGCATTGGACTAGTAACCAAAAGGTTGCAAGTTCAAATCCCCGAGCTGACAAGGTACAAATCTGTCGTTCTGCCCCTGAACAAGGCAGTTCCTAGGCCGTCATTGAAAATAAGTATTTGTTCTTAACTGACTTGCCTATTTAAATAAATCCTAGCTCTGTGTGAGATAGAGAAGCACATATTTAGTCTCTCTTACCACGGCAACATGTTGGTCTCAAGGCTACAATGTAGAGCCAACCATGAGCCCAGGCCTGACCTTAATTCTTATCCGGCGCAGGCTGAAAATGTACGCTTTCACATTATGTTTTTTAAGGGGGCAGGAGGCAACTCGAATTAACCCTGATTGCTTTGAAAAAATATATGTACATGCAAACTGTGAAGATTATTTTTCATGCCCGAGACGCACAGGTTCCGGAACGAAACAGTCCAAAACTAAGAGGAGCCAAATTAAGCACTACCTAGCTAGCTAGCCAGCCCAAAGAGAGAGCATTGCATTATGGGTTTTGTAGCTGACTTGAGCTGCAACAGATTTCCTCAACGATTTTCACATTGCTTACCAACCTTGTTATAACGACAAAATTTGTTCATTTTTTTGATTGGTTTTCCCCATATTAGTGTTATTTAACACTGTTAATCATAGGAATTAGTGGTTTGGATGGATTATCCCTTTAAAAACTACAACATCCCTGCCAGTACTTAATTGTCTCTTGCCTGATACTCTATTCCTTCTTTACATTCTTAATAATGAATACACAAATACACAATAGCCTCTTACCTTTTTGCAACATTTCGTGGTCATCCTAGAGCAGCACTTTCTATGGCAGGCGTACCGACACACTGCCGAAGAGGACACAGAGTCAGACACAATCTCTATACCCTTACCCAACCTATCAACGCTAAGTCTCCAACTGTCAACAACAAGCAATCTGCATCCCCTAACCTTTAAGCAACGTTCTAGCAATGCTTCGTGTCCAACAACAACCTGTCATTCAACAAGCAGACCACAAAAGGCTTAAATATAGAGTAGGCAGTCTGGAGAGAGAAAGCTGCCAATGCCTGTGCTCGAGTGAACATTAGAGAGCGGATGGAGAAGAGATAGATGTATGAGAACAGCTGGACACAATTTGATTAGAGACACTTAAGAGGCAGCACAGGAAGAGGGTGTGTGTGTGGGGGGGGTTGTATATGTGTGTGTATGTAATGGTGGGAGTCTGTGTGTGTTTGTATATATCAGTGGAGGCTCCTCCTCCTCAGAGGAGGACCATCCTACTCAGTCAATTTCAGAAAAATGGAAATAGTGAAACATTTAATAAGTTTAGATACAACTATACTAAATATATTCACACCCTTTACTTTTTCCACATGTTGTTGTGTTACAGCCTGAATTTAAAATTGATAACATTTAGATTTTGTGTCACTGGCCTACACACAATACCCCATAATGTCAAAGTGGAATTATGTTTCATAAAAAAAAAAAAAAAATTAATAAAAAAATAAAAAGCTGAAATGTCTTGAGTCAAGTATTCAACCCGTTTCTTCATATTTTCAAGTATGGTGGTGGCTGCATTATATTATGGGTAGCTTGTCATCGGCAAGGACTGGGGAGATTTTTTGGGAGGCGATGAAAAGAAACAGAAACGAGCTAAGCATAGGCAAAACTCCTCCAGGAAAACTTGAATCAGTCTGTTTTCCAACAGTCACTGGGAGACAAATTCACCGTTCAGCAGGACAATAACTTAAAACACAAGGCCAAATAAACACTGGAGTTGCTTACCAAGACGACATTGAATGTTCCCGAGTGGCCAAGTTACAGTTTTGACTTAAATTAGGTTGAAAATCTATGGCAAGACTTGAAAATGGCTGTCTAGCAATGATCAACAACCATCTTGACAGAGCTTGAAGAATTTTTTAAAAGAATAATGGTCAAATATTGTACAATCCAGGTGAACAAAGCTCTTAAGAGATTTACCCAAGAAGACTCATTGCTGTAATCGTTGCCAATGGTGATTCTAACATGTATTGGTTGAGGGGGTTGAATACTTATCTAATCAAGATATTAGTGTTTAATTTTCCATAAATTCTTAAAACATTTGACTTTTTCTTCCATTTCGACAGTATTTTGTTTAGATTGTTGACAACAAAAAAAGACAATCAAATCCAGTTTAATCCCACTTTGTAACAACAAAATGTGGGAAAAGTCAAGGGATGTGAATACTTTGTGAAGGCAGTGTATATCAAATCAAATCGAACTTGTCACAAATGCGCCAAATACAATAGGTACCTTACCGAGAAATGCTTACTTACAAGCCCCTAACCAACAACGCATTTTGAAGAAAATAGAGTTAAGAAGTATTTACTAAATAAACTAAAGTAAAAAATCTAAAAAGTAACAATAAAATAACAATGAGGCTATATACAGGGGATACCTGTACCGAGTCAATGTGCTGGGGTACAGGTTAGTCGAGGTCATTTGTACATATAGGTAGGTGTAAAGTGACTATGACTAGACCATAAACAGCGAGTAGCAGCAGTGTAAAAACAAACAAAGAGAACAGTCTATGACTTGGGTGACTGGTGTCGTTGACCATTTTTTGTGTGTGGAGTGTATGTGTGGAGTGGAACTGTTAATGTCTGTGTGTGAACTCACGTTTGCAAACGCAGGCCCGGTCCATCATCCAGATAAGAGAGGAGCAGTATTCGCAGTAGGTGGGGATGCTGTACTGGGTGGACTTGAAGATGTGCCCATTGTGCTCCTCAACCTACAGAGGGTTATAGAGGGGCTCAACTCAGTTTGCCATAAAGATACAGCCATCAAATGCATTACAAAGCGTAGAGATACGGTATAGAATATAGTACTCACAATGTCAGGTTCCTTTTTCCTCCTCTTCTTGCGTTCTGGTTTGGGGGCCTAAGAGAACAGGAGACAGACAGACCAGTGACTAGTCCCATCAGGCCTTCACCCATCAAGCCTTCGCCCACCCATCCATCCAACATGCCATGCACCCACCCATACATCCAACACAGTGTTAATGTTGGCAATCTTTTTTACATTTAGTCTAGTCTTCATTATTTTTTACTAAAATATCACTTAAGTCACATTTTTGGTCATTTAAATAACGACTAGGTGTAGTTATTGTTAAAAATGACGAAAACATTGGGCCATTTTTGTTAACTAAATGCCCTTCATTTGTCACATTTGAGTCAAATCGCATTTGTATTGCCTCATTAACCTATAGTACGCACAAATCACTGACTTCCATGTGCACAAACATACATAGCCTTGTCCTGCATAACATCATATTTTCTTCCCAACAGCAGACATATGACAAACACATTTAGGAATATATACAAATGATCTAGCCATGTAAATTCCTAATTCAACCTACATAAATATTGCACAATACATACACAACAAACTGACACATACAAGCACAGAGACAGAGCGAGAGAGAGAAGCACAATCACCAGATGGTTGGTGCCGCAAAGTAGTATGGGGCTGCACCTCAGTCGCATCATTGCCTTTTGTTATCAACGTTCCACGGACGCCGAAGCTACATTGATGTCCAAAAGTAGAACGACAGCTAATGACCGTTTATACCAGTGATGTAGTCGAGTCACTAAACCTAGAGTCCGAATCGAGTCCCAAGTCCCATGTGCTCAAGTCCGAGTCCCCAATGGTCGAGTCCCTATGGCTAGAGTCCTGGTCCAAGTGCTGAGTCACTAGGTCCACATTGACTCAAAATAAAGTTATTTAACCAGTCCAAAGGCACCTAAAGACTGCCAGACCATAGTGTAGTGGCAAGAGGAATTTAGTCAATAAATTGTTTGCTCTCTCTTACTTTCTTTGTGTGCCACCAAATGTTTAAGTATAAGCTACTGGTAATGTTAGTAGTGGTTGCAAAACTTTCTTTAATGTTGCAGATGGAATTCCATGAATAGAGCCAATGTTATTCCCTGGGGAGAATGACTGCCCTCGCGCTCATTGAATCCACAGAAGTTCAAGGCCGACCGCGGTACTTCAGGCATTGTTAGCAGAAAACAGGATCCCGCATGATAGTGAATAGGCAAATGGCGATCTTCGTGGTCAACCTTTGTGTAAATAAATACAACATTCGAAGACAATCATGGTACCATTAATTGCTTCTAAGACACCCGATGTATGTCCTTGAACCGATTATTTAAAAAATAATCAAACACAGAGGACGTTTTAAGGATAATTGAGTTGCTAATGGCAGCCTGCAGAGCCTATCTGAACGTTCCAAAATGTTGCATCCTGCTGTACGCGGCCCAGTAGCCTAAAACGGTTAAGTAGCCTAGTTCTAGAATGGCCAGCAATATGCTTTATGAATGTAAAACACGACCCACCAATGTACGATAGAAACAAAGAAACAGCATTATGGGTCTTTTGAATGGTAATCTCTCAAGCCGTTTTCTCTGAGGGAAAGAGGGAGACGTGGCTACAGAATCTGGCTATGAAATGCAGTGAAGAAAGTAGGAGGGTTGAGCGAGACTACAAAATCAAAGACAGACTACTTCTCTATACTGAAGTGAGAGAAAAACATACCTAGACTGTTTTTTTCTCTCTTAAACTCAAGGCTGCTATTGTTTCAAATTTCATGAAGCAGCTTGTGTTTTTTAAACCCCTTTTTCTCCCCCAATTGGTAGTTACAATCTTGTCTCATCGCTGCAACTCCCGTCTGGATTCGGGGAGAGGCGACAGTCGAGAGCTGTGCGTTCTCCGAAACACAACCCAACCAAGCCACAATGCCCACTTAACCCGGAAGCCAGCCGCACCAATGTGTCGGAGGAAACACCGTGCACCTGGCGACATTGTCAGCATGCACTGCGCCCAGCCCGCCACAGGAGTCGCTAGTGCGCGATGGGACAAGGACATCCCTGCCGGCCAAACCCTCCCCTAACCCGGACAACGCTGGGCCAATTATGCGGCGCACAATAGGTCACCCGGTCGCGGCCGGCTGTGACAGAGCCTGGACTCGAACCCAGAATCTCTAGTGATACAGCTAGTACTGCGATGCAGTGCCTTAGACTGCGCCACTCGGGAGGCTCTAGCTTCTGTTTGTTAACCAGGCAAAGGGTAGCTATTTAGAAGGCTGGTGGTGATTGGTTTGCTACAGGGAAGCAAGAGAGTTGCCTGCACGATGTGTATAATCGAAAGCGGGGCCGGAGCGGCGCCCGTCTGTCTACACCCCCTTGCCTACTCCCCTGCAGCTCACCAGCTGATGTAGGCTGTGTGTGCCGGGTGTCGCGTGTCCTTCGCACTGCTGTCACTACTTCTGTTGACAAAATGAACACTGATCCAACATGCCACGCATCAGCTTGTAAGACTGCTATAGGATTTCCATCTCAAATGGGACTGACCTGTCGAAGCACATTCTTAAAAACAACACACACGCATTGACACGTGTACGGACGCAAACACACCCACCCACCCACCCACCCACCCAGCCAGCCAAAATCCTTCCACCCGCTCACACAAACCCTACCTTGCCGATGGTGCTGTCCATGGGCTTGTACTCGGTCATGAACTCATCCAGGAAGACCTTGAAGGTGTTGACCCAGACCTTGACGGGCGACTCGCTCCAGTCCCTCTGCTCCAGCCGCATGCTCTTCTCCAGGATGTGTTCAAACAGGGCGTACAGGTCCTTATAGCGGATACTCTTACCGTCATCCATCTGGAGGAGAGGGAAAGGGGGAGGAGGAAGAGTTGGGGGGGGATTGGGATGAGGGAACGAGGAGAAGAAGATATTAGCGGGAAAAAAGCTCATATGTGTTACTGCAAAGAGTTTTGAGATCTTGTGAGAGAGTGTTATAATGCAATTGATGACAGTACTACCGTCTAAAGTAGTATGGGACAGGCAGAGATGAGGAGGAAAGTAGTAGTGAGGGAGGCAAGATTACAAAAATCGATTCATGTGCTACAATACAGTCAGCCACTGTCCAAGTAAAGAAGCATTCGTGGTCACTGACGGTTGTGATTGGGGTGCCCAGCACCTTGAGGCCCACTGTAAAAGTGATTGTGACCAGTGCCCAAGAAAACCAAGGTGGCATGGCCAAATGACGATCGCCCCATCGCACTCACCCCTTTCATCATGAAATGCTTTGAGAGGTTGGTCATGGCCCACATCAAGGCCAGCATGCCAGGCACACTGGACCCACTCCAATTTTCTCTTTGGACAAGAGGAACACCTATGTGAGAATGCTGTTCATTGAGTACAGTTCAGCATTCAACACTATTGTTCACTCCAAGCTCGTCACCAAGTACAGAGCCCTGGGTCTGGGCAGTACCCTCTGCAACTGGATCCTGAAGTTCCTGATGGGCAGATCACAGGCTGTGAGGATTGGCAATACCTCCTCCACACTGACTCTTTACACAGGGTTGTGTCCTCAGCCCTCTGCTGTACACCCTGTTCAGATACGACTGCGTGGCTTTGCACGACACCAACTCCATCATCAAGTTTGCTGACGAAACCACGGTTGTAGGCCTGATAACCAACAACGACGAGTCAGCCTATAGGGTGGGGGTAAGTGTTTGTGGTGCTAGGACAACAACTCCTCCCTCAACGTCAGCAAAATAAAGGAATTGATTGTTGACTTCAGGAAGCAGAAGAGGGAACACGCCCTGGTCCACATCAACGGGACTGCAGTAGAGCGAGCCAGCAGTTTTTAGTTCCTCTGCGTCCACCGAGGACTTGCCATGAACCAACAACACCACCACTCTTGTCAAGAGGGTGCAACAGCATCTCTATTTCTTAAGGTGGCTGAAGAATATTGGCATGCCACCCCCGGGTCCTCTCCAAATACTACAGCTGCACCATTGAGAGCGTCTCGACCGGTGGCATCACGGCCTGGTACGGGAATTGCTCCGTAGAAACAAATACTAAACTTTTTACTAGACATAAGTGAATTTGTCCCAATACTTTTGGTCCCCTAAAATAGGGGGACTATGTACAAAAAGGTCTGTAATTTCTAAACGGTTCACCCGATATGGATGGAAAATACCCTCAAATTAAAAGCTGACAGTCTGCACTTCAACCTCATAGTCATTGTATCATTTCAAATCCAAAGTGCTCGAGTACAGAGCCAAAACACAAAATGTGTCACAGTCCCAATAAAAACTCACTTTATTTGGCCACTTCAGCTGTGATACAAATCTTGTCAAAATATGGGCTAGGCTACATGGCACGATGCATGCAACTATGATTTGAAAAAAACGTTTGGGAAAAAATGCATGCGTTGTTTCTTGCCTTAGACTGCACACAAACAGTGATACAATTCTCACCTATCAGACTATTCTGAATTTAATCTAGACTTTACATATACTAAATAATATGTGTGTGAAATTAGTTTGATTTAGAATGGACCAATAGACATGTCATCGGTATGCACTTAAATAGCGAAAGGAGGATGCTTTTCCTGCAGTTTGTTTTCATGCCAGCCAGGTAGGCTACTCAGGTTGGAAAGGAAAGCAATGTGCTTAATATTAGGAAAGTTGAGAAATAAATATAGCAAGCCTATAGAAAGCTGATGGTATCCTCCTCTTTTTAAAAGAGGCCATCAAACGCCTATAGAAATGTTGCGCAACATGGGTTCACAGGAACACATATGTTGTTCCATGCATCAACCAGCTATGAGGAGTTGGCTCTTGATCCTACTCCGCTCAAACTCTGAATGCCAGGGCTCTCATGAAGTGTCCGATTTGATTTTCCATTGCATTTACATTGATGACAGGATTATTAAAGGGACAATATAGCGCTGAGTATCAGGCCGCTAGAAAGTTTTGTAGCCTTCTAACGACAAACAGCGGGCATCAGAGCGCATTTTTGGAGAAGCCTAGTTACCGTGACTCAATGGTCATGTTGAATGTGACGGCGGTCATGACATGTGACTGCCAGTGTGGCAGAAATACAGTCACCGTAACAGCCCTACTAACACACACACACACACACATCACAATTGCTGCTACTAGACTCTTATTTAATTTCTAATCTCCCTTTGCTGATACACGTGTAATTACTGTACTATAAACTGTGCCTTCCTATATTATACTTAAATGTTTATTCTATTCTACTGAGCCATTAACTTTATGTTCGTATTCTTATCTTTTGTTATTTCTTATTACTGTTGCAAAGGAACCTGCAAGTAAGCATTTTGTTGGACGGTGTATACCATGTGTATCCTGTACATACCTTCAAACTTGAAATGACAGCGAAACAACCATAGTGGTACTCACAGCCAGAGCGGTCGAGTAGGAGTTGAATATGTTGAGGCGGAACTCCTTCAGAGCCTTCTTGAAGACCACGTCCACCAAGGTGTCCTTCTTGCCGTCCTCAGAGTCCAGGTCATTGATCTATGTGGTACAATAAATGGTCATAATAAATGCAGGTTTCCTTCATCAAACTCATCATATGCTGTAAGTCTACAAAACCTAAAGTTTGCTGCTGCTGTGTAAATATGTGACTATCGTATTATACGGTATAGTACAATACAGCACTGTTGTAGCATTCTGGTGTGTGTGTGTGTGTGTGTGTGTGTGTGTGTGAGACATTGCTCTCGCACAGTCGCACACAGTGTCTGTGTGTGTGCACGGGTTCGCATCACGCTGTTGCAGCCTGGTATAGCCACAGGACCAAAACAGGGGAGAAGTTGAGCCTCACGCTACAACGACCCATTATGCTGTTTATTGTCTGCATCTGCAACCGATCGCTGAGTCCACCTTTAATGATGAAGTCATTTACACGACTGCATTTGAGAATACGTGAATGTACAATTCATTCTGAAAAATTCAGCTCCCCGTGACTTTCTCCACATTTTGTTACGTTACAGCCGTATTCTATAATTGAATAATTAGCTTTTTGTCCCCCCATCATCAATCTATACACAATAGCCCATAATGACAAAACAAAAACATGTTTCTCGAAATGTTTGCTCATTTATATTTTTAAAAACCCTGAAATATAACATTTACATAAGTATTCATAGCCTTTACTCAGTACTTTGTAAAGCACCTTCGACAGAGATTACAGCCTAGAGTCCTCTTGGGTATGATGCTAGAAGCTTGGCATAACTGTATTTGGGGAGTTTCCACCGTTCTTCCTGGCAGATCCTCTCAAGCTCTGTCAGGGTCGCTGCACAGGTATTTTCAGGTCTCTCCAGAGAATTTCGGTTTCATCAGAACAGAGTATCTTGTTTCTCATGGTCTGACAGTCTTTAGGTGACTTTTGGCAAATTCCAAGCAGGTTTTTTCTCCCAAGGTGCCTTTTAATGAGGAGTGGCTTCCATCTGGCCACTCTATCATAGAGGCCTGATTTGTGGAGTGCTGCAGAAATGGTTGTCCTTCTGGAAGTTCCCTGACCAAGGCCCTTCTCCCCTGATTGCTCAGTTTGGCCAGGCCGCCAGCTCTAGGAAGAGTCTTGGTGGTTCCAAACTTCATCCATTTAAGAATGATGGAGGCCACTGCGTTCTTGGGGACCTTCAATGCTGCAGAACTTTTTTGGTACCCTTCCCCAGATCAGTGCCTCAACACAATCCTGTCTCTGAGCTCTACGGATAATTCCCTCGACCTTATGGCTTCGTTTTTGCTCTGACATGCACTGTCAACTGTGGGACCTTATATAGACAGGTGTGTGCCTTTCCAAATCATGTCCAATCAATTGAATTTACCACAGCTGGACTCCAAATAAGGTTATAGAAACATTTCAAGGATGATCAATTGAAACAAGATGCACATGAGCTCAATTTCGATTCTCATAGCAAAAAGTCTGAATGTGTAAATAAGTTATGTTTTTTAAAAATTTGTAATACATTTGCAGAAATTTCTAAAAACCTGTTTTCGCTTTGTCGTTATTGGTTATTGTGTGTAGATTGATGAGGATGTTTTATTTAATTTAATCCATTTTAGAATAAGGCTGTAACGAAACAAAATTTGGAAAAAGGGAAGGGGTCTGAATACTTTTTGAACGCACTGTATGTGTACACTTCTGTATATGTGAGCGTGCATCTCTATGTGCGTGTATTGTGTATCATCTTAAATTAGGAAACCAACAGTTTTCTGTAGTGCCCTGTGCATTTACTATGAGAGTGTTTGTAAGACAGACAGGTATACATAGTCTGTCTACCTTCTTCATGAGGAAGTCATTCATGCTCCTGTAGTCATGGGCGTTGGTGAGGATGTGCAGAGCATCGTTCTGCCACTGGGCAGGCTCTAGGGCCACGCTGCTGATCTTGACGCTGCGTCTCCGCCTCACTTTGGGAGAGGGGTCCTTGTTCTCCTTGGAATCCCGGCCCCTGGTTGCAGTCAGGTCGGGACTGTGGGGGGGAGATGACGTGCCATCTTGACCCGCAAAGCACAGAGAGACAAAGACACAGTAACGGTGTTGTGAAGACAATTGTTTTGGTTTTCTATTCAGTTGTATTTTTTAACAGCACGTCACCTGTGCCACTAGAGGCAGCAAAGCTCTAGATCACCTTTAATCCACAATCAAAAACACATACAAGGCTCTTCCTCACCCTCCCTTTGACAAATATGACCAAAAACTTTATCCTCCTGATACCTGATTACAAGCAAAAACTCTTAACTCAAAAAGTACCACTGACACACTCAATGTGGAAGTGGCCCGATGAAGCGGATGCTAAGCTGCAGGACTGCTTCGCGAGCACAGACTGGAATGTGTTCATTGATAACATTGAAGAGTTCACCACATCAAGTCACCGGCTTCACTAATAAGTGCATTGATGACGTCATCCCCACAGTGACTGTACGTACATATCCCAAAAAGCTGCCGCTTTCAATGAGTGGGACACTAACCCAGAAGCTTAGAAGAAATCCCGCTACAACCTCCGACGAGCCATCAAACACACAAATGTTAATACAGGACTAAGATCGAAATCCTACCATGCCGGCTCTGACGCTCGTTGGATGTGGCAGGGCTTGCAAACTATCACAGATTACAATGGAAAACCAAGCCGCGAGCCGCCCATTGACGTGAGCCTACCAGACAAGCTAAATGCCTTCTATGCTCGCTTCGAGGGAACCTGAACCATACATGAGAGCACCAGCAGTTCCGGACAAAGTTGTGTTATCTCGCTCTCCTTAGCCGATGTGAATAGGACATTTAAACAGGTTAACATTCACAAAGCCGTGGGCCGGACAGATTACCAGGAAGTGTACTTCGGGGCATGCGCTGACCAGCTGGCGGGTCTCTTCAGTGACATTTTCAACATCTTCCTAACGCAGTCTGAAATAACTACATGTTTCAAGCAGACCACCATAGTCCCTGTGACCAAGAATGCCAAGATATCTTGTCTAAATGACTATAGCGCCGTAGCACTCATCTGTAGCCATAAAGTGCTTTGAAAGACTGGTCATGGCTCACATCAACACCATCATCCAAGACACCTTGGACCCACTCCAATTTGCATACCGCCCCAACAGATCCACAAATGACACAAATTCCTTTTGCACACCATACGACCCTCTCCCACCTGGACAAGAGGAACACCTACGTGAGAATGCTGTTCATTGACTACAGCTCAGTGTTCCAACACTATAGTGCCCTCCGAGCTCATCACTAGGCACAGAACACTAGGACTGAACACCTCCCTCCGCAATTGGCCCTGACAGGCCATCCCAGGTGGTGAGGGTGGGCAACAACACATCCACCAAGCTGACACTCAACACGGAGGCCCCACTTGGGGTGTGTGCTTAGTCTTCTCCTGTACTCCCTGTTCACCCACAACTGCGTGGCTGGGCACGACTCCAACACACCATCATTAAGCTTGCTGACGACACGACAGTGGTAGGCCTGATCACCAACAACGATGAGACCGCCTATAAAGAGAAGGGCAGTGACCTGGCAGTGTGGTGCCAGGACAACAACCTCTCCCCTCAACGTCAGCAAGACAAACTAGCTGATTGTGGACTACAGGAAATTGAGGGCCGAGCATGCACATTAACATGGTTGCAGCGGAGCAGGTCGAGAGCTTCAAAATCCTTGGTTTCCACATCACTAAGGAATAATTGATTTATTATACATTTTGTTAACCTTATTTTACCAGGTAAGTTGACTGAGACTTTCTCATTTATAGCAACGACCTGGGGAAAAGTTACAGGGGAGAGGAGGGGGGGATGAACCAATTGTAAGCTGTAAAATAACATGGTCCATACACACCAGCAGTTATGAAGACACGACAATGGCTCTTCCCCCTCAGGGGGTAGTTCGTACGCACCCAGTAAATCACTAGGGCTGAGCTCCTTGCCATCCAGGACTTCTATACCAGGCGGTGTCAGAGGGAGGCCCTACAAATTGTCAAAGACTCCAGCTACCCAAGCCAGAATTGTTCTCTCTGCTACCACACGGCAAGCGGTACCGATGTACCAAGTCTGGAACCAACAGGTCCCTGAACAGCTTCAAGACATGACTACTAAATAGTTAAACAAACAGATACCCTTTTAGCGCTAACTCTTTTGACTCATCACATACATTGCTGTTACTGTTCATTACCTATTCGGTTGCCTAGCCACTTCAACTGTATGTTCATATAGGTATGGGTGAAGTCAGAACTTTACATACACTTAGGTTGGAGACATTAAAACTTGTTTTTCAACCACTCCACAAATTTCTTGTTAACAAACTATAGTTTTGGCAAGTCAGTTAGGACATCTACTTTGTGCATTACACAAGTCATTTTTCCAACAATTGTTTACAGACAGATTATTTCACTTACAATTCACTGTATCACAATTCCAGTGGGTCAGAAGTTTGCATACACTAAGTTGACTGTGCCTTTAAACAGCTTGGAAAATTCCAGAAAATTATGTCATGGCTTTAGAAGCTTCTGATAGGCTAATTGACATAATTTGAGTCAATTGGAGGTGTACCTGTGGATATATTTCAAGGCCTACCTTCAAGTTCAGTGCTTGACATCATTGGAAAATCAAAAGAAATCAGCCAAGACTTCAAAAAAAAAAAAAAAGTCAGCTTCATACTTGGGAGCAATTTCCAAACGCCTGAAGGTACCACTTTCATCTCTACAAACAATAGTACGCAAGTATAAACACCATGGGACCACGTAGCCGTCATACCGCTCAAGAAGGAGTTGCATTCTGTCTCCTAGAGATGAACATACTTTGATGCGAAAAGTGCGAAACAATCCCCGAACAACAGCAAAGGACCTTGTGAAGATGCTGGAGGAAACAGGTACAAAAGTATCTATAGCCACAGTAAAACAAGTCCTATATTAACATAACCTGAAAGGCCGCTCACAGCAAGGAAGAAGCCACTGCTCCAAAACCCCCATAAAAAACAGACTACGGTTTGCACATGGGGACAAAGATCGTACTCTTTGGAGAAATGTTCTCTGGTCTGATGAAACATTAAAATAGATCTGTTTGGCCATAATGACCATCGTTATGTTTGGAGGAAAAATGCTTGCAAGCCGAAGAACACCATCTCAACCGTGAAGCACGGGGGTGGCAGCCTCATGTTGTGGGGGTGCTTTGCTGCAGGAGGGACTGGTGCACTTCACAAAACAGATGGCATCATGAGGATGGAAAATTATGTGGATATATTGAAGAAACATCTCAAGACATCCGTCAGGAAGTTAAACCTTGGTCACAAATGTGTCTTCCAAATGACCCCAAGCATACTTCCAAAGTTGTGGCAAAATGGCTTAAGGACAACAAAGTCAAGGTATTGGAGAGGCCATCACAAAGCCCTGACCTTAATCCTATAGAATATTTGTGTTCAGAACTGAAAAAGCTTGTGCGAGCAAGGAACCCTACAAACCTGACTCAGTCACATGCTTTAAGTGGGAGAACTTGCACAATTGGTGGCTGACTAAATACTTTTTTGCCCCACTGTACCTCAATTACCTTGTACCCCTGCAAATCGACTCGGTGCTGGTACCCAGTGTATATATCCAAGTTATTGTTAATCATGGGGCTCCCGAGTGGCACAGCAGACTAAGGCACTGCATCTCAGTACTAGAGGCGTCACTACAGGCTGTATCACAACCGGTGTTGATTGGGAGTCCCATGGGTTAGGGTTTGGCCATCATTGTAAATAAGAATTTGTTCTTAACGGACTTGCCTGGTTAAATAATAACATGTTTTATTTTTTTATTGTATTTATTCCTTGTGTTATTATTTTTTCTCTGTCTTGTTGGGAAGGGCTCTTAATGAAGCATTTCACTGTTAGTCTACACCTGTTGTTTATAAAGCATGTGACTTTTTATTTGTTGGAATGTCACATGTCCAGTGTTATACAATATGTAAGGGATTATCAACGAGGGGCTATTCGTTCTCTAGAAAATGATGAACAACATGGAAGGTGTTTTCCAGAGAACGTGTTCATTTGCCGGTAGAAATGTGTTCAACATCCACTGAAGTAACGTTAGCTAGGAAGTTTACCAGATAGCGTCAGTAGCTGCCATGGTAGCTCAAACATAGAACATGTCAGAATAAACTATAAACATTTTAATTCTACCGTGCAAATATACCATGCGTTATTGGGGAATAACACACGCTCCAGAATGCCCTTCAAGCCAGCAGAAACAAGTATTCAACAATGCCATGGTATGAACAACTTTATTGTCCATTGCGCGCGCGCACACAGTGTAATTACCTGTCTTGTCGGTGCAGTCTCCCTGTGTGGACTCACTCCTGGTGGTCTGCTGCTTCTCTCTGGACAGCTTCTTCTCTGCATGCTTGGCCTTGCCCCAGAAACGCATCTTCCCTCGCACTCTGCTGCCACAAACAGAGTCAACACAAGCAATTTAGAACAAACCTTTATTCTATTTCGATTGGGCCGACCAGATTCGCCAGTGTGTGTGCTGGCTCGGATTTGTCTTTGTATAAGGGTAATAGTCTGTTTAATACAATATGAGCTCCATTTGTGCCTCTGCATAATGATTGTAATATAATAATAATAATAAATGCCATTTAGAAGACACGTATCCACCGTCCTGTGTGAATCCATTTTTCGTATGGGTGGTCCCGGGAATCGAACCCACAATCCTTTTGTTGCAAGAGCCATGCTATGCTCTAGCAACTGAGAGATTGCATACTTGCTACTGTAATATGGGCTAGAGAGCAGGAGAAGGTGCTGTAGCTACCTTCCATCCTGACTGGATGTCTTCCCAAGCGCTGCTACCTTGCCCAGGTCCCCTGAAGACATAGTCTTGTGGAACTTCTTATGCTCTTCCTTGTGAGAAGCCTGGGAGAATAGAAAGTTAGGGTGTAGCAAGGTAAGTCTTGAGACCAAACATAGGGAAGTGAAATATTTTCAATATTGATTGATTGGGCATCAAAACGCTCAGGCTATTTTGCCATGTCTTTGAGTCATATGCTGAAAAGGCAGAAGAGACACATTTGAGACATGAAAATGCATTGTCCTATAGAGGGCAGTGCAATCAAACCTGAATCTCAGAACAAAGAAATACATCCATGTTGGATGTTCCTACAGCATCCATCCATCACTCATTCATTCTGCACAAAACAACAGCCAACAGTCCACAAACAATCTAACATGTTTGAATACTGAGACATAGACATGTTTACATATAGAGTACAGACATATTTGATCAGAAAACTACTATTTCAAACTAAAAGAGATATGACTGGGTGAGGGAGGGAGGGTGCTCATGCTCGGAAAGACCTGTTAGGGAGATAATAAAAGGTATTAATGAAATGGTGTCAATGGTAGAAGGTTCCAGCATGCATCACCGATTGCACTTCTCGCTAAGACTAGTTGGACTAACCTGGTCCCAGATCTGTTTGGGATAACCATAGGAGTTAGCAAGACAGCACAAACAGTTCTGGGACCAGGCTAAGAGGAGAGGGACATTGCATTTCTCCTCTTCCAGGAACTAGACGGATGTCACAAGATCAGAGTAGACACAAGACTACATCCCGAGGGTCAGATCAGCTCCAGGTCAGCACCTGACTACTGCTCCAAGGTCAGATCAACTTTTAAACCTCCAAAATGAAGGTTAAGGTTAGGGACTAGGTTATCTGATCCTAGATCTGTGGTTGGTTAGGGGTACTGAGTGTTTATGAAGGATGATTAATTCTCTTTGGGAGAAAACACAGATCTGAAACCATGACATTACCACTTACAGTTGCAACCACGCTGTAAAGTTTTTTTTGTTGCGACAAACTATCGCTAGAAGAAGCCTGAGCCCGTGTCGGGTTTTCCCCCCTATCTGAGAAATAAAGGAGCGTCAAGCAAAGAGCTGGTAGTACAGAAACATGTCTCTGTCCAGTAGGTAAAAACTAAACGAAGTTGGAGGATGCTAGTTCAATGGGGTTAGTCGTGTTAAAAGAGTACCCTCAGGCTAGTAAGCATGGCCCCCAGAGAGAAAATAAATTGGTGGGGGTCAGTAGAAGGCAGGGGACAAGAGGGGGGGGTCGCTTGAACCCCTGCAGGGTCGGTTTACCATTTCAGAGTCACTGTAACAGGCCGGCTCAGTGCCCCCCTTGGGGTGGGTCAGGGAGGGCGGGGGGAGGAGGGGCAGCGTGCGGGACAGGGCGGGGGTGTAGAATGTGTCGACGTCGTCATCGTCCGACTGGCCCGCCCCCTCGGAGTTACAGCGGGTCAGGAAGTCAGAGCGGGTCCGAGACATACGGGCTTTCTTTTTGGGGCCGGGCCGGCCCACCTGCTCAACCACACACACCACAACACTTCAGTGGTCTGGGTACGTGATGGGAGACAGGGGTGTGTGTGTGTGTGTGTGTGTGTGTGTGTGTGTGTGTGTGTGTGTGTGTGTGTGTGTGTGGAGAGGAACGGTGTGTGTGTATATGTGTTCTATGTGGTTATCACATAGAGACACACTGACAGTCTGAGTGACACAAATTTACAAAACATGCAACTTATACAAGCACACACTCTCACATGCACATACAAGCCACAGCTGCTGGTTCTATTAATTAGTTTAAACAATATATCAGTAGGAACTACACATCAACATAGAGTGCTTTAGTATATTACAACAGAATGAGTAACGAGTTATGTAAGTTACAGTTAAGTTCTTAAAAACAAAACTCCCAAGATACGTATGTGTAAACTCTTTGTGTATTGTGTACTCTGTGTGTGTGTATGCCCTTTGGGTAGTGTACTTGTGCTCCACCCACCTCTTTGGTTCTCTGTCCAGCAGTGGCTCTAGAGGCGGAGGCCTCCTGTCTATGCATGGCCAACGACCGCTCCTGGTTCACCAGGTCCTTATCAGACCTACAACACATTCAGGAAACGTTACAACTATTTGTTGACTTTCAAGTGTACGCATTTAGTTACATATTCAAACTTATTTTTCCTGTGTTTTTGCTGATCAAGGCAATGAAAAAAAACAGAAATAAGAAATACATTTCTGTACATTTGGAGAAAAGAAGAGCCCTGTGGTGATTTGTTGAAATGAAAGTGTTAATTTGTACACACTGCCTGTCAGTGAACAGAGTCAAGCTAGTGTAGAGAGAAGAAATTAATTACAAAGCTTTTGCTAAGTGACACTTTGACTGAGCAAAATCATTACAGCAATGTTACATCAGTCAATTACTCACTTGGAGAAGGGGAGCTTGCGTCGGGAGCAGAATGTGGTGTTTGTGGGGGGCTTCTCGGTCATACTGACAATGATGGTCTGGGTCGGGCTCTTCTTCTGTGGTGCCTTGGCTGCTGCTTTGGTGGAAACTTCCCTGCTCTCCAAGATACTGTTGGTGGAGACCCAGTTGTCCTGCACCGGCCAGCCTGCCTTCCTCTCCATCTGGCTGGGTAGGACTTCACCGGATGGGGCCTTGGGCTCAGGGACAATCTGGATGTCTACCTCGGAAGGACAAAGGCCATGGGTGGAGGTGGAGGAGGGGACCAAGCTAGACCTGTCTACCCCAGTTAAGTCTCTCCGAGGCTGGGTAACAGTCCTGGGTGGCTGGGCCTTCTCTGATACTTCCAGGCCGGCGATGGGTGTAAGGCGGGAGGCAGTGGTGGTCACACCTGTCTGGAGTGCACTCTCTTGGGCTGGCGGCGCCCACAGCTCCTCCTCCAGAGGGGTCTCCTTCTGCATGCTGATGACCACAACCACGGGCCTTCGTAAGGCGGACTCTCGCCACTCCTTCACGGGCTTGCCTGGGCTCTCTTGCTTGGGCTCGCGGCTTTGGTCCTCAGAGGGGATATAGAAGGTAGCTTGTGGATCCTCTGCCACCACCTCCTTGATAGGGGATGGTATCATGGGGCTTGGATCATTCTCATTTACCACCTCTGGGTCATTCTGTGGCTGGGGCTGGGACTCTGGAGACCTTGGTCCATTCAAATCCTCTTGGGAAGGGGTCCGGAACGGCGTGAACTGGGTATCATGGCAACCGGGGTAACCAGGCCTTCCCGCCTCCACATCCATGGTGGTGTCGAGCAGCTCAAAGTTCCCGTGGCTAACGGGGAAGCACCGGTGGGGCGAGGAGGGCTGGTGGTCGTCCAGGGGACAGGGGGTGCTGTCCTGACACGGGGGTACAGGGGTCTCCTCCTCTTGCAGAGTCCCTCCTGTGCTGTGGGTCCTCACTTTGAGTAGCTCCAGGCTGAACTGGGCCTGCTCCAGCTCCCTCATGCGCCGGCTCTGTCTCTTGGCCCTCGTCTTGTGGCAGTTGGGCTCCTCTATACTCTGGCTTCTCTCGCTCTCTCCTTCTTCCTCCTCCTTCACTAAACACGCCGACTTAGACTCCTTAGAGTCTTCAGTAGGCCAGACTGTGGAGACATCTTGGATGTCATGATTGTGGTTGATCTCGAGGACCTGTTCGTCCGAGGTGTCAGTATCCAGGCCAATGGTCCTCTCTGGCTTTCTTTCTTCTGTGGTGGGGCTCCTTTGTCCATTGAGCAACTGCTTTTCATGCATACTCTGCTCTTTTAGTTCTGTGAACCTGTAGGAAACAGTCATTGTAAGCAAACACAGTTTTAAGCAATCGTCCTTCCATTCCTTCTCATATCCGATGTTATTCATCAATGTAGGATCATTTGGACCTGGGAACAATAGTGTGCAAGCTTTTGTTCCAGCCCCAGCACTAAAACAATTGTGTTTTCTTGAACAAACTATATGAATCAGGTGTTTGAGAACTAGGTTTGAGCAAAATCCAGCCTATGAATCCTTATTGTCCAACTTTCTATACAGGTAACTGCCAAAACAAAGGAAACACCCAGATAAAGTGTCTTAATAGGGTTTGGGCCACCTCGAGCCACCAGAAGTGCCTTGGTTTATATTCTATAGTGTCTAGAACTCTATTGGAGGGATGTGACACCATTCTTCCAGGAGAAATTCTGTAATTTAGTGTTTTGTTGATGGAAAACGCTGCCTCAGGCACCGCTCAATTGTGTTGAGATCTGGTGACTGACACACACACAAACTTTAAATGCCCTATGCTCCTTTGAGATGCCTCTTTCAAAGTCATTGGGTATTTTTATACATGACCATATGCAATGTTTCCTCTAAGCTCCAACGGGACTTGCACCATCGAGAGCATCCTGACCGGTTGCATCACTGCCTGGTATAGCAACCGCTCGGCCTCCAACCGCAAGGCACTACAGAGGGTAATGCATACGGCCAGGTACATCACCGGTGCCAAGCTTCCTGCGATCCAGGACCTCTATACCAGGCAGTGTCAAAGGAAGGCCCTAAGAATTGCCAAAGACTCCAGCCACCATAGTCATAGACTGTTCTCTCTGCTACCGCACGGTAAGCAGTACCGGAGCAACAAGTCTAGATCCAAAAGGCTTCTTAACAGCTACCCCAAGCCATAAGTCTCCTGAACAGCTAATAAAAATGGCCACCCAGACTATTTGCATAGCCCCCCCCCCCTCCTTTTTGCTGCTACTAGTCTCTGGTTATTATCTATGCATAGTCACTTCAACTCTACCTACATGTACATATTACCTCAACTACCTCGACTAACATGTGCCCACGCACATTGACTCTGTACTGGTACCCCCTGTATATAGCCTCGCTATTGTTATTTTACTGCTGCTCTTTAACCATTTGTCATTTATATTTCTTACTTATCAATTTTTTAACTAAACACTTTTTTCTTAAAACTGCTTTGTTGGTTAAGGGCTTGTAAGTAAGAATTTCACTGTTGTATTCGGGGCATGTGACAAAAACAATTTAATTTGATTTGACTACCTTGCAGAAGAAATATCACCCCGCGCAGAGAAGCACGAGATTGAACCCAGAAGAGGGGAGGCTGTTATCTTCTTATGGCTGAGGGCAGTATTGAGTAGCTTGGATGAATAAGGTGCCCAGAGGTGCCCAGGGTAAACTGCCTGCTACAGTCCCAGAAGCTAAGATATGCATATTATTAGTATATTTGGTCAGAAAACACTCTGATGTTTCTAAAACTGTTTGAATTATGTCTGTGAGTATAACAGAACTCATATGGCCCTGAACTCAAGAGCCCTGAACTCAAAAACCTTAGAAAAAAATCTAAACAGGAAGTGGGAAATCTGAGGCTTGTTGGTTTTCAACTCATTCCCTATTGAATATACAGTGGGATATTGTCATATTGCACTTCCTAAGGCTTCCACTATATGTCAACAGTCTTTAGAACCTTGTTTGATGCTTCTACTGTGAAGGAGGGGGGAATGAGAGGGGAATGAGTCAGTGGTCTGGCAGAGTGCCACAAGCTCAGTCTCGCGCGCTCTCACGTGAGAGTGAGCTCTGTTCCATTGCTTTTCTACAGACAAAAGGAATTCTCCGGTTGGAACATTACTGTAGATTTATGTTAAAAACATCCTAAAGATTGATTCTATATTTCGTTTGACATGTTTCTACGGACTGTAACGGAACATTTTGACTTTGTCTGCTAGGGCGTCATGAATTTGGATTGTGTACTAAACGCGCCAACAAAAAGGAGGTATTTGGACATAAATGATGAACTTTATCGAACAAATTAAACATTTATTGTGGAACTGGGATTCCTGGGAATGCATTCTGATGAAGATCAAAGGTAAGTGAATATTTATAATGCTATTTCTGGCTTCTTTTGAGTACATAACATGGCAGATATTTGTTTGGCTTGTTTTGGTCTCTGAGCGCTGTACTCAGATTATTGCATGGTGTGCTTTTTCGGTAAAGCTTTTTTGAAATCTGACACAGCGGTTGCATTAAGGAGAAGTTTATCTAAAGTTCCATGTAAAATACTTGTATTTTCATCAACATTTATAATGAGTATTTCTGTAAATTGACGTGGCTCTCTGCAAAATCACCAGATGTTTTTGGAACTACTGAACATAACGCACCAATGTATACTGAGATTTTTTGATAGAAATATGAACTTTATCGAACAAAACATACATGTATTGTGTAACATGAAGTCCTATGTGTGTCATCTGATGAAGATCATCAAAGGTTAGTGATTAATTGTATCTCTATTTCTGCTTTTTGTGACTCCTCTCTTTGGCTGGAAAAATGTCTGTGTTTTTCTGTGAATAGCACCTAACATAATCGTACGTGGTGCTTTCGCCGTAAAGCCTATTTGAAATCGGACACTGTCGTGGGATTAACAAGAAGTGTATCTTTAAAATGGTGTAAAATACTTCTATGTTTGAGGAATTCTAATTATGAAATTTCTGTTTGAATTTGGCGCCCTGCACTTTCACAGTCTGTTGTCATATTGATCCCGTTAACAGCCGTAAGAGGTTATAGCAGCAAAGGGAGGGAACAACTCCAAAGGGATGTTTGACAAGCAGGTGTCCACATACTTTTGGTCATGTAGTGTACTTTGTATCCCTCATTACTCAAGTGTTTCTGTTATTTGTGGCAGTTACCTGTACCTTTCATAAAATAGAAAAGTTTGTCACTCCTCATTACCTTAGGCGAGCCAGGTAGCCCCTACCCGCTGCCTGTAGCAGTGTCGCTGCACTGTGTGTCCTACAATTGTGGGCTCTCTCTCTGTAGGCCCGCCAGGCTGTCTGCACCGTAATGACCGCCAGAACCCTGCGCCGGCTGCTGTTTCTCCAGCTCCTCTGTATTATCAGGGCAGAGTCCTGCCACTGCAGGAACAGCCTGCGCTCCCTGAAGCCCTTCCATGCTGCCTGCAGGCACACTGCTGCCTCCTCCTGGACTGCTGCGTCCACTGCCGCCTCCGATTGTCTGAGCAGGCAGCCCCGCCACCACCTCTATGGAAAGGAGAGAATGAAGAAATGTGAATGAACAAAAATGAATGAATTGACTGGGGTGATATCGTTGCATTAAGTTAGAATGAATTTCATGTGAGCTTTTGGAGCAGGGCGGATAATCCTTTCGAGGTAAGAAATTCGGATTCAGTTCGTTTTTTGTTCAATCTGACAATGATTAGGACAGCAGTCTGAGTCTCTTCTTGTAGCCAAGTATCTCTCCCATAAACAAGATGGCTTCCAGAAAAGCCCTGCGTTTCTCATTTATTTTGGCAATTTCCCCCTCCTCCTTATAGACGGAGCATGAAGAGAAGTACAGAGATTCTCAGGACTGAGTCATTACACAACTCCAAAAAAGATGTTCTACTTCATCTCCAGAGTTACGCAATAACCTAAACTGGTTACGACCAATTTTATACGTCTGTGGGTCATGTAGAATGGAACTACTATAATCGGCTAAAAAAGTTAGTGTTAAACTTGCTGTGCGGGGAAGTTGTGTACACATGCTTTATTTAGTCTGTTATGCCAGTACAGTAACAGGGTCATGTTCATTCAGGAAGGGACTACCTAGACTTGTCCAATAAGAAATGCTAATTTTGTGTTCTGCTGAAAATAATGTTGCTATGGTGTGCCCTAATGAACACAACCCTGGACTTGGTGCGGTGCTCTGACTTTGTCATCTCACCTGGATGACATCAGCGGCCTGCCTCATCCTGATGAAGTGTTTCCTCTCCAGCCGGGCTCGGAAGCGGCGCTGCAGCGTGACGATGCACCGCAGCACCTCCGTGTGGAGCAGGGCCTGCAGCCGCTGCCGCTCTGCCTCCCGCAAGAACACCTGCAGTACAGAGAGAGACCCGGGGGGGGGCGTCAGTGACTGTATACACCCACAAATGACCAGACCCACCCACAGCCAGGGAAATTCAATAGAAACAGAACAGCTGCAACGCGAGCGTGTATCAAAGTGAGAGAAAGATGGAGAAAGAGAGAGACAAATAAAATAAAAAAGGGACATCCCCAGAGTGCGTACCATTGTGTTGCCCACTTGATACCCAGCAGGTGCTAGGTGAACCTGACGAAAGAACTCCCGGATGCCAGACTTGGTTGGTCTAGTTCTGTCTGGTAAAAGCACACGGAAGTGACGCACAAAGTCCTGCAAAGACGAGACGAAAGACAACGTTAAAGACAGCATGTCAATAGTGACCTCAGAGGGATAAAAGTTACAAGCTGTTAATAAGACTGACTACATTACAAGTGCGCGGATGTGACATCACTACGTCTACGTGCAGCTCATTGAGACTCTGGATGATGAGACTGACGACCATTGATCAGCAGTTTTCACATTTAAGTCATTTCGCAGATACTCTTACCTAGAGCTAAAGGCAGCCAGTGCATTCAGCTAAGGCAGGTAATACACAGTATTGTGTATCTGGTGTGCGCATTATGATCTTCCTGTCTGGGTTGGCGCCATGGCGGAGATAATTCTGGGCTATACTCTGCCTTGTCTCAGGATGGTAAGTTGGTGGTTGAAGATATCCCTCTAGTGGTGTGGGGGCTGTGCTTTGGCAAAGTGGGTGGGGTTATATCCTTCCTGTTTGGCCCTGTCCGAGGGTATCATCGGATGGGGCCACAGTGTCTCCTGACCCCTCCTGTCTCAGCCTCCAGTATTTATGCTGCAGTATTTTGTGTCAAGGGGCTAGGGTCAGTTTGTTATATCTCGAGTACTTCTCCTGTCTTATCCGGCGTCCTGTGTGAATTTAAGTTTGCTCGCTCTAATTCTCTCTTTCTCTCGGAGGACCTGAGCCCTAGGACCATGCCTCAGGACTACCTGGCATGATGACTCCTTGCTGTCCCCAGTCCACCTGGCCGTGCTGCTACTCCAGTTTCAACTGTTCTGCCAGCGGCTATGGAATCCTGACCTGTTCAGCAGACGTGCTACCTGTCCCAGACCGGTTGTTTTCAACTCTCTAAGTACAGCAGGATTGGTAGAGATACTCTTAATGATCGGCTATGAAAAGCCAACTGACATTTACTCCTGAGGTGCTGACTTGCTGCACCCTCGACAACTACTGTGATTATTATTTTTTGACCATGCTGGTCATTTATGAACATTTGAACATCTTGGCCATGTTCTGTTATAATCTCCACCCGGCACAGCCAGAAGAGGACTGGCCACCCCTCATAGCCTGGTTCCTCTCTAGTTTTCTTCCTAGGTTTTGGCCTTTCTAGGGAGTTTTTCCTTGCCACCATGCTTCTACACCTGCATTGCTTGCTGTTTGGGGTTTTAGGCTGGGTTTCTGTACAGCACTTTGAGGTATCAGCTGAAGTACGAAGGGCTATGTAAATAAATTTGATTTGGATTTGATTTGTTCTGCTAATTCTGTGCCCCATGACAGTGCTGTATCCTGATTGGTTGGCGAGGGCTTACCTGGAAGGTGTATTTGATGGAGTATCCTGATTGGCGGATGCGGACGGTCTCCAGCATGCCTGTGTACCTCAGCTGCCTGAGCACCAGGGCATCGTTGAAACGCAGTGGGAGCTGAGAGAGAGAGAGAGCAGCGAGATAGCAGAGAGAGAGAGAGAAATATCCAGAGAGAGAAGAAGGAGACAGAAATAAAGGCACGAAAGAAGAAGGGGAGAGAGGTACAATAGAGAAAGAGAGAGATTTAGATCGCACAATAACAGTAACACATTGTATAATTGGCTATAACGGGCTATGCAATTACCAGACATTGGTTTGTTCAGTAGTTTTATTGTTCGCTGGAGCTTGTCAGTAGTTACAGTAGTTACATTAGCATCTAACCAAACTGAAGTAGCTGTAACTACAGTAGCTTGAACACACCTTCTCTGCATTGGAGCGGATACACTTGACAAAGTAGGGCTCCGAATGACCCAGGGTCTCCATCAGCTTGTTCAGGGAGGCCTTCACACAACAAGAGACAATTGGCATTAGCTTATTAGCACAGCAATTCATTAGCACAATAATCATTAGCATCCCATCATATTGGCATTTCGTAATGAACATTAAAAATGTTATCTATTACAGTCAATTGCTGTCCAATTCCAAAATCAACCTCTTGCCCGACATTTGATGCAGATCTGAGATCATTTCTGTGACATTTTTGTGAAATGTAAATATTAAGAAAAAAAGGTTTCATTTATTTAAATATTTCTTGACACCTGTCCAATTCTTTAAGTACTACACAATGTGCCCCGGGAGTGTTGGGTGTTGGAATTGGGCATTGGTTTTAAGGGCTGAAATTCTGAACGACAAAGTCTGTCACGGGAGGGCGAGAAGGAAATTGAGTCTTACCTGGAACTGGGCGCTGATGCTGGGCGGCTTCTTCTTCTTGTGCAGGTGGAGGAGGGACTTGGTGATGCGGTCGTGGAGGGTCACACTGCTCAGGTACCTCAGAGACTTCACATCCAGCAGGTGCTGCACAGAGAGAGGAACCGCCATAAGAACACGGCCAGATGAGTATTACATTTTATGACATTTGTTACTGTTTTTGTTTTGATAAAATGGAGGAGAGGGGTATCCAGCATCATGGTGAAAAAAATAAAAAATACAAGTTGCAGTACATAGTGCCCTGTTCTATTGAGCGTGCAATGATGTCGGAGAAAATAAATCTGCGTTTGTTGCTTGAGGTAACGTCTGTTGTTGTAATATCGCAAACGGATTTCAGCTTTCAGCTCTGTCATTTCACTGCAGTGCTGTAATCAAGGGGTCTTCAACTTTTTCTTGCCCATGCACCCCCGCTCAGGCAAACCGACAGGTGAATGATAATGGAAAGGAGAAATAGGATTGTCAACATTTTAAAAAATTAATCGGTTTGGTAGATATTTTTTTTCTTCATTTTTATGACCTTCCCACATAATTGAAGGAAGAAACTCAAACATAGCCTATTAGCTAGAAACTTTCCGCTAATAAGAACTATTTAGCTTGTTAAACAAAGGATAGCCATGTGTTGGCCAGAATAATACTGCGTCTGCTACTTGCGGGTGCTTTTTCAAAGCCTATGTTAGATACCTCAGTGAGTGTAATTAGCTCCAATGAGTGTAATTTGCTCAATATTAGGAATTGAGAAATAACATTGTCATTATAAATAAAACATTTGTTTATTCTGTTGTTGCTAGTGATATGTCCAACCCCCCTCCCCCCCATGTAATTAAAAATATATATATTTTTGCAGACCCCAGGTTGAATACCCCAGCTGTTATCCATTAATTCACTATTGGCCTTTCATATGTATATCATGTTGAAGCCATAGAGAAATTCTCACTTGTACATTCACAGTGGAAAATGACCACATCTTTGTAAGGCCCTTACCTTCGGTAGGCAGGGCTTGGACTTATAGTTTTTGTTCCGCCTGTGGGAGAGAGATTGGTTGTCAGATATATTACAGAATAAACACACATTGACCATGGATTGACCACTGCCTGACCACGGTTGCTGACCGTGGTGCGAGCTGCATGATGATGGTCAGACGGGTCATGTTCACATGAGGATGCCCCTGCGCTCTCCCCAGGAGAATCATTTCGTATGAACACATATTGAGCGTGGGATTGAACACTGGCTGATCAACGTTTGAATGTGTGCGTGGTCCGACTTTGTAGTCATACTCACATGAGGATGCCCTGCGCTCTCTCCAGGAGCTTGCTGCTAGTGGAGTTGACGAAGACGCCGTCATCGAACTCCGAGCCTGAGGAAGACAGACGACCCTGTATGGAGCTACGACCGTTACAGCCCACACCATAACCATCCCTAGAGGAAAGAGAGAGAGAGAGAGACAGAGACACAGAGAGAGAGAGAGAGAGAAATTGCTGTAGCATATACTGAACAATCACACACTGAAAGCAGAACAGCTCATTGCTCTGAGTGTCCATAAAACAGTGTGACAGCCAGGTTCATACCTGCCGGATTTCTCGTTCAGTGTGTTGGTGCCATGGATGTCTGACAAGGGGGTCCGGGGATTCTTTCTAGCGATACCTGTACGAGACCGCGATGTAAGGGAGGAGGGAGAGCGAGAAAGAGAGAGTGAGAGGATGTGTCAATTGTATAAACCTTTAAGGAGGGACATGTCGTCTCATCACCAAAAAAACCATGCATACAATGAACATCTGTCTAGTCAGTCCGTATCATTGGTTAACGTATTGCTTAATTCACATTGGGTCATTATCAGGCAAGATGCATGTGTGTGTGATTAAAAGGCATCGCACTGCAAGACCCTCATTTTCAAAATAGTGATCAGCCACCGCCACAACCCCCCCCCCCCCAAAGGCTGATGAGGACAGATATGAACGCTCCCTCCCTCCCGTCTCAACTCTCATCTCTCTTAATGGACTGATTTCCCAGCAGGTATCTCCCTGCCATGCTTTAAAAAGGCCAGATAATGGGGAATGAGAGAGATATCCCCACGGGCCTGGGGCATAAATGTATTTAACATTGAACATTTGGGACAAGCTGCATGGTTTGGAGGCTTGGAAGCTCACTGAATTCTTTAACTGTCCATTGTCCTGTACACTAGAAACATTTCCCTCAGGGATGATCCATTTAAGAGACTGAGGCTGTTGTGCATTGGATTCAGTTTGATTTGTGTGTCCATCATGAAAGTGCTATGACATATGGAACACACACACACACACACACACACACACACACACACACACACACACACACACACACAGGGTCCAGGCTATTGTCAGTCCGTCTCTGAACTGGCAGCGAAGCCCCTGAGGACGGAGGAAAATGGAACAACAGAGGAAGGAGGAAACAGTAACTCACAGTGCTTATTAAACACACTGCCATGAGGTCTATTTCAGTGCGTATGTGTGGGAGTGGTCACGCATGACAAACAGCCTCATTACGATCACTATTACAGGGCAAATTGCACAACAGGGCCTTATGAAGTAAGAGGATCCAAGTCTGATTTCCAATGAGTTATTAGTAATAGCAATGCAATTTCTCGCTGAGGCCAAAAATTGTTGCAGACCTGTTTATTATTACTAGTGATGCACAGATATTACATTTTTGGCCGATACCGATATCCAATATTTTCCTTGCCAAAATACCTGATATTGATAACCAATATTTAAAATGTTAGCAGCCTTTTAAGTTTGAAGTTAAATAGTTAACACACACATACATGGACACAGCGGTCTAAGGCACTGCATCTCAGAGCAAGAGGCGTCACTACAGTCCCTTGTTCGAATCCAGGCTGTATCACATCCGGCCGTGATTGGGAGTCCCATAGGGTGGCACACAATTGTACCAGCGTCGCCCGGGCCAATTGTATATAAGAATTTGTTCTTAACTGACTTGCCTAGTTAAATAAAGGTTACACCACACACACACACACACACACCAACAAGTTATTTTGTTGGCATTTACGTATGTCCCCAATACCAGTAAAACATAATCAAAACCTGTTTATTTCACTTACTTGCTGTGCTGTTTCGTTGTTAATTTGTTCAGTCGTTTCATTCTTAACCAGGATTTCTATGGAACGCCGTTTAGCTAGCTAACTATACAGCTAGGTGTCATCTAAAATATCCCTAATTTATAAGACAGTTTTTATTTGATTAATGGTGGTCGGTCCCATCGATGTGAAGCTAAGAATTAGCCACAATAGTGGAATTTGCGGTTAGCCTTCAAAATAAAAGTATGGAATAATTATACTATTTGTATTCATTTGCATCACTGTCAATGACATACTTTTATTTTGAAGGCAAACCGCAATTCCACTATTGTACCTAATCCTTATTGTGGCTAGTGCCGGTCGAGCCTCACTAGCCAGATGAAGCTAGCTGGGGAACAGCAACCGGCAACCGGCAACCTCGCTTATACTTACTCACAATGATTCCTAAATCATTGCTAAGAATAATGAAAATGACTGCAGTTCCTACTGGTCATTGTTTTCAGGCTGGTTGTATTGGTGCTAGCTACCCCAGAAGTTGCGGTTGAACAAATTATGCTTTATTACCAACGCAGTATTGTAAACGCATCGTTTGTGGCTGGTGTTTGCTTGTTTTTTGTACAGCTTTGACAGTGCTACTGTATCATTTTTGACATGCAAAGACCCAAACGGTGTTCCATAGTACGTATGTCGTGAAGCTAATAGCAGTAATGCTCTTACTGTGTAACTCCGGTAGGGTAACAAAAATAGCGCACTTGGTAGTGTGTACTGTTGCTCGACCAGTCGGCGAAAGCCAACATCACCCACGACAGAGAACAGTTGATTGTCAAGGGCAATGAATTCCATTAATGGTTTTCACATTTGAGTTGTGGGTTAACAGCCTTGTTCAGGGGCAGAATGACAGATTTATGTACCTTGTCAGCTCAGGGATTCGATCTTGCAACCTTCCGATTACTAGGCTACGCTGCCTCCCCAAATACAAACACATTAGTTACATGTTAAATGATAAAAAACACTGTAAATATCAGAGTGGGCCTTTAATTGAGGGAGAACAAGTTAATTCAAAACAAGCTAATTGTCCCCTTCTTTATTTGTAAGCCCAGGAAAGGGGAGTTGGGCAGCAGAGAGGATTGTGGGACTTGGAGTTTCTTACTGTATTTCTCATCTTTGCATCTCTGCAGGATCTCCAGGCTCCTCTGGTGCACAGGGTGGTGGAGGAAGCTGAAGCTGTCCACGCTCTTGACAACACATGGTACAGCAGCATCATTCCCTGCAAAAAAAAAAAACAAAAAAAAGAAAGAAAAAAAAAAAAAGAAAGAAAAACAAAGAGAAAAAGAGAAAGAGGAGACAGGTGAGAGACAGAAACAAAAAGAGGGAGAGAGAGCGAAAAGAGGGAGGGAGGAAAGAGAGGAACAGACAGGGAGAAATAAGAGGAAGAAATAGTATGTGTTAAGTTTGCAAAATATTTGACTGAATGCCATGTAAATGGCTGGAGATGAAGCCTAATGTGGAAGTTCAATTATAATCGGGGGGGAAAGTAGCAGCCCCATGCATCATCACTGGTCAGGTTTGTCCCCCTAAAACTATCAACCTCCAGGATGTTGCCCTGCCAGTGTTTATACATGGGTATAAAAATGCATACTTGAACATCCCCGAAACCAGGGGGCGGTCTCCATGGCGATGAATAATGGAGTAGACTTTCGTTCAGGGGTTGTGAAATCAAGCTAGTCTAATGGCGGAGAACGATCAGGAGAAACACATTGAGAGAAAAGCCCTGGAGAAAAGTAACATTTGATCAGTTGCTATTTCTGACAGCCCACTGAGGGAAACATGCTGTACTGTGGTGGCTCGGAAGGGAGATAACTTGTATCACAAAAAGCCTCAGTATGTGCACTCTATCACTGTGGAAGAGGGGTGAGTGTGTGTGTGAGTCTGGGAGAGTGTACGTCCAAGAGAGAGGGGGGGGGGGGGGAAAGAGAAGAGAGAGAGAGAGAGAGAGAGAGAGAGAGAGAGAGAGAGAGAGAGAGAGAGAGAGAGAGAGAGAGAGAGAGAGAGATGTGTTAATGTTTATGTAGAGCAGTCTATGGTCTCACCTAGGGCTGTGGCGGTCATGACATTTTATCAGCTAGTGATTATCAAGCAAATAACTGCCGGTCTCGGTAATTGACCGTTAATTAGCTACGAGCCACTGATGCAGACCTTTGGAACATCTACATTTTAAAAAGTCTAATAAATCCATTTTATAGAGCCTACACCTTCACAATAAATCCATTATTTATTTTAGACAGGTCTAAAGAAACATGATATGAAGAAAATGTAGTCCATTTCAGAAGAACAGAATAGCATACTCGTGAGTTGTCCTTATGTTAGGTGCTGATCTGGATTTATGCCTTAATGGCTGTGGGCTACACTAGTTTATTTAGCAGACAAGATTTGCTTAGAACTCCATGGCATTATTTGATATTATTTGATAGTATGAAGAAAAAAAATAACAGTGCGCACATTTGGCTATTCTGTGTTGAGCAGTTAACAAAGAAACAGGTCCTCCTATATGCTTCATTTAGAGTCCTTTATGCTACTTTAGTACTATCAAACTGGGCTATATGTTTTGATGTTTTACACATTCTATGGCTGCATGATGGGAACTCTAATGATGATTTGAAAAAAGTTGCAAGCTACACACACTTCATCCGTCTCTTATTCACAATTGGACAAGCACTTGGGGGGGAGGGGAGCAAGCCATGGAGTAGGTCACGTTTGTCCGAGCTCCTGCTGAAATTGCATTCATTTGATACTTTCTCTGCGCTTTGACCCAAAAAGGACTAGGAAACACAGCCTTTGAATGACACGCTTTACTTTGTTCAACTTCTATATATGCTTTAATGCTTAAATTGTGCATAACCTACAAAAGTTCAGCGGAGTCACTGACAAGAGAGAAAACACTAGGCACAAGACGAGGAGCACGAGTTCTTCAACAAGTGGGAGCAGCGGTTCCTCCCCTCTGCGGAAAAAATTAGATGCTGCCCCCAGAGCGGACATTTCATCTACACTCAAGTCGGAACTCAAGGAGGCACTCAGTGAGGACTTACATTTTATTAAGACGGAGTTACAAGCAGTCAAAAATGAACTCGCAAAGCATACAGCAATGGTTCGTATTGAACTGGATACAGTTAAGAAAACTGTCTCCGACATGGAACAAGACTTGTCAACATGCTCAGATGACACAATTACACTACAAACCACGGTTAAGAAGCTCAAAACTGATGTGGCTAGCCTTAAAGAACAATGCATGCATTTACAAGGTTATATGCGAAGATCCAATATCAGGATCATGGGGGTAGCTGAGAACCTGGGCTCAAGTTCTACTTCATCGGTCTCAAAGTTATTGAAGGAAGCCCTCAATTTGGATAAAGACGTCCTTGTAGACCGCTCACATCGGGGTCTCAAGCAAGAAAGCCTGGCGGAAAGTCTTGCGTCATTGTGGCTAAACTACACTACTATCAGGATTGTGTTGATGTTCTTCGGCGTGCCAGAGAATTTGGCCCACTTTGATGCAACGGAGCACCCATCTCCATCTCCCCAGACTATGCCCCCAGCGTTGCTTGTGACCGCGCTGCTTTAAACGATATCACGAGTGTGCTCCGTGGACGGACCGACACTAAGGTACGGTGTGGCTTTTTCTGCCTGACTCCGTATAATATACAACGGCACTGAGAAAGAGTTCCAAGACCACCATAAGGCGATGGCCTTCATAAAGTCGAACGTTCTACCGAGGTTTAACGAAGAAAATGACTGAATGTTCACCTATTTGACGGTTAAGGTAATGGACGAATGTGTCTACCACTGCAGACTCAGTCTCTCTTTTGCAGAGACTGTATAGCGTTGCCAGTGGTATTGTTATTATTAGGTAACGTTAGTGCCTTAGTTCTGGTGAGTCAATTCTCCTTTTGTTTTAATGTTTTATTTTATTACCATGAAGCTGCTCATTTCTATCTATTGATGGTACCCATATCCAGGTTAAATAAAGCACAGTTCTGCTATTAGGTTACGTCATTTCTTTAAAGATGTTGCTGCTAACTTCGTGGTATTGCTGATTTATAAAATGTTAAAAACTTTCTTTTAAAACAGCCTCGTTTTGGGCTTGTAAATAAGTGTCCTTCAC
Organism: Oncorhynchus masou masou; assembly: GCF_036934945.1. NCBI lineage: Eukaryota > Metazoa > Chordata > Actinopteri > Salmoniformes > Salmonidae > Oncorhynchus > Oncorhynchus masou. Next base: position 49,261,741 of record NC_088233.1, read on the forward strand.
TATTTCACCAAGGCTTTCTGCTTGATCGGTTTAGTGTTCCCCACCACAAGCACATTATGTGTGGATTTCTTTGTGTGGGGATTAGCAGTTACCTTGTTCTATTAGGTGCCCAGTGTGGGATTTATTTTTCATACCCGACTTCAGAGTATTGTTTTTTTGTTTTTTGTTTTACTTTTGGGTTTATTTGCCTTTTTTTAATGTTTAATGGATCAGTTCTTATTGTAAATTGGGCATCTATCCTTCCTGTTTGGCCCTGTCTGGGGATATCATCGGATGGGGCCACAGTGTCTCCTGTCTCAGCCTCCAGTATTTATGCTGCAGTAGTTTATGTGTCGGGGGGCTAGGGTCAGTTTGTTATATCTGGAGTACTTCTCCTGTCTTATCCGGTGTCCTGTGTGAATTTAAGTGTGCTCTCTCTAATTTTCTCTTTCTTTCTCTCTCTCGGATGACCTGAGCCCTAGGACCATGCCTCAGGACTACCTGGCATGATGACTTCTTGCTGTCCCCAGTCCACCTGGCCATGCTGCTGCTCCAGTTTCAACTGTTCTGCCTGTGATTATTATTATTTGACCATGCTGGTCATCTACGAACATTTGAACATCTTGGCCATGTTCTGTTATAATCTCTACCCGGCACAGCCAGAAGAGGACTGGCCATTCCTCATAGCCTGGTTCCTCTCTAGGTTTCTTCCTATGTTTTGGCCTTTCTAGAGAGTTTTTGCTAGCCACCGTGCTTGCTTGCTTGCTTCCTTCCTACACCTGCATTGCTTGCTGTTTGGGGTTTTAGGTTGGGTTTCTGTACAGCACTGAGATATCAGCTGATGTACGAAGGGCTATATAAATCAATTTGATCTATCCTTTTCCCACCTGACTTTACATGGCTAGACCTAATATCATGAGAGGGAGAGCTGGTTGCTCGGTCACTTTTGCTAGCTGGAATGTTACATCTTTAAATCACCCAGTGAAACGTAAAAGGGTTCTTTCTCATTTAAATCACTTTAAAGTAGATATCGCCTTTCTTTAGGAGACACATCTCCGCACTTTCGACCACTTTCATTTAAAAGGAGGGTGGATAAGTCAATCATATCATTCCAATTTTCATTTTAAAACTAGAGGAGCAGCCATTTTAATTAGGAAAAACATACTGTACGTAATGTCAAGTGTAGAGGAAGACTCGGCAGGCCGCTTCATTAATGTTGCAGAAAGCCTGTATACACCTGTTATCTTGGCTTACATTCATGCAATAAATTGGGATAACAGTTCATTGTTCACAAATGACATTTTCTTGATTTCCAAATGTGACTTGTGTCAGGAAACTAGGCATATGTCGTGCATCACCACTAGCCATTTGAACGTAAACATTTAAAAAAATCTAAATGTGTTTTGGGGCAGAAATGCCTTCGGAAACATGTGAACATTCATGTGCCTTAATAACAAACTTTGCCATCTGTAAATACTAATAAAAGGTTGAATAAAATGGTCAGTGAGCTGTTCTCTCATTTGTGTCTGGAAATAGCTGGCAAGCTATTCAAAGTTAGCCATTTAGCTTGGGTGCTTATCTTCTGCTGTTAGGACAGAACGCTCTGGTGAACTCTATTTCTCGGCCAGAGCGTCCAGTGTGTGCTCTGAACTCCCCTAGAGCGAAACTCTCGGAAATTACGAACGGACAATCTGACAACGCTCTGAGTTTATGGGCGGGGCTATAGCTTAAGAGGGTGTGAACGATGCCGAATGAGTGTAGACAAAAAAGAGCTCTCCAGTGGGTGTACCAAAACATTCAAAGGCCATTTTCTCAAAAGTGGAGTTACAAGTTGACCAACTTTCAATGCAGAATGACTTTCCCATTGTTCCTCAACTGTAGTGTATGATATACAATTTTCGAGCTCTGAGTCTTTACTTTTATCCAATGTAAAAAAAACACATTTCAAATGTTGCTACATAAGACTGAATTGAGCCTTAAATATGGACACACAACACCTAATACTAGGTGGTGATGTAATGAATTGTGTACTGTCGCCCAAGGGACCAAATTATTTTGTATAGCGCAAGATTAAGGAAGTGCAATATTCAACGCCTTGGGGAATTTACAAATAAAATTCTAATTTTCGTTCCAAGATGGCAAAGCTGTTCAGACGTCTTTTGTCCTCATAGTCCTCGGCAGGGTAGCCTAGTGGTTAGAGCGTTGGACCAGTAACTGGAAGGTTGTGAGTTCAAACCCCCCGAGCTGACAAGTTACAAATCTGTCGTTCTGCCCTATTTAACCCACTGTTATTCAACCCACAGTTAACCCACTGTTCCCAGGCCGTCATTGAAAATAAGAATTTGTTCTTAACTGACTTGCCTGGTTAAATAAAAGTAAAATAAAAAGAAAATGAAATATATACGGGACACGACAGGATATATATATATATATATATTTACAACTTTTTTCACATACCTTTTTAAATATATTTTTATTTTCCATAAACTCATCTTCAAAACACTCTCCTGCAACCCGCCTCACCAATTTATATTTATAAAAAAAATATTATTTACCTCAAATCTGTAATCCTCCATAGAAGCTAGCCAGAAGCTAATCCAAAAGCTAATCAGAAGCGAATCAGAAGCTAGTTAGCTTCTTTACTGGCTAATCGTTAGTATTCAGCTAACCACGGTCTGTGGTCATCAGCTATCCTTTAGCTCGAAAATCTATCGCCAGTTTTGTACGGCACGGCTCGGAACATACCGGACCTATTTTTCTCTTCATGTCCCTGGATTTCAACCGCTAACTCTGGACATTCATACCTGGATCTCGCAGCTAGCTAGCTGCTATCCGTGTGACTATCGGCTTTCATCGATTCCGGAGCAAACATCAATTATTCCAGAGCTAGCCAGCTGAAGAGTTCCAATCACTCCTGGGCTACAATCACCTATCTGGACCCGTTTTACTGCCAACGCGGAGCCCCACCGGGCCTTCACAACTGGACTACCGGCGTTATCTACCCGAAGGAGTTATCCGGCTGGCTCCTCCGTCGCGACGTTACCTGAACGCCCACTTGCGGTCCGCTAACCGTTAGCTGTCTTATCGGCTGCTATCTGAATAGACCTACCGGACAATTTATTTATTTATTTAATTTATTTTTATATTTTTTTGGGCCTCTATAAGTATATCTATTGTTTTTTTGTTGTTGTGTGATTTGGATTAATCCCCTCTACCACACGGAACCCCACTAATCTACCGACGGAACGCACAAGGTGGCTAATAACAGACCTCCATCCTATGCTAGCTTGGCCTGGCTAGCTGTCTAAATCGCCATGACCCCAACCAACCTCTCTACTCACAGGACCCTTTTGATCACTCGACTAAGCATGCCTCTCCTTAATCTCAATATGCCTTGTCCATTGCTGTTCTGGTTAGTGTTTATTGGCTTATTTCACTGTAGAGCCTCTAGCCCTGCTCACTATACCTTATCCAACCTATTAGTTCCACCACCCACACATGCGATGACATCTCCTGGTTTCAATGATGTTTCTAGAGACAATATCTCTCTTCATCACTCAATACCTAGGTTTACCTCCATTGTATTCACATCCTACCATACCTTTGTCTGTACATTATACCTTGAAGCTATTTTATCGCCCCCAGAAACCTCCTTTTACTCTCTGTTCCAGACGTTCTAGACGACAAATTCTTATTGCTTTTAGCCGTACCCTTATCCTACTCCTCCTCTGTTCCCCTGGCAATGTAGAGGTGAATCCAGGCCCTGCAGTGCCTAGCGCCAATCCTATTCCCCAGGCGCTCTCTTTTGATGACTTCTGTAACTGTAATAGCCTTGGTTTCATGTATGTTAACATTAGAAGCCTCCTCCCTAAGTTAGTTCTATTCACTGCTTTAGCACACTCTGCCAACCCGGATGTTCTAGCTGTGTCTGAATCCTGGCTTAGGAAAACCACCAAAAATTCAGATATTTTAATCCTAAACTACAACATTTTCAGACAAGATAGAACTGCCAAAGGGGGCAGTGTTGCAATCTACTGCAAAGATAGCCTGCAGAGTTCTGTCCTACTATCTAGGTCTGTACCCAAACAATTTAAACTTCTACTTTTAAAAATCCACCTATCTAAAAACAAGTCTCTCACCATTGCCGCCTGCTATAGACCACCCTCTGCCCCCAGCTGTGCTCTGGACACCATATGTGAACTGATTGCCCCCCATCTATCTTCAGAGCTCGTGCTGCTAGGCGACCTAAACTGGAACATGCTTAACACCCCAGCCATCCTACAATCTAAGCTTGATGCCCTCAATCTCACACAAATTATCAATGAACCTACCAGGTACCTCCCCAAAGCCTTAAACACGGGCACCCTCATAGATATCATCCTAACCAACTTGCCCTCTAAATACACCTCTGCTGTCTTCAACCAAGATCTCAGCGATCACTGCCTCATTGCCTGCATCCGTAATGGGTCAGCGGTCAAACTACCTCCACTCATCACTGTCAAACGCTCCCTGAAACACTTCAGCGAGCAGGCCTTTCTAATCGACCTGACCGGGGTATCCTGGAAGGATATTGATCTCATCCCGTCAGTAGAGGATGCCTGGATATTTAAAAAAAAATCCTTCCTAACCATCTTAAATAAACATGCCCCATTCAAGAAATTTAGAACCAGGAACAGATATAGCCCTTGGTTCTCCCCAGACCTGACTGCCCTTAACCAACACAAAAACATCCTATGGCGTTCTGCATTAGCATCGAACAGCCCCCGTGATATGCAGCTGTTCAGTGAAGCTAGAAACCATTATACACAGGCAGTTAGAAAAGCCAAGGCTAGCTTTTTCAAGCAGAAATTTGCTTCCTGCAACACAAACTCAAAAAAGTTCTGGGACACTGTAAAGTCCATGGAGAATAAGAACACCTCCTCCCAGCTGCCCACTGCACTGAAGATAGGAAACACTGTCACCACTGATAAATCCACCATAATTGAGAATTTCAATAAGCATTTTTCTACGGCTGGCCATGCTTTCCACCTGGCTACTCCTACCCCGGTCAACAGCACTGCACCCCCCACAGCAACTCGCCCAAGCCTTCCCCATTTCTCCTTCTTCCAAATCCATTCAGCTGATGTTCTGAAAGAGCTGCAAAATTTGGACCCCTACAAATCAGCCGGGCTAGACAATCTGGACCCTTTCTTTCTAAAATTATCTGCCGAAATTGTTGCCACCCCTACTACTAGCCTGTTCAACCTCTCTGTCGTGTCGTCTGAGATTCCCAAAGATTGGAAAGAAGCTGCGGTCATCCCCCTCTTCAAAGGGGGGACACTCTTGACCCAAACTGCTACAGACCTATATCTATCATACCATGCCTTTCTAAGGTCTTCGAAAGCCAAGTCAACAAACAGATTACCGACCATTTCGAATCTCACCATACCTTCTCTGCTATGCAATCTGGTTTCAGAGCTGTTCATGTGTGCACCTCAGCCACGCTCAAGGTCCTAAACGATATCTTAACCGCCATCGATAAGAAACATTACTGTGCAGACGTATTCATTGATCTGGCCAAGGCTTTCGACTCTGTCAATCACCACATCCTCATCGGCAGACTCGACAGCCTTGGTTTCTCAAATGATTGCCTCGCCTGGTTCACCAACTACTTCTCTGATAGAGTTCAGTGTGTCAAATCGGAGAGTCTGCTGTCCGGACCTCTGGCAGTCTCTATGGGGGTGCCACAGGGTTCAATTCTTGGACCGACTCTCTTCTCTGTGTACATCAATGAGGTCGCTCTTGCTGCTGGTGAGTCTCTGATCCACCTCTACGCAGACGACACCATTCTATATACCTCTGGCCTTTCTTTGGACACTGTGTTAACAACCCTCCAGGCAATATTCAATGCCATACAACTCTCCTTCCGTGGTCTCCAATTGCTCTTAAATACAAGTAAAACTTAATGCATGGTCTGCAACCGATCGCTACCTGCACCTGCCCTCCTGTCCAACATCACTACTCTGGACGGCTCTGACTTAGAATACGTGGACAACTACAAATACTTAGGTGTCTGGTTAGACTGTAAACTCTTCTTCCAGACCCATATCAAACATCTCCAATCCAAAGTTAAATCTAGAATTGGCTTCCTATTTCACAACAAAGCATCCTTCACTCATGCTGCCAAACATACCCTTGTAAAACTGACCATCCTACCAACCCTTGACTTTGGCGATGTCATTTACAAAATAGCCTCCAATACCCTACTCAACAAATTGGATGCAGTCTATCACAGTGCAATCCGTTTTGTCACCAAAGCCCCATATACTACCCACCATTGCGACCTGTACGCTCTCGTTGGCTGGCCCTCACTTCATACTCGTCGCCAAACCCACTGGCTCCATGTCATCTACAAGACCCTGCTAGGTAAAGTCCTCCTTATCTCAGCTCGCTGGTCACCATAGCATCGCCCACCTGTAGCACACGCTCCAGCAGGTATATATCTCTCGTCACCCCCAAAACCAATTCTTTCTTTGGCCGCCTCTCCTTCCAGTTCTCTGCTGCCAATGACTGGAACGAACTACAAAAATCTCTGAAACTGGAAACACTTATCTCCCTCACTAGCTTTAACCTCTTACATCTATGGGGGCGCTATTTCATTTTTGGATGAAAAACGCTTTAAACAAGATATTTTGTCACAAAAGATGCTCGACTATGCATATAATTGATACCATTCGAAAGAAAACACTCTGACGTGTCCAGAAATACAAGATATTCTCTGTGCGTGCCCTAAACGTGAGCTTCAGGCAAAACCAAGATGAGATGGCATCCAGGAAATGACAAGGATTTTTGAGGCTCTGTTTTCCATTGTCTCCTTATATGGCTGTGAATGCGAGAGGAGTGAGTCAACCCTTTCTGTCGTTTAAGGTGTCTGCAGCATTGTGACGTTTTTGTGGGCAGATCATTGGAAGATTGACCATAATTTACCAGGTGTCCGCCCGTGTCCTGCGCCGAAATTGGTTGTCACCTGCCAGTATTTTTCCATTCAAGCTTCCACGAACTGCATATCAATGAAGAGATATGTGAAAAAACACCTTGAGGATTGATTCCAAACAACGTTTGTTTTATATTATGTAGTTAATCCGGAAAAAGTTTTACGTTGTAGGTGACTGAATTTTCGGTTCATTTCGGTAGCCAGACGCATGGCGATTTCTCCTTTTGACGCTTTCAGGAAAAACTGCGCATTTGGTATGTAACTGAGAGTCTCCTCATTGAAAACATCAGAAGCTCTTCAAAGGTAAATGATTTTATTTATTTGGTTATCTGGTTTTTGTGAAAATGTTGCGTGCTAAATGCTACTCAAAATGCTATGCTAGCTTTGCATACTCTTACACAAATTAGTCAATTTCTATGGTTCAAAAGCATATTTTGAAAATCTGAGATGACAGTGTTGTTAAGAAAAGGCCTTGAGAGCAGACGCATTATTTTCATTTTATTTGCGATTTTCAGAAATCGTTAACGTTGCGTTATGCTAATGAGCCTGAGGCTTTAGTCACAAACCCGGATCCGGGATGGGGAGTTTCAAGAAGTTAAGCACCAACTGTCAGAGCAGCTCACAGATTACTGCACCTGTACATAGCCCACCTATAATTTAGCCCAAACAACTACCTCTTTCCCTACTGTATTTAATTTATTTATTTTGCTCCTTTGCACCCCATTATTTTTATGTCTACTTTGCACATTCTTCCACTGCAAATCTACCATTCCAGTGTTTTACTTGCTATATTGTATTTACTTTGCCACCATGGCCTTTTTTTGCCTTTACCTCCCTTATCTCACCTCATTTGCTCACATCGTATATAGACTTGTTTATCCTCTTGAAACTCCCCATCCCGGATCCGGGATCGTGACTAAAGCCTCAGGCTCATTAGCATAACGCAACGTTAACGATTTCTGAAAATCGCAAATAAAATGAAAATAATGCGCCTACTCTCAAGCTTAGCCTTTTCTTAACAACACTGTCATCTCAGATTTTCAAAATATGCTTTCGAACCATAGCAATTCACTAATTTGTGTAAGAGTATGCTAAGCTAGCTTATAAAATAAATAAATAAATAAAATCATTTACCTTTGAAGAGCTTCGGATGTTTTCAATGAGGAGACTCAGTTACATAGCAAATGTGCAGTTTTTCCTGAAAGCGTCTTTGTGTAGGAGAAATCGCTCCGTTTTGTACATCACATTTGGCTACCGAAACGAACCGAAAATTCAGTCACCTACAACGTCAAACTTTTTCCGAATTAACTCCATAATATCGACCGAAACATGGCAAACGTTGTTTGGAATCAATCCTCAAGGTGTTTTTTCACATTTCTCTTCATTGATATATCGTTCGTGGAAGCCTGCTTTCTTCTCTAAATGATATGATATGCCTACAAATACGTCACAATGCTGCAGACACCTTGGGGAAACGACAGAAAGGGCAGGCTCGTTCCTCTCGCATTCACAGCCATATAAGGAGACAATGGAAAACGGAGCCTCAAAAATCCTGCTCATTTCCTGGATGCCGTCTCATCTTGGTTTTGCCTGTAGCTCACGTTCTAGGGCACGCACAGAGAATATATTTGCAGTTCTGGACACGTCAGAGTGTTTTCTTTCCAAAGCTACCAATTATATGCATAGTCGAGCATCTTTTTGTGACAAAATATTGCGCTTAAAACGGGCACGTCTTTTTATCCAAAAATGATATAGCGCCCCCAGAGTTTCAACAGGTTATACTGTATTATTGACTGTATGTTTGTTTTACTCCATGTGTAACTCTGTGTCGTTGTATGTGTCGAACTGCTTTGCTTTATCTTGGCCAGGTCGCAACTTGTTCTCAACTTGTCTACCTGGTTAAATAAAGGTGAAATAAAAAAATAAAAGATCTACTCTCTCCTCTCTTGCTTTCCATATTTGAGGAATCATTCCCCTCAAACTCTTTACCCTCAGCAATGAGACATTGAGTGTGGTTCATATAGGCCAATTTCTTACTGAATTGCGATGTAAAGATACATTCTAAGATGATTTCATGCCGTTTTGAGTCAGTCGAAGGACTGACTCAAAACGGCATGAAATCATCTTAGAATGTATCTTTACATTGCAATTCTCCCTTAAATCTCCAGATCAAACTGGTTTCATAAAAAAGTATCATTATTTTCTCAACATTTGATGTCTATATAATATACTTAATAATTCCTTTTCATCTGACACTCCAGAGATATTGTTATCACTTGATTTTTTATTTTACCTTTATTTAACTCGGCAAGTCAGTTAAGAATTTGAAAATAAGAATTTGTTCTTAATTGACTTGCCTAGTAAAATAAAGGTAAAATTTAAAAAAACAAATTCTTATTTTCAATGATGGCCTAGGAACAGTGGGTTAATTGCCTGTTCAGGGGCAGAACGACAGATTTGTACCATGTCAGCTTGGGGGTTTGAACTTGCAACCTTCCGTTTAGTAGTCCAACGCTCTAACCACTAGGCTACCCTGCCGCCCCTTGATGATGATAAGGCGTTTGATTGGGTGGTTTGATTGTCTATTTTATACTCTCAAACAATTTGGATACAGTCCCAGTTTTATGGCCTGGAAAAAAGTCCTTTACTCCTCCACTATAGCTACAGTGCGCACAAATAATAACCTTTCATTCTATTTCCAACTTTACTGTGGGACAAGACAGGGTTGTCCTCTATGCCCTCAGCTGTTTGCCATCGCAGTTGAGCCTTCAGCCATAGCAATACGTAATAACACCAAAGATACTTGAAGAGGGGGCTTACAGCATAAAGTTTCACTCTATGTGGATGACATGCTATTATATATGCCTGACCCTTTAACTGGTCTTCCAGACATTCAGGTTCCACTAAAGACATTTGATAAAATACACCACCGGTCAAAAGTTTCAGAACACTAAGGGTTTTTCTTTATTTTTACTATAATCTACATTGTAGAATAATAGTGAAGACATCAAAACTATGAAATAACACATATGGAATCATGTAGTAACCAAAAAAGTGTTAAACATATCAAAATATATTTTACATTTAAGATTCTTCAAATAGCCACCCTTTGCCTTGATGACAGTTTTGCACACGCTTGGCATTCTCTCAACCAGCTTCACCTGGAATGCTTTTACCAACAGTCTTGAAGGAGTACCCACATATGCTGAGCACTTGGCTGCTTTTCCTTCATTCTGTGGTCCAACTCATCCCAAACCATCTCAATTTGGGTTGAGGTTGGGGGATTGTGGAGGCCAGGTCATCTGATGCAGCACACAATCGCTCTCCTCCTTGGTCAAATAGCCATTACACAGCCTGGAGGTGTGTTGGGTCATTGTCCTGTTGAAAAACAAATGATAGTCCCACTAAGCCCAAACCAGATGGGATGGCGTATCGCTGCAGAATGCTGTGGTAGCCATGCTGGTTAAGTGTGCCTTGAAAACTAAATAAATCAGACAGTGTCACCAGCAAAGCATCCCCACACCATCACACCTCCTCCATGCTTCACAGTGGGAACCACACACGTGGAGATCATCCGTTCACCTACTCTGCGTCTCACAAAGACATGGATGTTGGAACAAAAAAGATCTCACATTTGGACTCATTGAGTAAAGAACAGATTTCCACTGGTATAGTATCCATTGCTCGTGTTTCTTGGCTTAAGCAAGTCTCTTCTTCTTATTGGTGTCCTTTAGTAGTGGTTTCCTTGCAGCAATTCGACCATGAAGGCTTATTTGCTTATTTGAGCTGTTCTTGCCATAAATGTGGACTTGGTCTTTTACCGAATAGGTCTTTTGTCTGTATACCACCCCTACCTTGTCACAACGCAACTGATTGTCTCAATTGCATTAAGAAGGAAATAAATTCCAGAAATTAACTTTGAACAAAGGCACAACTGCTAATTGAAAATCATTCCAGGTGACCTTCCTCATGAAGCTGGTTGAGAGAATGCCAAGAGTGTGCAAAGTTGTCCTCAAAGGCAAAGGGTGGCTACTTTTTTGCTTGTTTGATACTACATGATTTCATATGTGTTATTCCATAGTTTTGATATCTTCAATATTATTCTACAATGTAGAAAATAGTACAAATAAATAAAAAACCTATAATGAGTAGGTGTGTCCAAACTTTTGATAAAAAATTTTTGTGTGTGTTTTGTGTCACATATCAGTTTGCAAATAATGTATTTAAAAAACAATAATTGAGTTAATGAAGCCACATACAAACATGGTCTTGAGTAAGGCAGCTCCAAAATGCAGGTGTTTCAGCCTAGCTCAGTGCTTTCTGTGGTGGTGAGGCAGCCAGCAGAAAATTCTGAGCATAGGGGTTGGCAATGTTCTCTAGTTACGCAGTGATATGCTCAGTGTTTTGTCACTCATGGGGACACTACATCACTGCAAAACATATGGGGAGAATTTGAAAATTTAAGCCCCTTGGGTGGTGCCATAGAGTTACATTAGAAGTGCCCATCCAAGAAGGCTCAAGGTCATTGGCCACAGATAAAATTATGTCATATCACGTTATATCTACCGTAGCTTTGATTGGACTGATCATGTCAACATCATACTTTCAAAATATTAGCTAGCAAGCTAGACAAGCAGTCATCATCATGAATCAAGTCGACAATCTACTGACAATTTTTTTTCGATCCTTGTCATATAAAGAGAAAATACAGATAAAACGTATCTGTGCTCATTGGCATTTGGAAATAGACATTACACAACAAGTTGGAAATCACAAATTCAACAATGAGTGGTTTGGAAGGAATCAGCAGCTAACTGCAAGTGTTGCAAGGCAATCACTAGTCTGCTATTCAGTGGAGTGGGTGTGTGGTCCAAGTCTGGGTTTAAGGGTCTTTTTCCAAGCTTAAAAGGATAAACATTCACATGCAACACCATGGGCCAGAAAATATTGAATATATTGGCCATGCTGTCAATCCTGCATGACTTCTGCCTTGTTCAATATCAACTGGAAACTTGGAATTGTGAAATCTCAGACTTAAGTGAGTACAAGAACACTGGGAATCAGAACAAAAACGAGCACCGACTGGGAAAATACTTTTGAACAGTCATCCAACTCGGAATTCCAAGTCGGGAACTCAATTGTCTTTCGAGAGCTCTGGTCTGAAGATCACTGATGTCATGATTCAACCTTTTATTTTTGTCTTTGTCTTTGTCTTGTCTTGAAAGCACCAGAAAATCCCGAGAATGCCAGACTTTGATGACAACATTTGACCACAAGAAGGACCGCCGCACCACCTTCCTGTGAGGTGAGTCCAAAAAAGTATTGTATGCTTCTGCATAAATTATGTAATATGCCAGGGAGACATGTATTCTGTAGCTAAGAAAGTAATACTAAGTGTATGTTGTGTAGTAAGCTGTTACTAGCCCATAGTAGCTAACCCTAATAATTTCCCTTTCCCCACACATAATTTAGCCTACTGTTCTGACTTGGTGATGCACATGTAGCCTATAGCCTGTTTTAGAGAAATGTAATCATCGAATATTGTAAGAGCTTTCATTCCCTACTTATATGCCCCCCTTTATTTATCCTACGATTCTGACTTGGTGTACAGGGAGAATACTGTAAGAACGGCCCATGTTCTGAATTCTGTCGCTAGCTCGCTCATTAATCAAAATTACGGATAGCCTCTTATCCGCTCCCCTTATTCCATAGTTTGTACATCTCAACTGTCAGTAGAAACCACATTTGTTTAAGCAAGTGGGCCATATCAGCTATCTTTTTAAAAGGCAGTAAACGGGGCTGAATCAACTGTTTCACTGTCAGACAAGGCTCTGCTGATAGCCAGGTGTAGCAGAGGTAAGGATTCACTCCACGGTGCTGAAAAGAAAGCTCTGCAGTTGGGACAGCTTTATTTAGGCCCTAAATGTTTGTGGGCACCATTTGTCACAGTTATAGTGCAATTAATGTATTGTTTAGTGTTGTGTAGTGGCTTTGCTGCCATGCATCCCAATGTTTTGTTGTTGTTTGCCCCACCAAGATTTACATGATAAAATCAACACTGGTGCGTAATATTAGGAAAGTTGATAAATAAATATAGTAGGCCTAGCCTATAGAAAGCTGATTTTTAAGAGGCCATCAAAACTCTTTTCTCACTGAGCTCATGGGCACTCATGAAGTGTTTCGATTAGATATTTGATCACATTTGCAGTGATGCCAGTGTGATTAGAGGAAAAATAGAGTGCTGAGCACCAGGCCGTTAGCGAGTTTGGTAGGCTACTAATGACCATCAGCAGCGTCAGAACTTGGAGAAGCCTAATTACTGTGACTAAACGGTCACGTGGAATTTGACTGCCGTCACGACTCGTGACCCCCCAGGTGTGGCAGTAACACGGTCACTGTAACAGCGCTAGTCTCACCAGTCTTTTTGTCGGTGTGTCTCTTCCCAGCCTCCCTGAAGGCCACCATGGCTCTGAAGTAGGCTCTGAGCACGGCCCAGCGGAAGGTGGCCACGGGGTCGATGCCCATCAGGCCACAAATGAAGGCGTTCTTACTGCTCTTCAACAGGGCCACGATGTCCGGACGCATGTGGTCCGTATTCTTCTCCCTGAAGTCCTGCATGGGGGGGGGGAGATAGTATACAGATCTATCAACTAGATCAACTATAGGTATACAGATAATAGACATAAGCTACACCATACTTTAGCAGCAGAATTGCCAGTACAAACATACAAAGAATTTTAAGAAAAACAGTTAATGAAAAGCGTCTATTAATTGAACGCTTGGGTGTTCATTCTACTAATTGTAAATCTATGAGCTACTACAGTAAATCTATGAATCGACTAATACCAAATGGAGGGGATGGCTCTGAGGTGGATTGAACTGGCAAGGATTTGGCAACATAATTAGCTACACTTTGTGTAAGACCTATGACTATATCATGGCTCACCTATGAGCTCGAAACCAAAACCGAGTGCAAATGTGTCCTTGTTCAAACGGCTCTGAACACGAAAAGGGCATTATCATCATTTTCACAGTATTATTCCAACCTCATTGTGTAGAAATATATAAAACATAAGAAAATCAAGTTTTTGCCTGCACTGGGCCTTTAAGGAGAGAACATCGATAACGTAAATACGATTTGTTTCATATTTTATTTCATCGTGCAAGAGAATACTATGCCCTTTACTTAAGAATGCAAAACACTGCGGCGGGAAAATATTTGTTTAATAGCACTGACGTCACACACACATGCACAATTCCATGTACTTTCTCTCTCCACTGGTGTTTTTTTTTACACTCATGGCTTACCATGTACCAGCTGTGTTCATTATCAACCATATTACTAACATATTACATATTACTAACACGTTTAATGCATACATGCTGGGTAGCTGTCAACTGATATGTGAGATGGGCGGCCCTATATACAATATGATAACAAATATCACCCCTCCAGCATATATAAAGCTTTTTATCAAAACACAGCAGGGAACTGGGCAGTGAATCTGATTCAAATTGCAAAACAGGTCAATGGAACAACAAGAGGACTGGTTTCCTTTCTGTAACTATACCTATGGTCTACACTGAGCGTACAAAACATTAAAAACACCCTCCTAATATAGAGTTCCCTCGAAACGGCCTCAATTCGTCAGGGCATGGACTCCACAAGTTGTAGATAGCATTCCACGGAGATGCTGGCCCATGTTGATTCCAATGCGTCCAAAAGTTGTGTCAAGTTCACTAGATGTCCTTTGGGTGGTGGACCATTCTTGATACACACACTGTCGAGCAGGAAAAACCCAGCAGCGTTGCAATTCTACAGTCAAACTGGTGCGCCTGGCACCTACGACCATACCCCGTTCAAAAGGCACTGAAATGGTTTGTCTTGCCCATTCACTAGTGGCCTAGTGGTTAGAGCGTAGGACTAGTAACCGAAAGGTTGCATGTTTGAATCCCCGAGCTGACAAGGTACAAATCTGTCGTTCTGCCCCTGAACAGGCAGTTAACCCACTGTTCCGAGGCCGTCATTGAAAATAAGGATTTGTTCTTAACTGACTTGCCTAGTAAAATAAAGGTAAAATAAAAAATAAAACTCAATTGTCTAAAGGCTTAGAAATCCTTCTGCCCTTCATCTAAACTGAGTGATGTGGATTTAACAAGTGACATCATTAACAGATCATTGCTTTCACCTGGATTTACCCTATGTCTACGTCATTATGTCATGGAAAGAGCAGGTGTTCCTAATGTCTTGTACACTAAGTGTATGTTTGAGAAGTCTGACAAATGACTCAAAGAATGGAAGAATGGTGCAAGGCCAGGGCAAATACCATAGTGTCATAACTGATCACTGAATGCATTTTTTTGCAGGGAATTTGCATTTCTCTTTTGCTGAGAATTTGGGATTGATTTTCTCTCAAGGGAAGTACCTAGCTACATACCTAGTTCCACTTTTTCTGGCACAGAATATTTCATTGGTCTTATTAGAGGTCCAGGAGCACATTTAGGCTTGTGTCAAGGGCAATCATCAGTTAACAAAGCCAGGCTGCCATGTGGCATGACCTGTTGTTGAGAATGTTGTGTTGTCGACAGGTGAGTACACTGATCTAAGGACACATGTTGCCATCATGAAATCACGTCAGCAGTCCTTACCTTGACCCCGTATTTGACCTTGCCGGCGTAGTGGTGGATGATGAAGGCCGGCTCCATGACTGCGGGGAACTCGATGTAGCTGTTCCCCTCGTGCTGCCGCTTGAACTTGTCCAGCAGGGTCTGGTTAGAGGCCTGGGGAAAACTAAAGGAACAAACGAGGGGGGGGGGGTAATTTAAAAGGGTTAATTCATTAATATAAGGACTGTAGGATGGGATACCATGGGATAGAGATCTGACTAGCCTGGTTCCAGATCAGTTTGTGCTGCCTTGCTAACTCCTGTGGTCATGCATGACAACACAGAGTTGGGACCAGGGTATTTACTGACAGGCAACATATCATCTTTAAACGTCTCGGTCTTCCTCTCAGACTTCACAAGAAACAAATGCATGACAAAGTCCTATGAAACCTGACACAAATCTCGAGCTACACTACTCCCCTACATATTTATTTGGACGACCCTCCTTTGGACAGTGAAGCTAAAACATTTAATTCGGCTCTATGCTCCAGCATTTTGGATTTGAAATCAAATGTTTCAAATAAGGTTAACGTAAAATTAACGTTGATCGCTTTAATTCAAATGTTTACACGTTGCAAAAAGTGAAAATTGTTTTAGATGCCACAAGAGGTATCGGATCCGGCCAAAAAGGCTCCGGTGCAACAGTCCAAAAACGGAGAGGTGCCAGACCTGTTCCAGCTCAAATGAAATCCACCCATTTGAAGGTGTTGGAAGTATTTGGACAAATACATTTAATACAGAACATTCGGAAAGTATTCAGACCCATTGACTTTTTGTTATGTTACAGCCTTATTCTAAAATGTATTCAAATTTTCATAAGTATTCTTTCCCTTTTACTCAGTACTTTGTTGAAGCACCTTTGGCATCGATTACAGCCTTGAGTCTTCTTGGGTATGACATTATAAGCTTGGCAGACCTGTATTTGGGGGAGATTCTCCCGTTCTTCTCTGCAGATCCTCTCAAGCTCTGTCAGGCTGGATGGGGAGCGTTGCTGAACAGCTATTTTCAGGTCTTCCCAGAGATGTTCAATCAAGTTCAAGTCCGGCCTCTAGCTGGGCCACTCAAGGACATTCAGAGACTTGTCCCGAAGCCACTCCCGCCTGAGGACCTAAACGCTCTGGAGCAGATTTTCATCAAGGAACTCTATCTTTTGCTCTGTTCATCTTTCTCTCGATCCGGACTAGTCTACCAGTAACTGCCGCTGAAAAATATCCCCACAGCATGATGCTGCCACCACAATGCCTCACCGTAGGGATAGTGCCAGGTTTCCTCAGATGTACTGCTTGGCGTTCAGGCCAAAGAGTTGAATTTTGGTTTCCTCAGACCAGCGAATCTTGTTTCCCATGGCCTGAGAGTCCTTTAGGGTGGTCGTGTGCCTTTTACTGAGGAGTGGCTTTGTCTGGCCACTCTACCATAAAGCCCTGATTGGTAGAGTGATGTAGAGATGGTTGTCCTTCTGGAAGGTTCTCACATCTTCACAGAAGAACTATGGAGCTCTGTCAGAGTGACCATCGGGTTCTTGGTCAACTCCCAGACCAAGGCCCTTCTCCCTTGATTGCTCAGTTTGCCCGGGCGGCCAGCTCTAGGAAGAGTCTTGGTGGTTCCAAACTTCTTCCATTTAAGAATGAAGGAGGCCAATGCTGCAGAAATGTTTTGGTACCCTTCCCCAGATCTGTGCCTCGACACAATCATGTCTCGGAGCTCTAAGGACAATTCCTTCGACCTCCTTCTGACATGCACTGTCAACAGTGGGACCTTATATAGACAGGTGTGTGCCTTTCCAAATAATGTCCAATCAATCAAATTTACCACAGATGGACTCCAATCAAGTTGTAGAAACATCAAGGATGATCAATGGAAACAGGATGCACCTGAGCTCAATTTGGAGTCTCATAGTGATGGGTCTGAATACTTATCTAAATACGGTATTTCTGTTTTTATTTTTTAAATAAATTAGCAAAAAAAATCTAAAAACCTGTTTTCACTTTGCCCTTGTGGGATATTGTGTGTAGATTGATGAGGGAAATATTTTATTTAATACATTTTAGAATGAGGCTGTAACGTAACATGTGGAAAAAGTGAAAGGGTCTGAATACTTTTGAAATGCACTGTATGTGTATTAAAGTAGTCAAAAGTGTAGTATTTGCTCCCATATTCCTAGCATGCAATGACTACATCAAGCCTGTGACTCTACCAACTTGTTGAATGCATTTGCAGTTAGTTTTGTGTTTCAGATTATGTTGTGCCCCCCAAAAAATGAATGGTAAAAAGATTTGTGTCATTTGAGTCACTTTTATTATAAATAAGAACAAAATGTTTCTGAACACTTCTAGATTAATGTGGATACCACCATGATAACAGAT
The DNA here is from genome assembly GCF_036934945.1 of Oncorhynchus masou masou. Taxonomy (NCBI): domain Eukaryota; kingdom Metazoa; phylum Chordata; class Actinopteri; order Salmoniformes; family Salmonidae; genus Oncorhynchus; species Oncorhynchus masou. The sequence goes on from NC_088233.1 coordinate 49,279,722, forward strand.
AATCATGAATGAATAATGATGAGTGAGAAAGTTAGAGGCATAAATATCATACACCCCCCCCAAAAAAATGCTAACCTCCCCTATCATTGGTAATGGTGAGAAGATAGCATGTCTTGGGGGTATGACCTTTGTGTGTGATCTTTCCAAATACTTATGACACCTTAAAAATGGGGGGACTAGATACAGTACATAAAGTGCCTTCATTTCTAAACAGTAAAACAAATATGAAAATACCCTCAAATAAAAAAGGTGACATTCTGTTCTGTCGCCTCATATGAAACATTTGAACTCTAAAGCAAATTAACGGTTTTAGCTTTACTATCCAAATAAATATGTTGAAAACTGTATACCAAAAATTATAAGCCTATGGTATACCGGGGTAAATTGGTGTCAGCTTTTTCTATCATACACATTGTCGCAAACTTTCGCCCTTTAACTAAAGCATGCTATGGGACTCCTCTGCTCTGTACAAAGTAGCGCGCTTCCTTATTAAAGTAAACTACACACCATACACTAAAACATGCCTCGGAGGCTATGACACATCCTGGCTCCCCTTGGGGTCAGAGAACGTGTCACTGGCCCATTATAAATGGACTAACCTGTAGTAGGGCCCCTGGAAGCAAATGCTATCCTTGAGAGAGTCTGATTGCTTCAGCTAGCTTGCGGTCTCTTAACTATAAATTATGAAATCTTAAGTGGGTTCTGGGCTGCTTCATAATGATTACCATCGCGTTCCTCCGTATGATGAAATAAATCACGTGAGGGGCCCGGGAGGGAGGCCTTTAAGAGGGGGAAAAAGATCCCTCCTTGACCTTGTGGCTCTGGGAAAGCAGTCCCCACACTCATTCATCCACTTGTTATTACATCCAGATGAGTGTTCAGGGCGAAGTGGTTAGCAGCGCTAATAGCTAGGTTAGCTAGCTTAGCTAATCCAGTCATGGTGGTCCTGTGTGTTTTTGTGTGCATGGCTGACTTTAATTTATGTGGCATTGAGATGGTATTGTGAAGTGGCCTGTGTGAGAGGCTTTTAAAAAGGGCGAGCGAAAGCGTACATGTGTCACAAAAAGGCAAACGTATGAATGCGTATCATTTTTATGTGCTTAAGTTAGCCTGACTAAAGCTGTAATCAATCAAGCTTTTCGCTAGTAATGAAGAGAGCCTGTTGTATTCCTCATCTCGTCTGTAATCTGCGGGATGACTAAGTAGGGAGACTAAGGTCACTATAAATGCGTAGGTCCATCAATGTAAACAACTTGGTTTTATATTGGCTTTGTTCTAAAGACGTTTGACTTACAGTCAGGTCAAAAATTATTGGCAATAAAAGACTGTATACAATAAATAATACAAATACATACAGTATGCAATTTATTTTTTTGAAAATTATATTATTTTATACTACTGTAATACATTTGCTCAAGAAAATAGATAAGTAATACAAAAAATATAGGGGTAAAAATGAATCATTTTTGCACTATTTTTATTTGTCTTATTTTTTTCTTAACTCTGCATAATTGGGAAGGGCTTATTAGCAAGCACAGTAAAGTCTACAACCCGCTGTATTCGGTACATGTGACAAATAAAATTGGATTTGATTTCAATACTCCACCACCCTCCCCTTGCGGGGATAATGACACAGCCTATTTTCTCAAACATTTTACGAGATTGTAGAACACTTTGGGAGGGATCTTAAGCCATCCCTCCATACAGAATCTTTCCAGATCCTTGATATCATTTGTCTGCGCCTATGGAGTGACCTCTTCAATTCAAACTGCAGGTGTCATCCAAAAACGGATGTTACGGGGATATTTTGCTTTCACTGGTCCTCGGGGCCCTTGCTAAGGTCAACAGCATTATGAACTTTACCAAGTGCCAGGACATTTTAGCCAACAACCTGGTTGCCTATGCCAGGAGGCTGACACTGGGCCACGAGTGGATCTTCCAGCAAGACAATAACACCAAGCACACATCAAAAATCCACAAAGAAATGGTTAATTGACCACAAAATCATCATTCTGCAGAGGCCATCTCAGTCTCTGAACACAGAACCCCATTGGAAACCTGTAGTTTGAATTGAAAAGGGAAGTCCATAAGAGCAAACAAAAGATATAAAACCAGCACTATCTGTATAAAACCAGCACCATCTTCTGGGCCCTGCCTAATCCTTCCCAACTACTATGTTTTTAGGAGCTTGAGGACACTCAACAAACCCTTTTTACAGGTTTTGGAAAGAAAGTACACATCTTAATGTGACAATGCAGGAAACTGCTCTGAGGTATTGCTTTAACTAGGACAGAGGTGTATAATTTTTTTTTAAGGATGGCGAAAAGAGAGCGGCTTTGACGTGACAGCTCACATACTTGCACTCTTCGTCCAGCAGGTGGAGCAACGCAGTGGGCTTCTTGCTGATGAGGTTGATGCAGCCGGTGTTGTCGATGTAGTCGATGTTGTGCCAGCTGATGCCCTCTGCCCTGTACTCCTCCTGAGGGGGAGGGGGGGGACAACAATGATGTGGTGTCAGAAATAGTGCTCACAGTAAAAGTTGTTCACAAATCATCCAACACATAACATTTCACCTTTGGGACTCAATACATTTTATTCAATTCATGTGAGTGTCAAGTCAAAAGTCTGGGGAATGCAGCAGAGAAACAACATGTTTGAACAGTACATTCATCACACTTGTTATGGTACATTCTGATAACTTTAAAGGGATACTTTGGGATTTTGACAATGAGGCCCTTTATCTACTTCCCCAGAGTCAGATAAACTCGTGAATACAATTTTTAAGTCTCTGCGTGCAGTTGGAAGGAAGTTGCTAACCAGCGCTAGCGTAATTGCTAACAAGCGTTAGCACAACGACTGGAAGGCGTATGCTAGGCTAACATATGGAATTGTTTTAAGATGGTCATACCATGGATCATTTAGCTATTAGATTTTTTATTTTAGGACCACTTTAGGTATACATTTCTTTAATAAAAAGATTATTCGATAAAATATTGAGTTTGGTCTTTACTACTAGCCCATAAAAACGCATTAATAAATGGCAAAAAAAAATATTCCTTATGATTAATTTTTTGACTAAGGTTTTGAAGTATCTGTCTAAGGAAATATTTTTGTTTTTTTGGACACATATTTTGTTGGCACAAAACTACCTCCAACCCTTCATTTGTATGGGTTACCTTCAGATGAGTGCCGATTGGATGATACAGACATTTTCGGGAGAAGACAGATTTTTATCTCATGGTCCGACAAACACTGTTGCAGCCCGGCCACCTTCCACCGCAAATGCGGCAGGTTGGCATAGACTGATGCTGTGGATTGCCCAAACCTGATATCTCTAGCTTAAACTGATGGATTTTGATAGCCGATTTTTGTATTATGTTACTTAGATTGACGCATGGGTCAATAGACGCAGAAAGTATAAGAAAGCACAGAAAGCATAAGCCACATTGAAACAGACCAGACGCTAACTAAACAACGAAGGTCTCCAGTGTGTCCACGTGTGAACAGTCCCCCCCCAAAAAATGATGAGGGCGAGATTTTTTACAGTGTAACGTCACAAAGAAAGTCTGGAAAACCACCAGTTTATGACACCTGGAACCCAGTGGAGTTGGGGGGGATAAACAGGTTTAGGGGTGCAGGTCACGTATGTTAGCTGGGTGTTCTAAGCCCCTCGAGCTCTCCGACTACTGTAGTATGACCCAGAAGCCCTGTGGGAGTCATCGTGTGAGTCTTTGGGTCAGACACCATCACAACAACAGAGGACCAGGAAGTGGAACTAGCCGGGACGCCCATCTCTGCGGCTAGCAGGGCTAGCTGGCTAGTGTGGCCAACTGAAGCAGGGACATGCTTTCATGTGTGTGACTTGACATGCCTACCCTTCCTTTCTCTCTCTGCGGTCTAAACCCTATGTGGCAAGCACACAAAGAAAAGCCTTCTTAACATGCAGTAGTTAGAGAAAAGAGGTTGTGGAAAAAAGGAACCAGAAATGACAAATTAGTCATTAGTGTGCATTTTAGAGGAAATAAGCCTTTCTATTCCTCAGCCCAAGTGGCAGCTAGAGGCAAACTATACCCATGACATTGTACATACAACTTACTCACATCATGAAGCATTACGATACCGTCTCATTATGACAGTGCTCTGGTGTTAATCTATCACAAAAGACAAAAACATTTTTTTTGAATTTTTGAATTTTCAAAGAAATTCCAACCTGGGACATGACAAATCTGAACTAAACACAGGGCAAAACAATCAAGGCCTAAACCTTCCTGTATTACAGAGGGGAACATAAGTTCTATGTGCAACAGAGCTTTTCAGGGGTTATGGCCGTATAATCTATTACTGCAGTTTGTGCTCTCTTCCTGTGCTCCGTCTCTTTCCCCCTCTCGGTCACTTGCTCTCTCTCTTTCTGTCACTCTCTCCTCTTTTTCAATGCTCTCTCTCTCTCTGCATCCTATGCTGTATTGTACTTGGCAGGCTGCCCCAGTGTTAACGGCCCAGGGCCGTAGGGGACAGAAGCAGGCGCTCTCTCGTTACTATAAACTGAAAGGGTGGTTTATTGGAGTGTAGGGAGGAACACTGGGTCTGTAGAGTGAGTTGGGGAGCAAGTTATGGTGATTCTTAAACCTTTAGAAGCAGCTACAGTATAGATACAGCATTGTGAATCATGGAGCATCTCTGTATAGCCTGATCCCAGATTGTTAGCGCAGTCTTGCCAATGGGAGTTGGAAAGAGGCAACGTAGGATGAATAGATCTGGGATCAGGCTATCGCTGGTAGTGAGGGTAGTTTACTTTCTCTGTACTCATGCTGTAGAGCTGAAAGGTCTGAAGGAGTCAGAGGATTGGGACTTAAGACGGGTCCACATGACTCATGGTGATGACGTACTCAAGGCGTGAGCTGAACTCGCTGACCGGAAATAGTAGCTACGGGGTTGGAATAAGGCGGTACCGGTAAAGCTAATCAAATCCTATCAAAATGATGGCCATTTTACATTTCATTAAGTTTACAGACTTAAGTGGGCAGGTGATGCATTATGAATGCACGGACATTCCATTTACACAATTATTCATAGAAAAGGCAGGATCGAATCGCCCTCTGATTTCAAACACAGATACCAGAGCAGATGATTTCTTGAAGTTGGCGAGAAGTCTATATATCTCAGGAGAGTGCGTACATGTGATACACTGTTTGCATAGAGGCTGTGGTCAAGTGCTTTTGAGCTCAGATACGTCTGTAAATCATTTTCATACGGAGCGTAAATTAAGGAGCAATTGGCATGGCGGTGTAAACATTGGAGTCGGGCCCTTGTGGGTAATACTATTTGGTGGGGTCCTATATGCTTTGGCCACTGTTCAAATGTAAACCCTCAAATACTCGCTCCTGATAAGAGTAACTGATTGGTTGGAGAGGTGAGAGAGAGGGCCCAGTGTGGGGGAAGAGGACTAGGACTCATTTTTGCATGTCATCACCCTAACAATTCAAGTTAGGATTTGGGGAGGATAAACTGGATAGCTGATCCTAGATTGAGCGCAAGCAAGGGGGAGTAGAATAAATTGACCCTACACACTAATCTGAGGTCATTTTTTGCATTTCATCAGGATCTTATCAGATTAGGATTTGGAGCAAGGGACCCAGAGCAAGGGAGGGGGATTAGAAGTGTGTTGTATTTTTCGTAATTCAAACGTCAGAGGGAGGGAGGGGACATGACCACACCACTATTCACAAACACAAATCATTCAGAATCTGGCAACCCTTTACACAAGGCCTGGTACTCAATTTAACCTCCACAGCTTCTGTCGTAAAATAAACTCACATATGAAAAAAACAATAACTACGCAGGGCCAAACTTGTGGGTGAACTTATAATTTACTTGAACCCCCTTAAAGCAACATTCGGGGTGATGTTTTTGGGGTAAATGCTTAAGTGTCAGTTTCCTACTTACTAGTTGGCCATCACAAGGACCAGGTCCCGATTATGTGTCAGAATGTTATGGCAAAATTTAGATTTCCGCCTAAATAGACATACCCAAAAGTTATTATTTTCATGAGATAGCCATAAACAATAACGAGTAGCGCGGCATTGTTCTAGAAAGGTCTGGAACTCACCTTTTCTAATGAAGATAGTTATACATTGCTGAGGTGTACTCTCTTTTGAGGACAAAAGTGCAAGGAAATAATACAAATATTATGAAACTATAAACAACTATTACAACTTTTTTTCTATTAAACACAAGTGGGGGTAATAGGGATTGAAGTACCTGACATGCTTTCTAAATATAGCAACAATCAAATTACAAATAACTTATTATAAGATTTCACCTTTCTTATAAACTGTAAAACAAACATGATCACATTAAAGTGACAATACCAATTTGGCTGCATTTCATAGAACTGACAACAGAGCATTTTCTGCCAAGCCTCCTCTGAGCGATGCAGACACACCATTAGAATGTTTGCAGAGTCGTTACAACTTCCGCTTTACACACAAAAGTGACTCCGTCCCTCTGTGACCAAGAGAAAGTGGCCGTGTTTCAATTTCTACTAAATTGATTTTCTAATTATTCACAATGAGAGTGCCAAATCTGGCTGAAAATAATCACAGCGAGACAAAACCACAATCGATCACATTGCTGAACGGTCCCCTCTCATGTGGATTATGTGTATGTGTTGTTTCTGTTATCACAGGTGCACTTCGGTGCAGCTGTGATAACCTCTGCAAATCTGTGCACGCCACCAATAATCTTTGATTTGATATGCCGTCTCCCGGGCTGGGCTCTGTCGATTCTTTGTCCAGGTAGGCCAGAAAATGCGATGCCTTTGCTTTGCTGACAGGGTGGTAGCGGGAAGCAGGCAGATGGGGCTTTCCAGTACTGGACCCTGCGACATTCACAGAGCGTTTTGTACACCAGTCGGAACCGGTCCAGAACTGCTCAAAGTCCCCTTAACATCAAAGAGGTTTAAGAACCAAAAGTGAGGTATGATGATAAAATCTACAGTATAGGCCTAACAGAAAAACACTGACTTCATAAGAATTACTAAAGGCTTGGTTGGTTTTAGCTACTGTTATGTTTGACAAGGCCTTACACAACAATGTTTTCCATGACAAATGACACATTTTGTTTCACACCCGAACTCATATTAATCAACACTGTACAAGCTGCATTTGTTCAGAAAATCATTTTGTATTATTCCACTTCATATCAAATGTTCCATTTTATGATAAAAGAGCAATTAGTGCATTTCAAAAGTTGCTGTGAAGGCCCTAAACTGGGCTAAAACACTCAGTGTGTGTGTGTGTGTGTGTGTGTGTGTGTGTGTGTGTGTGTGTGTGTGTGTGTGTGTGTGTGTGTGTGTGTGTGTGTTCCCAGCCCACAGAGTGGAGGTGACAGAAACAGATGACATATAACCACCAGCTGGCATTGGCTATGTGAGCATCATTGTGAGTGAAGGGACATTAGCCCACACGTTTAAAAAAAACACTGCTCTTTTTTCCCCTCCCTCTCCTACAGCAATTGGCCCGCCCGCCGACCTGCCACAGCCAATCGGGGACCGGAGAGAGGGAGACGAGCGGTGACAGCCACCGTGACGGTCTGTCTGTCTGATCACAGCGTACATCTATCCAGCAGCAGTTTTAGGAGGTTACCATGAGAATGAGAGAACTACGGTGGTCGACAGAGTAGACGACCTAACATGCTGTGCACACCACATCCACTGCAGTGGTATTGCATGTGTATCAGTGATGTGTTGACTGCAGAACGAGGGCGCAGGGTATGTCATTGTGTTAAGGACAACTGAAGTGTTGCTCATCAGTTTCTCATCATGATAGACAGAGAGAGACAGACAGAGAATTACTGTGTTAATGAAAACTCAAGTGTCTCAGGCCTCATCATGACAGCTCATCACACAGCCTAGGTCCTCCAGACCTAATTTACTCACGGGTGACATGCTAAATGCTAATCAAAGTACACTGAGGACGTGCAGTTGGGGCTGATGCAGTCACAGAACACTCATTCACAATTTGACAAGCACTTGATAATGCCTCGAATTTCCCGGCAGCATCCCCTTTCTGTGGTCGTAATGCACCCTAAAAATATCCGTGCCTTTTGCGGCCAGTGGCCGTTGTGCCCTTCTCCATGATTACTGCGTGCTCGGAAGCACCTCTCACTCACATTGCTCTCCATCACATGATCGGGTCTTTCTCACAGGCTACAAGTGAAGAAAGACACTTTGGGGATGCAACTCACGTATCCTTATCCAATTCCGAGGTGCATATTGAAGATATTGGAAAAACTGTCCACATTTACTTTTTGTCAGCCAACAAGATGAGTAGGGCTAACGAACAGCCAAAGCACTGGCCTATGTCAATCTACTATCCCCCACAGTACAAAAGTCAACCTATTCCATTCTGTGCGAGAAATAAATATTCCAAACATAGTCTGGGACAGTTGTGGGATGCGATAAAACCCAAATTAATACAACCACTAGCATAAAAAAAAAACATTTTTACGCAATGAGGCTGACAAAGTTTAGCTTAAAATGTGATGTCCTATTAGACTATTTCTTCACATTATAAGCGCAGCAATGCGCACACAGCATTTGGCTATAAGCGCAAATGTTCCATTACCGGGAAAACACCATTATCAAAAAGGGTCTGTAAACGCAATTATGTAGGTAATGCTTTTATTATAAAAGGTGCATTTTTTTTATGGTGAAAATTATCTTCCCCAAACTTGAAACTCACACACTGCTCATGTATGCCAGTTTGGCTCTACACCCCTTGTAAAGTGGATTAATGTGCTACATTTTAAGTTATCTGGCCACTTTAGTTGTGATACAAACCTTATCAAAACATATATAGGCCTATGGGATAGGCTACATGAGGTGTGCGACTATGATTCGAAAAAGTCAACAACAAAAAAAAGGCATCGTTTCTTGCCTTACGCTGGACATCCTTCACAAGTGATAATATATAATTCACAAGTGATAAGCAATGTGCTTAATATTAGGAGAGTTGAGAAATAAATATGGTAGGCCTAGCTTATAGAAAGCTGATGGGATCCTCCTCTTTTTAATAGAGGCCATCACTCTGATTTTATAGAAATGTTGGGCAACATGAAGTGTTTGATTATATTTTTTATTACATTTGCTTTGATGTCAGAGTGATTAGAGGGACAATAGAGTGCTGAGCACCAGGCAGTTAACACGTTTGGTAGCCTACTAATGACCATGAGCAGCATAAGAGCTTGTAGATGCCTAATTACCATGACTAAACAATCAAGTGGAATTTGACTGACTTCATGACGTCAATGTGGGGGTAATAAGGTCACCGCAACAGCCCTACATGCAGTGTAGCGATGGTTGAAACAGAACAGAGAGATTCAACCACACATACATTATTCTACACTTAGACAAAGAGGGAAAGACCTAAGGTAAAATAATGATTACCTGATTAGATATGAAAACAACACTCAAAGACAATTACAGACAAAATCAATTGATCAATTGCCAGAAGAGTGGATCTAAAAGGTCCTGCTTTAGCGCAACCACTTAGCAGCTGTGTGTGTGTGTGTGGGTGTGTGTCCTTTCTGCCCTGCTATTTCACTGTAATGGCAGTGTCTTAGTAGATACGTGCACTAGTGCAAGTGGTGAGTCATGGAGTGGTAACAGTACTGACACAGGTTCTGATGCAAATGACCAGTCACAGCAATGACAAGCAGCAGCGAAAGGACTCAGGACTACCTTGAAAGAGAGATTCCTATCTCAATGGGACCAGGGCCTGTATCCACAAAGCGTCTCAGAGTAGGAGTGCTGATCTATGATCGGTTCTGACTTTTAGATCATAATAAATAATATTATATGGAAAGATCCTAGATCAGCACTACAACTCAGATGTTTTGTGGATACGGGCACTGGTTAAATAAAAAATAAATAAATAAAAACATGCACCATAGAATTAATGCTAGGCTGGATGAACTATACTTCCTGGTACAGATAAAAAAAATAAAAATGAATTGGATGTTCTAAGTCCACAATAATGCTTAAACCACATCAGGAAAAAATGTTGAGTGTAGTTAATTCAAGTGCGCACCAGCAAGAGACCATTCTTTGGTCAGCGGGGTTTCTGTAGCGCACATGTGATCACAGAGTTTGCAAAACAAAAGGCCACTGGATTGATGCAAATAATCATGATATCATCCTGCCAGGTAGGCATAGTTTACCTCGTAAAATAACATTTCATTTAGAAGGTTTTTGGGATCATCTCAACAAGAAGGTTATCGTTAGCATCATCGCTAACGGCTGCACAAATGGTCGACATACACAAGCGTCACAGACACGGCCACTACCTGTTCAGAAGGTCGCAGGGAAATATGAATCGCTGACACATTTTGTTTAATGTCTCATGATAAACTGTCTTATGCTCAAATGAATACGTTTTCTAATAAGTTCAATCAATTTAGTTGATTTCCTACCAAGTATATTTTTGAATATTGTTGAATTCCGTCTGGATTCTGTGATTCAGTCCGCAACGTGGATATGGTAAGGCCCTACATAAGCAACTGAAAATACTCAAAAGTCTGCGAAAGAAACTTACCACACTGAAAAGTCTGCATAAGAAATTTAAAACACACAGAACTTGAGTAAGAAACGTACCACACTCAAAAGTTCTCCTAGTATGCCATAATTAAATTAACAAACTCTAAAGTCCTCATAAGCCAAGCACTGGGGCGCTAGCCTTAATCGGCTAAATGGGACATAAACCAAAACAATAAACACCATGCAGACAAAACATGAATAGAACAAGCCTATCTCCAGGTCATTATAAAGTGGTAAACACAGACAGAGGGGAGACAGGCAGCGTTACTCGAGTCGGTAGCCAAGAGGGCCAAAATATCCTCATCAAAACCAAATCAAAACACCCCGCCTGGAAACCTCGAGTGCGTAAATTCCAGACCTCGTAAACCATGCTTTCACTGCATTCCTTCCGACGATGAAGAAATAGCCCTTTTTCACAACACTATTCATTCTACGTGGTTTTCATCTACGGTTTCAATCTGAAGCGATAAAAAGCCCTATCATTTTTGGAGAAGTCATCTATAAACATAATGTTGTGGAATGTGGAGTAAATTCAATGCAGTGAGACGAACACACACCCACTCTGAAGCTCAGACATACATGTATGCACACACACACAGTATGACGCTAACACAGCTAACACACACAACGGCCGGGTGTGAGCGATTGTGTGTCCAGCGAATAAGACCAAGGTGAGGGTACTATAGAAAGGAAATGACAACACACCTCACAGTAGCCATTGTGGAACTTGTAAACAGGCAGACCAGTCACTGCTTTCAGGTTAAGTGCTCACACATCTCAGCTAAAGAGCCATAAGTCACAACTATAGAAATACATAATTACTAGAATGGACACTCGCATTCAAGTCAACATTTCATGATGGGTAGACTCGCAGCTTCTATTTCTACAGTCACAGCATTGGATTGAATAGGAGACTTTATTGTCCACAAAACACTGTAGTCCAAACAACAGTTAAAACTTGTATGACTGAACGTGCTTTATTCTGTTGTTGACCTGAAGTGTGGTCCATAAGCACTGACACACACACACACACACACACACACACACACACACACACACACACACACACACACACACACACACACACACACACACACACACACACACACACACACACACACACAGAGAGAGCAAGACCTTACTTGTTCTAGCTTAAAGATGTGCTGGTTAAAGTAGTGTTGGAGCCTCTCGTTGGCAAAGTTGATGCAGAACTGCTCAAAGCTGTTGTTTTCGTAGTCTTCAAAGCCAAAGATGTCCAGCACTCCAATTGAAAGAATCTGCAGTGAAAGAGAGAGTTCACTTTAATTTGGCATCGATCAAATATTAAACATTTTAATACATAATACTCCATCTAGAAAAAAGACAATGAGCTCTTGATGAACCTTCCATCAAAACCTACATAGCCCTGACATAATGGAATAACGGGGCATCATATGTCACTGTCTATGCCACCCTGCTCTCTCTATGCAGGCCTCATGAAAAGCATACAATTTATAAGGCCCAATAAAGACAGGGGAATGACAAATTGTGAGTGACAGATGGATGCTCAACTCTGCTCCAATATCTTACGTCTCAAGAGTCTAGCGGTCTGGCTGAGCACATCAGACAGCACTGTTGGACAGAGGAGGGCTAAGGGACACAACAGTGCCTCTAACATTGCCCCAAACCACAGCTGTCTAAATCTACCCTCATCTGCTCTCCCACACACACACGAGCACACACACACACACGCGCGTCTGTTGAGCACCACCAAAACAAGCAGAAGAGGCCATCGTGCCATCTGCCTCAATTTTCTGGGCACACATGTGTACACAAACACACGCACGCATTTGGGAGGAGAGATGCAAATGTGATCTAATCCTTTCCATGCCCACTGGGCAAAGCCAGTCAGCTGCCACGGTGACCCCTCCCCCACCCACACGCAGCAAAAATGATGCAACTCCAGTACACACCAAACTGAGACAGAGCGAAACATATTCAGTACAGATAACAGAAACAAAGAAACACAGAGAGAGAGAGCTTTAAATAGAGCCACAGACCAAAAGAAAGAGGTCAACAGAGCTAGACATGAGGTTAGGTTTAGAAAAGAAAAGGTCTGTTAGCGTAACGTCTGTTAGCATGCCAGCTAACAATCTCCTCTGGTTTTTCTACACTCCGAGCCCTGCTGGAACACACAGCCTACGCAAACTTCACCACAGTGCAAAAACGTGACGAATTCTACTGGCCTGTGATGAAATGATGTGTGTGTGAGTGAGCCACAGACAGACAGACAGACAGAGACAGACAGAGAGCGAGAGAGCGAATCTATTATTTTATTTCACCTTTATTTAACCAGGTAGGCTAGTTGAGAACAAGTTCTCATTTGCAACTGCATCCTGGCCAAGATAAAGCATAGCAATTCGACACATACAACAACACAGAGTAACACATGTAATAAACAAACAAAACATAGTCAATAATACAGTAGAACAAAATAAAATAAAAAGTCTATATACAGTGAGTGCAAATGAGGTAAAATAAGGGAGGTAAGGCAATAAATAGGCCATGGTGGCGAAGAAATTACAATATAGCAATTAAACACTGGAATGGTAGATGTGCATAGATGAATGTGCAAGTAGAGATACTGGGGTGCAAAGGAGCAAGATAAATAAATAAATAAATAAATATAGTATGGGGATGAGGTAGGTAGATAGATGTGCTGTTTACAGATGGGCTATGAACAGGTGCAGTGATCTGTGAGCTGCTCTGACAGCTGGTGCTTAACCAGGGAGATATGAGTCTCCAGCTTCAGAGATTTTTTCAGTTCATTCCAGTCATTGGCAGCAGAAAACAGCAAGGAAAGACGACCAAAGGAGGAATTGGCATTGAGGGTGACCAGTGAGATATACCTGCTGGGGACGTGTGCTACGAGTGGGTGCTGCTATGGTTACCAGTGAGCTGAGATAAGGCAGGGCTTTACCTAGCGTCAGACCATGTGTAATGTTTGTGTGTGTGTGTGTGTGTTATATTTGTATGTACAGTTGAAGTCGAAAGTTAATATATACCACTCCACAAATTTCTTGTTAACAAACTACAGTTTTGGCAAGTCGGTTAGGACATCTACTTTGTGCACGACACAAGTAATTTTTTTCAACAATTGTTTACAGAGATTATTTCACTTATAATTAACTACATACACTAAGTCGACTTTGCCTTTAAATAGGTTGGAAAATTCCAGAAGATTATGTCATGGCTTTAGAATCTTCTGATAGGCTAATTGACATCATTTGAGCCAATTGGAGGTGTGCCTGTGGATGTATTTCAAGGCCTACCTTCAAACTCAGTGCTTGACATCATGGGAAAATCAGAAGAAATCACCCAAGACATCAGAAAAAATTGTAGACCTCCACAAGTCTGGTTCATCCTTGGGATCAATTTCCAAATTCTTGAAGGTACAACATTCATCTGTACAAACAATAGTACGCAAGTATAAACACCATGGGACCACGCAGCTGTTATACTGCTCATGAAGGTCTCCTAGAGATGAATGTACTTTGGTGCGAAAAGTGCAAATCAATCCCAGAACAACAATAAAGGATCTTGTGAAGATGCTGGAGGAAATGGGTACAAAAGTATCTATATCCACAGTAAAATGAGTCCTATATCGACATAACCTGAAAGGCTGCTCAGCAAGGAAGAAGCCACTGCTCCAAAACCGCCATAAAAAAGCAAGACTACTGTTTGCAACTGCACATGGGGACAAAGATCGTAGGTCCTCTCAAATGTCCTCTGTTCTGATATAACTGTTTGACCATAATGACCATCGTTATGTTTGGAGGAAAAAGGGGGAGGCTTGTAAGCCGAAGAACATCCCAACCGTGAAGCACGGGGGTAGCAGCATCATGCTGTGGGGGTGCTTTGCTGCAGGAGGGACTGGTGCACTTCACAAAATAGATGGAATCATGAGGATGGAAAATTATGTGGACATATTAAAGCAACATCTCAAGACATCAGTCAGGAAGTTAAAGCTTGGTCGCAAATTGGTCTTCCAAATGGACAATGACCCCAAGCATACTTTGGTTTAAGGGCAACAAAGTCAAGGTATTGGAGTGGTCATCACAAAGCCCTGACCTCAATCCTACAGACAATTTGTGGGCAGAACTGAAAAAGCATGTGCGAGCAAGGAGGCCTACAAACCTAACTCAGTTACATGAGCTCTGTCAGGAGGAATGGGCCAAAATTCACCCAACTTATTGTGGGAAGCTTGTGGAAGACTATCCAAAACGTTTGACCAAAGTTTAAAAAAAATAAATGCTACCAAATACTAATAGAGTGTTTTTAAACTTCTGACCCACTGGGAATGTGATGAAAGAAATAAAAGCTGAAATAATTCTGTCTACTATTATTCTGACATTTCACATTCTTAAAATAAACCTTTTATAACTAGGGGGCAGTATTTTCATTTTTGGATAAAAAGGTTCCTGTTTCAAATGGGATATTTTGTTGCGACAAGATGCTCGACTATGCATATAATTGACAGCTTTGGATAGAAAAAACTCTGACGTTTCCAAAACTGCAAAGATATTATCTGTGAGTGCAACAGAACTGATGTTACAGGCGAAACCCAGATAAAAATCCAATCAGGAAGTGCCACATTTTTTGAAACCGCCTCACGCCAATGACTCCTTATATGGCTGTGAATGAGCTACGAATGAGCTTACGTTTTCTACGTATTCCCCAAAGTGTCTACAGCATTGTGACGTTTTTTTACGCCTTTATGTTGAAGAATAGCCGTAAGGGACCACATTTAGCAAGTGGTCACATGATGGCTCCGGCAGAAAATCTTGCGTAAAGTACACAAGTAGCCATTTTTCCAATTGCTTCTTATGAGAAACCAATTGTCCCGATGGATATATTATCGAAAATATATGTGAAAACACCTTGAGGATTGATTCTAAACAACATTTGCCATGTTTCTGTCGATATTATGGAGCTAATTTGGAAAAAAGTTTGGCGTTTCTGCATTTTCTGGTCGATTTCTCAGAAGAAGAAGAACAAACGGAGCTATTTCGCCTACAAAAATAATATTTTTGGAAAAAAGGAACATTTGCTATCTAACTGGGAGTCTCCTGAGTGAAAACATCCGAAGTTCTTCAAAGGTAAATGATTTAATTTTATTGCTTTTCTTATTTTCGTGAAAATGTTGCCTGATGCTAGCAGAGCCTAGCCATAGCATTATGCCATGATAAACTTACACAAATGCTTGTCTAGCGTTGGCTGTAAAGCATATTTTAAAATCTGAGATGACAGTGATTAACAAAAGGCCAAGCTGTGTCTCAATATATTTCATTTGTGATTTTCATGAATAGGAAAATTTTCTAGGAAGATTTATGTCCGCTGCGTTATGCTAATTAGTTTGAGGCTACGTTACACTCTCGCATGCGGGATGGGTAGTATCAAGAAGTTATAAAATAAAGAGGAGACCCTAACTGACCTAAGACCGGGAATTTCTACTAGGATTAAATTGCAGGAATTGTGAAAAACTGAGTTTAAATATATTTGGCTAAGGTGTACGTAAACTTATGACTTCAACTGTATATTATGTATGTGTGTGTGTCAGAGCTTGCATGAGTGTGAAGAATGTGTGTGAGGGAACGTGTGCGTGTGTCAGTGTCATGAACGTCTTAATGCGTGCGTGTGTACACTACCAGTCAAAAGTTTGGACACACCTACTCATTTAAGGGTTTTTCTTTATTTT
Source organism: Oncorhynchus masou masou (assembly GCF_036934945.1). Taxonomy (NCBI): domain Eukaryota; kingdom Metazoa; phylum Chordata; class Actinopteri; order Salmoniformes; family Salmonidae; genus Oncorhynchus; species Oncorhynchus masou. The sequence continues at coordinate 49,296,053 of NC_088233.1, forward strand.
TGCTATTTTATACTTTGTAGAATAATAGCGAAGACATCCAAAATATGAAATAACACTTATGGAATCATGTAAAAACCAAAAAAGTGTTAAACAAATATAAATCAAAGTATTGTTGTTATTTGAGATTCTTCAAATAGCTACCCTTTGCCTTTGACAGCTTTGCACACTCGTGGAATTCTCTCAACCAGCTTCATGAGGTAGTCACCTGGAATGCATTTCAACTAACAGGTGTGTCTTGTTAAAGTTAACTTGTGTTTGAGCCAATCAGTTGTGTTGTGACAAGGTAGGGGGGTATACAGTAGATAACCCTATTTGGTAAAAGCCATATTATGGTAAGAACAGCTCAAATAAGCAAAGAGAAATGACAGTCCATCATTACTTTCAGACATGAAGGTCAGTCAATCTGGAAAATTTCAAGAACTCTGAAAGCGCAGTCGCAAAAACCCTCAAGCACTATGATGAAATTGTCTCTCTCATGAGGACCACCACAGGAATGGAAGACCCAGAGTTACCTCTGCTGCAAAGGATACATTCATTAGAGTTACCGGCCTCAGAAGTTGCAGCCCAAATAAATTCTTCAGAGTTCAAGTAACAGACACATCTCAACATCAACTGTTCAGAGGAGACTGTGTGAATCATGCCTTCATGGTTGAATTGCTGCAAAGAAACCACCATAAAAGGACACCAATAAGAAGAAGAGACTTGTTTGGGCTAAGAAACACGAGCAATGGACATTAGACTGAAAAGGAAAATTATTCCTTTTGTCTGGAGTCCAAATTGGAGATTTTTGGTTCCAATCACCGTGTCTTTGTGAGACACGGTGTGGGTGAACGGATGTTCTCTGCATGTGTAGTTCCCACCGTAAAGCATGGAGGCACACTTAACTAGTATGGTTACTGCAGCATTCTGCAGCATTACACCATCCCATATGGTTTGGGTTTAGTGGGACTATCATTTGTTTTTCAACAGGACAATGACCCAACACACCTCCAGGCTGTGTAAGGGCTTTTTGACTGAGAAGGAGAGTGATGGAGTGCTGCATCAAATGACCTGGCCTCCACAATCCCCCGACCTCAACCAAATTGAGATGGTTTGGGATGAGTTGGACCGCAGTGTGAAGGAAAAGCAGCCAACAAGTGGTCAACATATGTGGGAACTCCTTCAAGTCTGTTGGAAAATAATTCCAGGTGGAGCTATTTGAGAGAATGCCAAGAGTGTGCAAAGCTGTCATGAAGGCAAAGGGTGACTATTTGAAGAATCTCAAATATAAAATATATTTTGATTTGTTTCACACAATTTTGGTTACTACATGATTCCATACGTGTTATTTCATAGTGTTGATGTCTTCACTATTATTCTACAAAATAGTAAAAAATAAAGAAAAACACTTGAATGAGTAGGTCTTCTAAAACTTTTGACCGGTAGTGTAGGTCTAAATCTTACCTTGGCACTATCCTCCAGGTCTTTGTTGTTGAGCAGGGCATGGTTGGTCCTGAAGACGATCCAGTCAAACAGGGCGCTATACAGGGATTTGGCCATGGAGTCCCGCACGGTGCCAGCCTACATTCACACAGAGACAATCATGACACAAGAACACATTTTACCGTCTGCTCCAATCACAGCGCTATATCAATCAATCAATCAAATTTATAAAGTATATGCATTCCATCTGGACCATGGGCTTATCCTCCTGTCAACCCCCCCCCCTGCCCCTCCCCTTCACAAACAATACTCTCCCCTCTTGATCTTGAGCTGTACAGACTGTAGGACAATATAAAAACACAATGTCGTTCAAATCCTTACACAATGTAGATTAGGTACAAGCAACAATGGAAAACATCTCCATAAAATAATCTGCCGTACTCTTCACAACACATCAAATTAATCCACTAGACACAAATAGAGGTGTGTGTGTGTGTGTGTGTACATCTGTAACATATTATTTACGTATGTTATTGTCCCAGATGTTTCTCCCTTCTTAAAGTGCTTGCTAATCTTCCTGCACAGCATGTGGTTTTACAGAGATTTAATACTGCACAAGGTTAATCAGACATGCAAGGACAAACCCTCAAAGGCTATAACTGCAGCACGACGAAACAAAACTACTGTACCATATCCTTCTTTCTCCTGATCTGTTTATCTAGGTTTATCTATCTCTCGTCTAATATATTTGTATTTCCATCAAGTCTGTGTGCCAGTCTGTGCGTGTCAGTCTGTGTGTGTCTCTGTGTGTCTCTGTGTGTCTCTGTGTGTCTCTGTGTGTCTCTGTGTGTCTCTGTGTGTCTCTGTGTGTCTCTGTGTGTCTCTGTGTGTCTCTGTGTGTCTCTGTGTGTGGAGGTGTCAGTCTGTGTGTCAGTGCTTTGCTGGTGACACTGTCTGTGATTTATTTAGAATTCAAGACGCACTTAACCAGCATGGCTACCACAGCGATGTGCCATCCCATCTGGTTTGAGCTTAGTGGGACTATCATGTGTTTTTCAACAGAACAATGACCCAACACACCTCCAGGCTGTGTAAGGGCTATTTGACCAAGTAGGAGAGTGATGGAGTGCTGCATCAGATGACATGGCTTCCACAATCACCTGACCTCAACCCAATTGAGATGGTTTGGGATGAGTTGGACCACAGAGTGAAGAAAAAGCAGCCAACAAGTGCTGAGCATATGTTGGAACTCATTCAATACTGCCAGAAAAGCATTCCAAGTGAAGCTGGTTGAGAGAATGCCAGAGTGCGCAAAGGTGGCTACTTTGAAGAATCTCAAATATAAAATATATTTTGATTTGTTTAACACTTATTTTTGGTTAATACATGATTCCATATGTATTATTTCATAGTTTTGATGTCTTCATAAAGAAACCCCCTTGAATGAGTAGGCGTGTCCAAACTTTTGACTGGTACTGTGTGTGTGTGATATATACAGTTGGGCAAAAAAGTATTTAGTCAGCCACCAATTGTGCAAGTTCTCCCACTTAAAAAGATGAGCGGCCTGTAATTTTCATCATAGGTACACTTCAACTATGACAGACAAAATGAGAAGAAAAAAAATCCAGAAAATCACATTGTAGGATTTTTTATGAATTTATTTGCAAATTATGGTGTAAAATAAGTATTTGGTCACCTACAAACAAGCAGGATTTCTGGCCCTCACAGACCTGTAACTTTTTCTTGAAGAGGCTCCTCTGTCCTCCACTCGTTACCTGTATTAATGGCACCTGTTTGAACTTGTTATCAGTATAAAAGACATCCGTCCACAACCTCAAACAGTCACACTCCAAACTCCACTATGGCCAAGACCAAAGAGCTGTCAAAGGACACCAGAAACAAAATTGTAGACCTGCACCAGGCTGGGAAGAGTGAATCTGCAATAGGTAAGCAGCTTGGTTTGAAGAAATCAACTGTGGGAGCAATTATTAGGAAGACATACAAGACCACTGATAATCTCGATCTGTGGCTCCACGCAAGATCTCACCCCGTGGGGTCAAAATGATCACAAGAACGGTGAGCAAAAATCCCAGAACCACACGGGGGGACCTAGTGAATGACGTGCAGAGAGCTGGGACCAAAGTAACAAAACCTACCATCAGTAACACACTACGCCGACAGGGACTCAAATCCTGCAGTGCCAGACGTGTCCCCCTGCTTAAGCCAGTACATGTCCAGGCCTTTCTGAAGTAAGCTGGAGAGCATTTGGATGATCCAGAAGAAGATTGGGAGAATGTCATGTGGTCAGATGAAACCAAAATATAACTTTTTGGTAAAAACTCAAAGAACACCATACCTACTGTGAAGCATGGGGGTGGATACATCATGCTTTGGGGCTGTTTTTTTACAAAGGGACCAGGACGACTGATCCGTGTAAAGGAAAGAATGAATGGGGCCATGTATCGTGAGATTTTGAGTGAAAACCTCCTTCCATCAGCAAGGGCATTGAAGATGAAACGTGGCTGGGTCTTTCAGCATGACAATGATCCCAAACACACCGCCCGGGCAACGAAGGAGTGGCTTCGTAAGAAGTATTTCTAGGTCCTGGAGTGGCCTAGCCAGTCTCCAGATCTCAACCCCATAGAAAGTCTGTGGAGGGAGTTGAAAGTTCGTGTTGCCCAGCAACATCCCCAAAAAACAGCAACAGTGTGTGAAAACCTTGTGAAGTCTTACAGAAAACGTTTGACCTCTGTCATTGCCAACAAAGGGTATATAACAAAGTATTGAGATAAACTTTTGTTATTGACCAAATTCTTATTTTCCACCATAATTTGCAAATAAATTCATTAAAAAGTCTACAATGTGATTTTCTGGAATTTTCTTTTCTCATTTTGTCTGTCATAGTTGAAGTGTACCTATGATGAAAATTACAGGCCTCTCATCTTTTTAAGAGGGAGAACTTGCACAATTGGTGGCTGACTAAATACTTTTTTGCCCCACTGTATCTCTCTATATCTATCTAGCCACCTGTCTGCCTGTCAGTTTACAGTACATGTCTCTCAAGCCAGATATGCCTGTCTGTCCATCTGCAGTATCATTGACTCGGGGATGCTGATGCATTGTCATACCACTCTCTCTCCCAAATGCTGGGAGCCCAGCCAACACCTGCTCCCTGCACTGCACCAGCTTAGCAAAGCAAAACCAAGGCACACACTTAGCGTTTCTACCTTTGCACTTGGCCACAGTCAAACGTTGACGTACGTACTTTAGAAAGGCAAATTAACAAATAGACTATCATCAGCATCCTAACCTGATCTGTTCTTTAAAACCTCTCTAGGGTACGTGGGACAGTAGCATCCCACCTGGGCAACATCCAGTGAAATTGCAGAGCGTGAAATTCAAAAATACTAAATTCAAATATTTAACATTATTGAAAATATATGTGTTATACATCAAAATAAAGCTTAACTTCTTGTTAATCCAGCCGCCATGTCAGATTTCAAAAAGGCTTTACGGCGAAAGCAAACCATGGAATTATCTGAGGACAGCACCCCGCATTCAAACACATGAAAATCCTATTTCAACCAGGCAGGTGCAACACAAATGTCAGAAATAGCAATATAAAAAAATGCCTTACCTTTGATGATCTTCTGTTGGCACTCCAAAAGGTCTCAGTTACATAACAAATGGTCATTTTGTTCAATAATGTCCTTCTTTGTATCCATAAAAACTCAGTTTAGCTGGCGCGCTTCATTCAATAATCCACTCAGTTTCCCTCCATCAAAATGCACACAAAATGAATCCCAAACGTTACTAATAAACTTTTACAAACAAGTCAAAAAACGTTTACAATCAAACCTTAGGTATCCTAATACGCAAATAAACGATACTATAAATAAGAAAGAACGCGCTTTCCTCCACTCTCTTGGAAACACTACAGCCAAAAAGGGAGCCACCTAGAAAAACTACAATTTTTCAGTCATTTTCCAAAAATCAGCCTGTAACTCTTTCCAAAGACTGTTGACATCTAGTGACAGCCCTAGGAACAGCAATTTGGGAGGACTTGGGCTTAAAATTATAGTACTAGCCATTGAATAGTGGTAAGCTGATTTTTTATTTTGGGGGGGATGGTTTGTCCTCGGGGTTTCGCCTGCATTATCAGTTATGTTATACTCACAGACAAAAACTTGAGAATGTTTTCTATCTAAATCTACCAATTATATGCATATCCTAGCTTCTGGGCCTGAGTAACAGGCAGTTTACTTTGGGAATGCTTTTCATCCGGATGTCAAAATACTGAGAGGAGAGGTTGTTCTTTAAGGAGGACACAAGAAGTGGTGCTGAGACGACGTAGAACGTGTAGCCCTATATTGGATGCCATGCAATCACGCCTGCACGCCCTAGAAGGCTACAAAGCATAGCCTTAGGGGGTTACTTGTTTCTGAAAATCCTGTTACTGAAGGCACATCTATATTTCGTACCTCCTACGTCCATCCGGATTGTATGATGTGTAAAGAATTAGTCTGAGCCTAGCTTTCTCTAAACTGGCGCCAACTGTATAACTCGGCTGGGATAGACAGCAGTAGGCTACATGGAACCGTGCCTTGCTAGCTAACAATGCTAGCCAATATCAGTGTAACATCACAGAGGCCCAACATTGCGATACCTCCAGCAACGCTTCGCAAAGCAGACTACAGGCCAGACTGGGATTTGGGAAGTCAATGGGAGAAGCGAAAGGTTTGTGAAAGGTTCGAAAGTTCAAAAAACTGACATGATTTAATTTTTTTATCAAAAACAACTTTATATCGCAGGAGTGACTTTGATTTGACGGGCCTGCACATACGCAGTTCAGCGCGAGATTACACCCGATGACTAATTCTCTGCATGAGCTTAGCTAGCCAACATCGCCTACAAGCGGGATCAGGGATTTTTTATTGGAGAAGCAGTTTCTAGGAATCCTCATACTGTACTATCTTTGGTAACATGTTAGCATGCCAGCTACGATCCTCTAATGCATAACAATGTTAGCTCGACCAACAATAGTGCAACGTTTGTTAGCATGCCAGATGACAAGTTCCTCTGGTTTTTCCACACTCCAAGCCCTGCTGTGCTACAACACTACAGCTTTAGGTGTTTTGAGATTCAGAGCCAAAGCTTTAAGTGTTTCCAGACACACAAATCCGTTTTTGGACACGTCATCGATCCATAAAAAGCAACTGACAAGATAGACGATTATTGTGCCGACAGGCCAAAGGGAAAATATGCTCTCTACTTAAGGTGATGAAAGACATGCTAAGCAAGGGCTATGGCGGTCATTACAATTTTGTCAGCCGGTAACTGTCATGCAAATAAATGCTAGTCTCATGGTACTTGACAGTTAATTAACAAACATGTTTAGCATCTCCGTGTTTCCGCGCTTAGCCTATGCGGACGTTACATGGAACATCTACATTTAAAAATAAATCAACTTAACCCATCACAATAAATTCATTATTGATTTTATGCAGGTCTATAGAAACATATGTATCATATTCTGAGTCGTCCTTATGTTAGGTACTGATCTGGCTATGCCATATGGCTGTGGGCTACACTAGTTAATTTAGCAGGTAAGATTCGCTTATAATTCCTTTGGCATTATTTTATAGTAAGACGAATACAACTGAATATAGATTAATAAAATGGAAAGGATATTATTCCCAAAACGATTTCCGAGGAAGTTTGACTCAATCATTTGAAACAGGTCCTCCTATATGCTTAATCAGAGTTATTCATGCGACTTTAGTTGGTATACAAACCTTAGGCCTTTCGAATACCTTTCGAATACATTTTAAGGCTGCATGATGCAACTATTGATGATTTCGAAAAAAGTTGCATTAAAAGGCATGAGCTCTGCTTTGTTTCTTGCACAGGCCACACGCACTTCATCAGTCTCTCATTCACAACTTGTTAATATTCTCACCCATCAGACTATTCTCAATGCAATATTGTCTTTATATATAGCCTACTAATTATGTATGGACATTTTTTTTAAACTTAGAATGGCCCACATAAAAAACACGTCATCCGTAGCCTGCACTCGAATAGCGAACGCGGTTACGATTATAATTCGCCAGGTAGGCTCCACCGGTTGTAAAGCGGAATAATGTGCTTAATTTTAAGAATTGAGCAATAAATATAGCAGCACAAGAAATACAGTAGTGGCCAGTCAAAACTCTTTTTATACACGATTGCACAATGACTGACCCAAAGGAAGTGTTCAGATGAAGGAGATACAGGACTGTTTTGCACAGACTGGAATATGTTCCGGGATTCTTCCGATGGCATCCTTCTGATGGTACACCACATCAGTCACTGGCTTCATCAATAAGTGCACCGATTAAATATGTATGAGAGCACCAGCTGTTCCGGACGAATGTGTGATCATGCTCTCCGAAGCAGATGTGAGTAAGACCTTAAAAAAAGTCAACATTCACAAGGCCGCAGGGCCAGACGGAATACCAGGACGTGTACGCCGAGCATGCGCTGACCAACTGGTAAGTGTCTTCACTGAAATGTCCAACTTGTCCCCGACTGAGTCTGTAAAACCAACATATTTCAAGCAGACCACCATAGTGCCTGTGCCCAACAACACTAAGGTAACCTGCCTAAATGACTACTGACACGTAGCACTCACATCTGTAGCAATAAAATGCTTTGAAAGGCTGGTCTTCACTAACATCAACACCATTATCCCAGAAACCCTAGACCCACAAATTTGCACACTGCCCCAACAGATCCACAGATGCAATCTCTATTGCACTCCACACTGCCCTTTCACACCTGGACAAAAGCTACACCTATGTGAGAGTGCTATTCATTGACTACAGCTCAGCATTCAACACAGTAGTGCCCTCAAAGCTCATCACTAAGCTAAGGACCCTGGGACTAAACACCTCCCTCTGCAACTGGATCCTGCGCCGCACTCAGGTGGGTAGTAACAACACATCCGCCACACTGATCCTCAACACGGGGCCCCTCAGGGGTGTGTGCTCAGTCCCCTCTTGTACTCCCTGTTCACTTATGACTGCATGGCCAGGCATGGCCAACTCCAAACCATCATCAAGTTTGTCGAAGACACAACAGTGGTAGGCCAGATCACCAACAACGATGAGACAGCCTACAGGGAGAAGGTCAGAGACATGGCCGTGTGGTGCCAGGACAACAACCTCTCCCTCAACGTGATCAAGACAAAGGAGATGATTGTGGACTACAGGAAAAGCCCTCCCCCATTCTCATCAATGGGGTTGCAATGGAGCAGGTTGAGAGCTTCAAGTTCCTTGGTGTCCACATCACCAACAAACTAGCATGATCCAAACACACTAAGACAGTTGTGAAGAGGGCATGACAAAGCGTATTCCAACTCAGGAGACTGAAAAGATTTGACATGGGTCCTCAGATCCTCAAAAGGTTCTACAGCTGCAACATCGAGGGCATCCTATAAACTCTCCAGTAGTAGTACCAAAACATTCAAAGGCTATTATCTCAAAAGCGAGATTACAAGTTTAAACTTTCAAAGCAGAATTCCTTTCCCATCATTCCTCACATTCATTCAGTGTATGACATACTTTGTTGTATCACGGTGTCTCTGCTTTTATCCAATGTAAAAAACACCATTTCAAATTATGCTACATCAAATCAAACCTTACTTGCCACATGTGCCGAATACAACAGATGTCATAGACCTTACCGTGAAATGCTTACTTACAAGCACTTAACCAACAGTGCAGTTCAAGAAGAGTTAAGAAAATTAAAAGTAACAATTAAAAAGTAACAACAATAAGAATAACAAGGCTATGCACAGGGGACACCGGTACCGAGTCAGTGTGTGGGGGCTATAGGTTAGTTGAGGTAATTTGTACATGTAGGTGGGGGTGAAGTGACTATGCATTAATAATAAACAGTGAGTAGCAGCAGTGTACAAAAGGGAGGGGTGGTCAATGTAAATTGTCCGGTGACACTTTTATTAATTGTTCAGCAGTCTTATGGCTTGGAGGTAGAAGCTTTTGAGGAGCCTTTTGGTCCTATAATTGCACTCCGGTACCGCTTGCCGTGCGGTCGCAGAGAAAACAGTCTACAACTTGGGTGACTGGAGAGTCTGACAATTTTATGGGCTTTCTTCTGACACCGCAAATTACATAGGTCCTAGAAGGAAGGTAGCTTGGTCCCAGTGATATACTGGGCCATTCGCACTACCCTCTGTAGCGTTTACGGTCAGATGCCGAGCAGTTGCAACCGGTCAGCATGCTCTCCATGATGCAGCTGTAGAACCTTTTGAGGATCTGGGGACCCATGCCAAATCTTTTCAATCTCCTGAGGGGAAAAAGGTTTTGACGTGCCCTCTTCACGACTGTCTTGGTACGTTTGGACCATGATAGTTTGTTGGTGATGTGGACACCAAGGAACTTGAAACTCTCGACCCTCTCCACTACAGCCCCATCAATGTTAATGGGGGCCTGTTCGGCCCACCTTTTCCTGTAGTCCACAATCAGCTCCTTTGTCTTGCTCACATTGAGGGAGAGGTTGTTGTCCTGGCACCACACAAGACTGAATCAAGGTGGTTGTTCACCTATAAGCTACGCTTACAGTTATTTGGCCACTTTAGTTGTGATTCAAACCTAATCAAAACATATAGGCCTATGAGCTAGGCTACATGATGCATGCGGCTATGATTTGAACAAAACAACAAAAATGAATGCTCTCTGTTTCTTGCGTTAGACTGCACACGCTGGGCATTATTCACAAGTGACAATATTCTCCCCCATCAGACTATTCTCAATTTAATCTAGTCTTTACATATACTAAATAATATATGTGTAAAATTAGTTTTGATTGCGAATGGGCCATTATAATGCACCTGTCGGAAGTCGGGCAGGGGAAAAAAAGACGTTATCCTTATGCACTTGAATAGCGAACGGAGGATGCTTTTCCCGCGGTTCATTTTCATGCCAGCCAGGTAGGCTATACTCCGGTTGTAAAGTGAAGCAATGTGTTTAATATTAACAAAGATAAGAAAATAAACATGTCAGCCTAGAGAAAACTGATGGGATTCTCCTATTTTTAATAGAGGCCATCATTCTGTTTTCTCACGCAATTGCATAGCATAGTCTACAGAAATGTTGCAAAACACTTATTTCATTCCATGCATCACCCAGCTACGAGAAAATGGCTCTCACAATGAGGTGATCCTATTCTGATCAAACTCTGAATGACAGGGCTCTCATGAAGTGTTTGATATTCAAATGCATTTGCATTAATGCCAGAGTGACTTAAGGGACAATAGAGCGCCGAGTACCAGGCGATTAGCGACTGGTTAGCGTCAGAGCACGCTCTTGGAGAAGTCCAGTTACCGGGACTCAACGGTCACGTGGAATTTGACTGCGGTCATGACTCGCGACTGCCGTTGTGGAGGTAATACGGTCAACATAACAGCCCTATGCTAAACTATTATAATAGGAGTGTTATGGAAGGGGAATGGCATTTAAGTCTGGTTAGCTGTGGCTGGTCAGACACAGGCCTGTGCTGTTACTGGAGGCATGTCCAACATACTCCACATGACAGAGAATTATGTCTGTTAGGCTTACATACTACACATTTGAACTTTGTTATGAACCATAAGTAACCTTGCGTGCCCCTGAATGCAACCTTAATGTACAGTAGAGTGTCAGCAGGCAGGTACGTGTGTTTAAACCGATTCGACTAGGTCGAGGGGAGCACAAATTTATGAGGAAGTAAACATGTGATACACAACACATTTCTATTAAACGGACTAATGTGTTGTGTCCCTGAACGCACCCTTAATGTACAGTGCATTTGCAGCACGTGTCTAAACAGTTTCAACTACGTCCGGGGAGTAGAGAATAGTGACCAAGCAAAAATATGTGTTTTAAAAAGCCTCCTCTTCTTCCCTAATGCATTATTGATCTAGGCGTTATTTTTAGAGGTATGAGCTTCACTGTTTCCTGCTCTCAAAGGTTATGTAAGTCCACATGCATTATGCAACAGTTTCAAACCCCACTCCCAATCAAAACGTCTCAAAACGTCCACCAGGGATTTTCAAACACGACAATGTGTCGCGTCAACGAACCTCCATTGTCAGGAAACGTCACAACCAGATTCAATTATTTACCACAGTGCTAGAAATGTCAGGGAATGGAATTTGATGGAGAGAAGGAAAAAAAACTCCCCGAAAACAAAGTTTATGAGATGGCCACCCAAGAGGCTGACAAAATAATTAGAGGGAAGTTATCAGAGAGAGTTTAGTAAACTGTTCTGGGGGCGAGTCTGTAACAAGGTCTTGGCTGGTGTTTGGTAATTAGAAGCCTTTGCAGAGGAGCCTAACAGAGGGGGCCTTGCTATTTCTCACTAATGGCTTACAAACACACTCCGTGAGCCACAGGAGGTGTAAAACAACACCCGGCATGAGACCGCAACGCAAATAACTTGCTAGCCTCTTCTCCGACGGGGTGCGTGTGAGTTTTTGAAGTGTTTGTGTCCAATTGGCTGTCTGTTTGTGATGCCAGTTTATAGAAGTGTGTGTAACATGTTTAACGATACTTGTTGGGACCAGAAGTCCCTACAAGAATAGTAAACAAACAAAGATTCAACCAGCTGGATACATTTTGCCTGCCCCCCGCAAGGAAAAAGGCAACTTATTTGTAGGGGGGTTTAGGGTTTAGAATTAGGGTTAGGGGTTAAAGGTTAGGGGTTAAAGGTTCAGGATTAAGATTAGGGAAAATAGGATTTTGAATGAGAATCAATTCTGTGTCACCACAAGGTTAATAAAATAAGACTGTGTGTGTGTGTTTATGTGTGTGTGTTATATATATATATATATATTTGATTTTGTGTACGTTAGCTGCAAAGACATTTAAATAGCTTTGATATAGAGTGGCACTGTTTAATCTAAAGCACATGAATGCACAGCAGAGCCGTGGTTAATTAAAACACACACTACCTCTCTCATTAGCCAGCATGCAGTAAGCCTTAGCTACAGTAGGCTTCTTTTTATAGGACCTCTTTCATGAAATAACTTGGTTAATGCTTGGTAATATATCATTGACAGTAGAATAAACTGGCAATTAAGCCATGAGAGAAGGAAACTGACAGGTATCCAACCAGTCAGGCCGTTCCTAATGTGTGTTAACCCCTTAGTTGGGAACAGAGAGAAGCCTTACCACTGGACCAAAACAATCAATAAACACTCTCTCTCTCACCCATCTGATGTTAGGGGGGAAAGGTTGCACAGAACCTATTGGAATGCAGCCCGAGAGATATAGAGAGAGATATATATATATAGAGAGAGAGAGATAGATAGAGAGTGAGAGAGAAAGGGGGAGCAGAGAGGAGATGTCTCAGTGACCAGGGGAACTGCTACGGCCTCTGCAGTCACTTATCCCTTTCTCCACAGTTGCCGTGCCAACAACAACCACAGCGTTATCCTACTGATGTGCAGTAGTGTAGGGAACATGCTCGGTGCTGTTCTGTGCAGATTTCCTTCTGACACTGTGAATGGAATCTCTCCCTCCCTCCCGCGCTCCTTTCTCTAAAAGGCTCATATTAGGCTGTGACAGATGGGGATTTCCATGCAGTGGAGGGCCCCTCATTTTATTTCCCTTCCCTTCTCTTCTCTTAACGCTCCACCTCCTCAAAGACCTCTCTCTCTCTCCACATTAAGTTATGGCGGATGGGGGACTTCCATAGCATTAGCAGAACAACAGAGCTACAGTAACAGTAAGTGTTGAGTATGTATCGTAGCCACAGTCTTCCTATAGGATTAAAGGCCATTGTCTGAGCCTCTAGTACGACTGTATATGGAGAGGCTGAGGAAGACGGAGACTGGATTTGGTTTCTGGTCCGGCTGTATATTCCAGTGGAGGATGCACATTCCTAGGCGGAGACCACATGACTGTCTGGGGGGATGGATGCAGCTATTGTGTAGCTAGTCACTAATGTGTAACCAGAAGGGGGTGGGATGGTGGAGGAGAGCTCAGTTATAGACTAGCCTTGTGTAGAATTTCCTCTGAAACACAAACGCCCCCAGGGGACCGGGGTGGGTGACAGGCAGGAACTCATATGAAACGGTTGAGAGCGAATGCTGGGCCGTGTTCGTTAGACATAAAAACAAAACAACAGTTCTAGTTGCTGTAGCAAAATGTTTTACAACTTTTTCCATCAATGAACATCAACCCAGGTTTTGTATTAAGGTCATTTCAAATAGGCTCTCTGTGAGATTCGGCATACATGCGCGACAATGATGCTTTTTGGCGCTAGGGGGGGGGTTCAGCGCCACCACAACAAACCCTCCTGAGACGGCCCCTTATAATCCCTGACCACTGACGCACTCTGCGGCCAAACAAAGAGACTCCGCTTTGCTTTCTCGAGGCCTTTAGGAATGTACTGTACGCCCTCCCCCTGTGGACTACAAAAGCCTTTTGAGTTTCGGCGGAAGGAAAGCAAATCCAAGCAAACAAGTAGTGTCCTTAAGAATTTCGGCTGTCAACAATTCATAAACACGACTCTATCAACGAAGTCCCTAGACTTTATACAAGATGAAATATCTTGGAGAGTTCTGAAGCTCTGAGGCTGTTGTTGTTGTCACTGTGGGGTCAGCTAGGGTTCAAAGCTGCCTGTGTGGTCTGGTGCAGTTGTGTTATGATGTTTGTTATTGTAAAAAGAACAGGAAATCTCGCGGTCACCTCTGCCAGTTTATATGGCACGATCAGCCGCTCTCCCACCGTGACAGTCTTCCTGGTGGTCAGAGCCTCGAACAGCATCTCCTCCTTCACCTGCGGACATAGACAAGCACAAGGTCAGTCAGAAAGTAGAGACAGGAAGTCACTCTGAATAGAGCTATTAGTTGCATACATACTTTAGATAACAACAGATAGCGGTTAGCCAATGCTCTACTCAATCCCCTCTTTCTAAATGACACTGACATGGTTAGCTGAGATTAGCTTCCTTGTGTAGAGCAGGACACAGATGCGCTCACGCGCATGCTAGCCTTGGCCTCAGCAGACAGCCCATTGAGAGAGACAGATGTCACTGCACACACATCTGACCACTCATCCATCCACTGGGATTATGCTGACAGCTGCTGCTGAGGACGCGGCAGAGGGTACCCTGTGTGTGTGTGTGTGTGTGTGTGTGTGTGTGTGTGTGTGTGTGTGTGTGTGTGTGTGTGTGTGTGTGTGTGTGTGTGTGTGTGTGTGTGTGTGTGTGTGAGAGAGACAGAGTGTGAAGCGGCAGGGTGTTGATCTTAAACACCATCATGGCTGTATGTTTTTTTCAGTTGTTTCCTTTATAAATGGTCTTTGATGTAAACAGCAGCATTTGTGAGGGACACTAATTAGATTTAAATTCGTACTTCTTGGTAATCCCCCACTGGGTGTGGAGCTAATTCTACTGCTCACCGATTGGTCTGTGCTTCACGACTGTCACGACTGTCGCCCGCCTGCTAACCACGCTTAGATTCCATTCTCTTTCACGGTTTTTAATACATAAAAAAATACATCTGTGCTGTTACTGTATATTAATACATTTCTCAATCAAGCTAATGGGAGATGTGCCCTGAAGCAAGGCCCAAACTGACCCTGGAACTCTTTTACTGTCACAGTCCCATCACTTAACACTGTCCTAGCTCCACCTAGCCCTATTGGGACCCTGTGGTCCAGCCAGAGGAACCAGTCTGTCAACTCTACCATCTGACCCTGCTCCATTTCCTCTTCCTGTTCTGCCCCCCCCCCCCAAGAAACAGGAAGTCCGAGCCAGTCATATTCCCATTCATGCATCAGTCTACACCATGGCCAATTAGCTTTCCCTGTGGAAAGTGCTGCTCACGTGACACCACAGTGTAGTAAACGCAAAGATGGTGAATTGGTGACCGATAGTTCACCTGTGGTATGATATGATACATGTTTATGTTCTAGATATTTGCTGCTTATGTTGGTGGTTTTGAGGTGATTTAGGCATGCTTTTAGACAGGGGCTAACAGCTATCACGCCCATTGTTTTGCAGCAGAGTGCTAAAAGCTTATCACTCCGCTGTATAAATGAATGGCATAGCATCTAATCATTTAGGCGAACTATCCCATTAATTCAGCAAAACCCTGCCTTGTTTGAATAATGTGACAACGGGACTGCTGTACCAGAGCATTGAGAAACCCCAGTATTTCCTTTTCGATGGTGCTTCTACTCTCTCCGACCCTGAACATGTGGTGAGCATGTGCCTCATCTCACGTCCACATAAATCACATGGTACTCGCGGCACAAAACGAATCTCTTCCTTTAAAACACCCAACTGGTTCCCCTTCCTGCATAATACCCTGTGGCACAGTTGTCAGACTTTCCAACACACTTTGATCATTGTTTTATCAGTGACTCAACAGGGTAGGCTGCGTAATCCTTGTGGTTTGTGTCCGTGGGTAGAGCGACGCAACCCCTCACTTCTGAGGTAAATGAGAACAGCATGTGCCCACCGTCGAGTAGGCTCCGGTCAGAGTTTCTACAGTAAGTTGACCTCAGCTAGCGGTTACGTCATGGTTATGATAGCGTTATGTATGTAGGCTTTTGTCAGTCAGTTTGCTTAAGTAGTGTAGAAAGATACCTTGATGCCCTCCTTTAACATATTTTGGTCTTTAAAGCACAGCACAATTATATATGTCAACTGTGACAATGACAGGCTACATTCTGAGGTACAGGAGAATTGCTCAGTTGGCTGCCAGCATTAGCAGTCAGACGCCGTAGCTGTGGAACAACAGCGGAGAGTGATGATGTATTGCGGTTCTACTGTAGGAGGGAGATGCAGCAGGGCACAGAGTGGAAGAGCTGTGGTAAAGGAGGCGGGCGTGTCTAATGCAAGCTCATTCCCACAAGGCACTTGTGTTGGTTCGTTAGCACTGCAGTGGAAGCTTGAGTCAGAGAACTGGGGCTACAATACATCCAAATCCGATGCCCTTTTCACACTAATCGAGCTGATCAGAACTGTACGGTGCTTACTCAGATATTTTCCTTTTCAGCATGGTTCCAGCAACTGTGGTGTATACAGGCTGGTTGCTGTACAGTTTCCCATGGGCCAATTTGGTTCAGTTGCGTAGTGTGAAAAGGGTCAAGAAGTCTCCTTTGTCAGGAGAATGTGATCCGGACCCCAAAAACAAGGACACTCTTCTCAGCACATAAACAACTTCTGAATAGAAATAGATATTCTAGCTCACGCATCTGCCATGCTTTTTCTTCCCGGTATGTCTCCCACTTGAGTTCCTCAAATGGAACACGCCCATTGTCTAATCATGTTAGTCCTACAGTATAATGTCTAGCTTAGCTTAGCTTGTGTGTGTGTGTGTGTGTGTGTGTCCGCGCGCGCTGGTCCTAACCATGTATTTACACTGCTCAAACAACCATTTCAACAGTGTCAGCTTTTGGGGGTGACAACACTCCAACAAACTGTCAGGAGTAGGATGTGATTCGTTAAGAGTGGTGTGTATCTCATTGGAAGTATTTGATTTACGAGGGATTTCTTTGGACTAGTACCCTTGCATTGGCCTCGTCGCTGGCTGTGGCGATCAAAACCATAAAAACGATTTGCAGTCTACGCAAACATTTTAAAACAATTCAGTGACGAATTATGGATGCCATGCCACAATTGATTGTGTGTGTGTGTGTGTGTGTTGCACAATATTCTGGCTGTCATGAGCTCTAAGTCACCCAGTTTTCATAACACATCTCAATGTCGAAAATGAAACCAAGTCTTATCCCACTGGGCAAAAAACGGGTTGAAATCAACGTCGTTTCCACATCCTTTCAACAAAATATGATGACGTTGAAATCAACGTGGAAAACTGATTGGATTCGCAAAAAGTAAGGGATTAGTATTTTCTTCACCAAACTTTTAACCTAAATCCAATGACGTGGTGACATTTGCTGTTGACTTCATGCCGACTTTACGCTCGTCGACAACTTGAACAAATGTCAATCAAAACAAGACGTTAAACTGACGTCCATGTCCAGCGGGGATGACTCCACCAATAAAGACGAATCGCGTCGCAAAATGATATAACAAATTGATAAAAACTATCAAAGGATGCACTGCCTGCAAAGCCAAATCATCTTGGAATACATTCCCCCCCCCCCCATCTCCAAACTGGACACGAGGTGATACAGTGAGTTAGTAACAAAGTCCTGTTGTTGCTACTCTGCGTCTGACTGTAAACTAATCAATTTGCATTCCTTACAGACATTAAAATACACAGGAATCAACGTGCCAACTGCGACTTGTGCGTTCTGCGACACAAATGAATGTGCAATGTTCCTTTTGCATTGCTTGTGTATAGGTCAAACAGTTTAACATGTCAATAATGAATGTCCATATGTACAGTATTCAAATCTCTCTGTGTCTGTCTGTAAACCTGAGCTGGAGAAATTGAACATATATTTTGGAGAAAAAAATAATGAACATTCTCTCGCCTCAGTCATGGGTAAATCAAATGAGGCTTCTAAGCCTCTATTGGTACAGTTGAGGTCAGAAGTTTACATACACCTTAGCCAAATACATTTAAACTCAGTTTTTCACAATTCCTGCCATTTAATCCTAGTAATAATTTCCTGCCTTAGGGTAGTAAGGATCACCACTATATTTAAGAATGTGAAATGTCAGAATAATAGTAGAGAGAATGATTTATTTCATCACATCCCCAGTGGGTCAGAAGTTTACTCAATTACTATTTGGTATCATTGCCTTTAAATTGTTTAACTTGGGTCAAACCTTTCGGGTAGCTTTCCACAAGCTTCCCACAATAAGTTGGGTGAATTTTGGCCCATTCCTCCAGACAGAGCTGGTGTAACTGAGTCAGGTTTGTAGGCCTTCTTGCTCGCCCACGCTTTTCAGTTCTGCCCACAAAGTTTTTTTTTTATATGAAGTGAAAGTTGAATTAATCATGCTACAGTTTGATGTTGTATTTTTATCTATTATAAGTTCATACAATTCAAATGATATCTTTGAATATTTTGAATTATTTATGAGTGATGGCCACTCCAATACCTTGACTTAGTTTTCCTTAAGCCATTTTTCCACAACTTTGGAAATATGGTTGGGGTCATTGTCCATTTGGAAGACCCATTTATGACCAAGCTTTGTCTTGAGATGTTGCTTCAATATATGCACATCATTTTCCATCCTCATGATGCCATCCATTTTGTGACGTACACCAGTACCTCCTGCAGCAACATGATGCTGCCACCCTCGTGCTTCACGGTTAGGATGGTGTTCTTCGGCTTGCAAGCTTCCCCCTTTATCCTCCAAACATAACGATGGATGGTCAATATGGCCAAACAGTTCTATTTTGGTTTCATCAGACCAGAGGACATTTCTCCTAAAAGTACGATCTTTGTCACCATGTGCAATTGCAAACCGTAGTTTGGCTTTTTTATGGTGGTTTTGGAGCAGTGGCTTCTTCCTTGCTGATCGGCCTTTCAGGTTATGTCGATATAGGACTCGTTTTTACTGTGGATATAGATACTTTTGTAACTGTTTCCTCCAGCATCTTCACAAGGGGCTTTGCTGTGGTTCTGGGATTGTTTCGCACTTCTCGCACCAAAGTACATTCATCTCTAGGAGATAGAACGCGTCTCCTTCCTGAGCGGTGTGACGGCTGCGTGGTCCCATGGTGTTTATACTTGTGCACTATTGTTTGTACAGATGAACGTGGTACCTTCAGGCTTTTGAAAATGGCTCCCAAGGATGAACCAGACTTGGAGGTTTACCATTGTTTTCTGAGGTCTTGGGTGATTTATTTAGATTTTCCAATGATGTCAAGCAAAGAGGTACTGAGTTTGAAGGTAGGCCTTGAAATACATCCACAGGTACACCTCCAATTGACTCAAATGACGTCAATTAGCCTATCAGAAGCTTCTAAAGCAATGACATCATTTTCTGGAATTTTCCGAGCTGTTTAAAGTCACAGTCAACTTAGTGTATGTAAACTTCTGACCCACTGGAATTGTGATACAGTCAATTATAAGTGAAATAATCTGTCTGTAAACAATTGTTGGAAAAATGACTTGTGTCATGCACAAAGTAGATGTCCTAACCGACTTGCCAAAACTATAGTTTGTTAACAAGACATTTGTGGAGTGGTTGAAAAAAAGAGTTTCAATGTCTCCAACCTAAGTGTATGTCAACTTCCGACTTCAACCGTAGGTCATAATATTGCAGCTCAACCATACCGTCGCAGACCTGAGAACAGTCCTTATGCTAATAACTGCTGTAGCATTGCTCAGTGGCTTTTAGGGATCTGAAGTAGCTCTCAACCTTGCCTGTCGACACAACAGAAGGCACTCCGTACCTCGATGGGTGAAATGTGAAGGAGAGAGAGAGTAAAAACAAAAAAACAAGTGACATCATAAAGCACCAGAGATATCAGAATGGACAGGTCAAGGAAACGAGTGACATCATAAAGCACCAGAGATATCAGAATGGGCGGGTCAAGCAAACAAGTGACATCATAAAGCACCAGAGATATCAGAATGGGCGGGTCAAGCAAACGAGTGACATCATAAAGCACCAGAGATACCAGAATGGGCGGGTCAAGCAAACGAGTGACATCAGAATGGACGGGTCAAGCAAACGAGTGACATCATAAAGCACCAGAGATATCAGAATGGGCGGGTCAAGCAAATGAGTGACATCATAAAGCACCAGAGATACCAGAATGGGCGGGTCAAGCAAACGAGTGACATCATAAAGCACCAGAGATATCAGAATGGGCGGGTCAAGCAAACGAGTGAACGAAGGACTAATTGACATGGAGGTACACACCTCGAGCAGCTCCGAGACAGTGGGCAGCACCTCTGGGTTACAGATGTCTATGGAGTCGTCCCTGTAGGACTTCTTCCTGTAGCGGATGTTGCCCAGGTGGAGGATAGCAGACAGCAGGGAGAAGATCCTACCAGACAGAGAAGGAGAGAGGGAGTCAAATACGAGTTAAGATGAGGATAAACCTAGACAACTGCATTAGAGATGGTGTGGAAAAGATGGAGAGAGAAAGGGAGAAAGAGACAGACATGCGGGGCATGTGTGTGTGTGTGTATGTGTGTGTGAGTGAGTGTGCGTGCATGTGTTTAATGTACTTACTGTTTGCGTGTGGCAGGCAGGAACCCCACCATCTCCATAGCCAACTGCAGCCGCTCAAAGTCGTGCTTCAGGTCCTCCCCTTCCACAGTGAAGCAGTCCTGCTGAAGTAACGAGTACTGCTATCAACAGACAATACACCTGTACCGTAGAATGTACACCTGTACACCTGTACCGTAGAATACCACACACACATTAGGCATGTCTTACAAACTCTGACACTACTTTTGACTCATCCACCCTACCACATCTTTTTTCTAGTTCACATCTTATCTGATTTACTGAATCTACCCCCCCCCCCCCCAAAAAAAAGTTGGGGATAGTCCATTTCGGTTCTGGAGCTCTGGTTTTCATTCTCCCCTAATTCAGGGTGGATTGATAATCATGAATCAATCATTTAAAAAAATATATATATATTTTTAACTGAACTACTTTGGCCCTCCAGGCCAGGAACTGAATAAGCCTGCTTTATACAACAGCCTTGTGGCATAGGAGTGTTTGGTTGTTGTTCTAAGGGAGGTGGTCAAGCCAAAACACACACAAGGTTGTCCTTCCGTGCTCGGAGCCTGCTGGCCACTGGCAGGGCTAATAGAGAGCGACCTTCCTCTCAGTTCTAATGATGGGGCAGAGAGCAAACACACACACGAAACAGGATCAGCTTCTAAAACCATTTAACATTCTTCCCTGCCGTTTGGATTTCTTTACCGTTTCCATAGTACAGTGGGTGACGGGCAATTTCTGAGGTGAAAAGGTGCACTTTCTCCAACATGAGATTTGAGGCTTCACAAGCACTTGGGTAAAAAAAAGAGAATGTCTGAATTGCTGGGTTCGTTGTTCGTTTTTTTTTTTCAAATGCCAAACAGCGCAATGTGATATGTCAAAGGAAGTTGAGAAAACAAAGAGAGATCATTGTCGGACAGTTCCAACTTGGAATCTCTGGGCCTACACCAAACCCTTAACTCTGGTACTCCTCTAATCAAAACAAATCGGTTTAGACACTGAAAGAATGACTGAAGAAAGCTCCCTCCTGTTCTTTTTACCTTCTCAAACAGAGAAAGGTATTTTATTCAGCACATACGCTACGGTTTACTTACCACGCCTTGTCATTAAGTTAACGCTAAAATGTACATGGTGAAAATGTTTGGGATAAAATTCGATACATATGTCATATAGCTTTTAGCAATGTTCCCACTTGGTGCCTAATTCTGACTTGAGATACTGTCTGTGCGCATATCTCAAAAGATTCATTTAAAAATCACACATTGATATCAGTGCGAGAAATATTCCAAGTTAGGATTGGCCCCTTGTCCTAAACACAGACTTAAGCGGTAAATGCCTTTTGACAGGCCACCGGTGTTGTGTGAGAAAGTGCTCATCATTCAAAATGTGTCCCACGACAGCATGCTTCTCACACCAAAGCAATTCGACCAAAGTGAACCCAAAAAAGACACGGAAATACACCCACAGCCACCAAGCCAGAAACATACCACATCCCCCAAAAAAATTTAACGGCAAACATGTTTGGTCATTGTGATCTTGTGTCAGACGCTCCCTTGTGTTTGTTTATGTTTCAGAGCGTGTGAGTGAGTAGAAAAGAAAGGGAAAGAGGACAGCCAAGCTGTCAGGAAGCGTTGGGAGGCACAGCGCGACAGACAGACTCTGACATCATCTCCTCTGACTCAGGGGTCAGGGATTGCAGACGAAAGGGCAGGGAGGTCATAGACTCACCCCTGAGACATGCCATGTAAACAGACACTCAGATACAGGACATCACAATGACCACTACATAGACCACTATAAGTGAAGGCTGTGCAGACAACGGCAGGGAGACGACAACACACTGAAAGATATCAACACACACACTCCAAAAACAAACAGGATTGTGCTCTCATGTGTGTAAAGACGTGACAAGAGCCGAGGCCCAACCCAGCACCAAATCGACCCCACATGTACACAGACACACGCGCACGCAAAAGAGGTGTGCACAACTAAACACACACAATACTGACCAGCTCGCTCTCATAGTAATTTTCCCAGTGGAGTCTGTGAGATTTCTTTGTCATCTGGAAGTAAGGTAGAGGGGGTTAGAGAGAGGTATGTATACACACACTCAAAACACACTCACTCAACTGACTCGGAGATGACGCACACTGTTAATACACGGGGGAAGATTCACTAAACTGGTCTAAACACACACACACACACACACACACACACAAATCCCCAAAGCTGCGATAATTAAATGCATTTAGCAATGACCTAAAAAAAAAGGAATGACTCAACTAGTTTGAATTGCGGGAGAAAGCTCTCAGTCTTTCCAAGAACATTTCGAGCGAAAGAGAGGGAGAGAACAGAGGGTGACACACTCCAGACTCACTCTCTCTCTCTCTCTGTGGACACATGGACACAGGAAGGACGTAAGAGTAACAGAACTGCTCAGCTATGGGAGGAATTCACACCCTGCTCCCAGATAGGGTTAGGAGTGTTCACTGGGGATGGGCTACATAGACAGACACATGCAAATGCTGCCATGCATTGCACATGACAGCTTATATTCTTTACTAAAAAAAAAAGGAGAAAAGACAACAGCAATCTGTTTCGGAGAATGTCCTTTGTATCGTGCACTTGTTTCGCAGCCACGTATACGGTCCCGGTCATGCAGAGCGAGAGAAAGACAGAAAGAGCAACAGAGATACAAAAACACAGACTGCTTTAAACACCATCAACAAACATGCAATCGTCACACGCGCACACACACACACACACCGCCAGCTCCGCTGCATGCGCCAAGAATCGAGATTAACTCTCCACTCGTGCTGTCGCCATGGAAACAGCGGTGCAGAGTAACAGACGGTGTGGAGCTGGGTTTGTTGTCGTGGGGATTAGGGGTGTTTTGGGGGAAGAAGAAAAAAAAATACTTTTTTGGGATGCCAAAAAATAACCAAGGAACAAAGGATGCAGATTTTCACCAGTGTCCTGTGAATCTGAATATGCATCTGTTGCCAAAGTAGGCAGATGTGTACACACACGCACGAGCACACATACACGCGAGCGCACACACACACACGCAAGCTCACACACACACGCAAGCTCACACACACACGCAAGCCCACACACACACGCAAGCCCACACACACACGCAAGCCCACACACACACGCACACACAGTAGTGGTGCTGTGAACAGACGCACACTCGGAATGTGGGTCAAAGCAAACAGCAGCCAGAGGTGTTGAGAAGGGCTCCATTTAGGAACTGAAGCGCGAGACAAACATCCAACTGAAGTGCAACCATTAGCATCACCTGCAGTCTAAACAGCTCTCGCTATTACATGGGTCCACAGGATACACACACACACAAATACACCCATACTACATCCTGATTCCGTGTGTGTGTGTGTGTGCGCGTGTGGGGAGAGCCCACCTGGTTGAGGTAGTGGTACTCCTCAGGTTTGAGCAGGTGGAAGGCCTTCCTCTCCTCCTCACTGGCTCCAGCCAACAGGTAGTAGAACACATGGTAGTTCCTGGAGAGAGGAGGGAGACACAGGGTTGCCAAGGTCGTGTTCAATACGGCACACAACCGAACACGTTTTAAAACAATTTGCAACGGAAAGAGAAAAGCGTTTCTTATCGGACTGGTCCACGTCGTCCCTTCCCCTGTTTGTCTGTTTTCTTATGTTTGATGCCCCATGAACACAACCCAGATTGAGGTAAAAACAGGTTTGCCAGATTGACATATTTAACATGAGACTTTCTGACACAATACAGAATAAGAGAGTTCTGCTGAGTGGGCCAATGGGTTAGAAAGAAGAACCAGACGGATGATTGAACTGAGTCTTGACCACATTGACTTGTCACATGTGGATTTAGCACCATAAACTCCAGCCTAAGGTCAGACTTGTTTGATGTCACGCATTGCTGTCAACACAATACAGTGTTGTACACACACTTAGCTTAAGTACAGAGCTATCCTGTTGACAGCAACGCATGACTAGAGACGAAAATCCGAATTTAAAATGTGCGACACGCACATGGAGCCCATCTGATATCTCCCGAAGCAAAAGTGTGGTCTCTTAAAACCGTGAAAGCAATAGGCAAACCCTGTAGAAACTCAATCCGCGCAACACATTATAGACAGTGAGAGGTTGCATTTCCAGTGAAAACAAACAGTACGTCGCCAAAGTATTAAACCATGATTAGGCGTGACAAAGACTGGGATCTTTCAAGTGTGTGTCTACGTGAGTCCAAGATAAAGAACTGTAAATTTGTACTTCGGTAGGTTCAAGACTTGGTCTAAAACATAACACTTATTGGAGTGGTCTCTCTCTCTCTCTCTCTGTGTCTGTCTCTCTCTCTCTGTCTCTCTCTCTGTCTCTCTCTCTCTGTGTGTGTGTGTGTGATAGACACCCCCACCCCGGTCTAAAGGAGAAGGCTGGGAGGTCTGGTTTGAGGGGCCAAATTCAGGGCTTGGGGGATAAAACAACCACTGTTTTAAACCTATTAGGGATTTTGTGATTTAGCGATGAGGTGGTGTCTGAGTATTCTGGTTGCACAACCTGTCAACAACATGCTTATGAACATAAATGTAAAAAAAAAAAAAAAAGAAGTTCAACAATACTGGTTATGTAGTTAATAGCCTACATATATGATATTACATAACCACAATAATGATAATGATTCAACTTGAGGGGAAAAATATAACACTCATTATGAGCAAGCAATGAGAGAGGCCGTTATATTCTGACAGCTATTCTGGTCTATTTCGGATGTACATCAGATATCCTGTGTGGAGTTTGAGGAAATTAAGATGGCTTACGGGTAATTGAGTGTCAGAGAACAACCGAGACGAGAAAAACTGAAAATTACTTGGAATATCAACTCAGTGGCCTGAGCGGTTAGAGTGAGATTGGAAGGTTGGGGATTTGATCCCAGGTCGAGTCATACCAAAGACTTAAATAATGGGACCCAATATATATCAAGCTGCGTCACGCTACAGAAACAGGAGATCTCCTGACCTACAGGCCTTAATTGTCCAGGCTGTCCCATGTACAGTATATAGAAACATTAAAACACTGGTTTATACTGTTTTTCATACTGTGTGTGTGTGTGTGTGTGTGTGTGTGTGTGTGTGTGTGTGTGTGTGTGTGTGTGTGTGTGTGTGTGTGTGTGTGTGTGTGTGTGTGTGTGTGTGTGTGTACACACACACACAATATATGAGATTCTTCAAAATAGCTACCATTTGCCTTGATGACAGCTTTGCACACTCGTGGAATTCTTCCAACCAACTTCATGAGGTATTCACCTGGAATGCATTTCAATTAACAGGTGTGCCTTGTTAAAAGTTAATTGGTGGAATTTCTTTCCTTCTTAATGTGTTTGAGCAAAATCAGTTGTGTTGTGACAATCTGGGAGTGGTATACAGAAGAAAGCCCTATTTGGTTAAAGACCAAGTCCATATTATGGCAAGAACATCTCAAATAAGCAAAGGGAAATGACAGTCCATTACATTAAGACATGAAGGTCAGTCAATTTGGAAGATTTCAAGAACTTTGAAAGCACAGTCGCAAAAACCATCAAGCACTATGATGAAACTGGCTCTCTCAGGAGGACCGCCACAGGAAAGAAAGACCCAGAGTTACCTCTGCTGCAGAGGATAAGTTCAAGAGAGTTACCAGCCCCAGAAACTGCAGCCCAAACAAATGCAACACAGAGTTCAAGTAACAGACACATCTCAACATCAACTGTTCAGAGGAGACTGCGTGAATCAGGCCTTCCTGGTCGAATTGCTGCAAAGAAACCACTACTAAAGGACACCAATAAGAAGAAGAGACGTGCTTGGGCCAAGAAACACGAGCAATGGACATTAGACCAGTGGAAATCTGTCCTTTGGTCTGATGAGTCCAAATTTGAGATTTTTTGTTCCAATCGCCGTGTCTTTGTGAGATTCCAAGTAGGTGAACAGATGATCTTCGCATGTGTGGTCCCCAACATGAAGCATGGAGGAGGAGGTGTGATGGTGCTTTGCTGGTGACACTGTCAGTGATTTGTTTAGAATACAAGGCACACTTCACCAGCATGGCTACCACAGCATTCCGCAGCGATACGCCATCCCATCTGGTTTTGGTTTGCGCTTAGTGGGACTATCATTTGTTTTTCAACAGTACAATGACTCAAAACACACCTCCAGGCTGTGTAAGGGCTATTTGACCAATGAGAGTGATGGAGTGCTGCATCAGGTGACCTGGCCTCCACAATCACCCGACCACAACCCAATTGAGATGGTTTGGGATGAGTTGGACCGCAGAGTGAAGGAAAAGCAGCCAACAAGTGCTCAGCATGTGTGTGAACTCCTTCAAGACTTTTGGAAGAGCATTTCTCATGAAGCTGGTTGCGAGAATTCCAAGAGCGTGCAAAGCTGCCATCAAGGCAAATGGTGGCTACTTTGAAGAATCTAAAATATATTTTGATTTGTTTAAACACTTTTTTGGTAACTACATGATTCCATACAGTGGGGCAAAAAAGTATTTAGTCAGCCACCAATTGTGCAAGTTCTCCCACTTAAAAAGATGAGAGAGGCCTGTAATTTTCATCATAGATACACTTCAACTACTTTTACTTTCACTTTGTAGGATTTTTAATGAATTTATTTGCAAATTATGGTGGAAAATAAGTATTTATGTAAGTCATGTAATATTATATACTTGCATGTATTTAATTTAAGCTGTAGGTAAATATGTAAATACTTTCTCCCCCTTACCTTTCATTGTGCTCCTGGTAGACCAGACGTGACTTCTCTAGAAGGTACTTCTCCACGTACGCTCTGAACACACACACAGGAGTGACTTTAGACAAGATTTACTACATACAGAGATTGAGATGTCCCATTAACAATTTCGATTCTAATTTTTTGTTGTTGTAAATATCCAAAATAAGCTGTGAGTGAGTGAGTGAGAATAGAAAGGCAGTGTAAGAGAGAGAGAGAATAGAAAGGCAGTGTATGAGAGCGAGAGAGAGAACGAGGAAGGAAGGCGAGGCTGGATAAAGAAGGTGTAGATGTCTCACCCCCGGACGGTACCACTCTCCTGGTAGTTGACCTGGATGAACTTGCCAAAGCGGCTGGAGTTGTTGTTGTGAGCTGTCTTGGCGTTCCCAAATGCCTGGGGAGAAGAGGAGGATATACGTTAAGGTTTATTTAGGATCGTTGTACATATGAAACAAACATGTAGCGTGCAAATGCAAGCACGCACACATACAAAAGCTCAGGTTTTTACTCATTGCCCTTCCCACACACAAAAAAAAACACCCAACCCCTGTACAGTGTGATAGTTTCTCACAGGTCACTTTTCTGTTGGCTAGGTCTCGGAGTCAGGGAGTACAGTGCACTCACTGTTAAAGCCAAACAGAGTCAATCATCACCCACCACAGATCCTAATACCTATCATGTACGGCTCTGCTATCTGTAAAATCACAGCAGGTGGGCCAATAGCAGTGGGCTACATGGGGAAGACTGTGACAAATATCGGGGTATGAAAAGGTATGAAAAGTTGCCTCAGGTCAAAGTCACAGTGATGCCTCTTATCTAAGCTAACTTTACCACTGTCCAGTTATCTGTTCTCACACACACACGAGAGAGTGGTTAATCTGATTATATGAGTGGAATCGGGAGTGCTAGAAGGCCAGAGGAGATTCAGTTGCCCATTAAGGGTCTTAAGAGTTTGCCATTATGGGTCATTAGGAGTCAGACGGGGCCGAGTGGAGTCAGTTGGAAGTGCGGGAAGGTAGTGAAAGAGACCAAACTCCTGCGGCACTATGGGTAATCTGAGACGAGTGCATACTGTGCTGAGGCTTTATTAACTGGTGTGGGAAGTGAGTGGGGGTTGGTGGAGTGAGTGATTGTGGATGGTGGTGTGTGTGTGTGTGTGTGTGTGTGTGTGTGTGTGTGTGTGTGTGTGTGTGGGCTTGTGTACAGTTGCTACAAGTGTATTTCCATGTTACATGTGTACTGAGTATATGGACATATCATTACTATTTATGAGACAGCATTCATACTCAAAATGCCCCTTTGATCATGGAAATGAGAGGTTTCCAATTCCCCTTTTTAAAAAGGGGCATTAAGCAGGCATGTCATGCCTTTTCGAACCAAATCAGTAGGAAGCAATAGAAGGGGAAAAAGAGAGAGTGACGCAGACTAATCGGTCGGTGATCAGGTCTGTTCACATCCTAGTCCTCTGACTTTCCCAACCTCTTACACAAAACGTTTACTCTTGCTTGAGCAAAGTTATTAATCCGCGGGACCGCTGGCGTGTGACCCCGGTCTACAGTACACAACCAACCCGCACAAAACACACACTCCAATCGGTGATAATCAAGGGGAGTAGGTCTCCCCTGCTGCTAAAACACTCACTCGTTTCCTCCTTCCCTCTCTCCACTGCGGAAGATGAGAATGGTGGTAATTAAGCAGGCAAATTCCAAGAGGCCAGATTTTAATTTGCACTTTATGAACTGGAACCCTGGGCAGTCCTGCATTGGAGACGACAAACCAACCAGCCCAGTGTTATTCTTACTGAATTGGTCCCTGAAACACCAGAAGGGAGCGAGGGCGAAAGAGAAAAAAAAAAGCGTTTCAAAAAAGAAAAGAAACAGAGAAAGGTAGAGAAGGAAAGAGGGATGACTAGAGATCGCATGACAGAAGCCAGAAAAGGGAGGGCTACACCTGCAACAACATCTGCTAAATATGTGTATGTGACCAACACAACTTGATTTGGACTCTGGAGGGAGGAAAAGGCAAAAACAAAACAAGACATAAAACATTCACGAGACATTCCGTGTTCACAGCTAACGCTGTCTCAGAGCAGTAGCCCCATGTGGTGGGCTAATGGACTAAATCCTGAGGTGAACAGCGCTCAGCGGGACAACTATGAGTGTGTGCGCGTGCGTTTACATGTCTGTACATACAGGCATGTCTGTGCCTTCAGAAAGTATTCAGACCCTTTGAC
Source organism: Oncorhynchus masou masou (assembly GCF_036934945.1). NCBI lineage: Eukaryota > Metazoa > Chordata > Actinopteri > Salmoniformes > Salmonidae > Oncorhynchus > Oncorhynchus masou. The sequence goes on from NC_088233.1 coordinate 49,325,626, forward strand.
TTTTGACACATTTTGTTTGGTTACAGCATTATTCTCCCATCTCCACAGAGGAACTCCAGAGCTCTGTCAGAGTGACCATCGTGTTCTTGGTCACCTCCCTGACCAAGGCCCTTCTCAGTTTGGCCGGGCAGCCAGCATTAGGATTAGTCTTGGCGGTTTCAAACTTCTTCCATTTTAGAATAATGGATGCCACTGTGGTCTTGGGGATCTTGAATACTGATGAATTTTTTTTGGTACCCTTCCCCAGATATGTGCCTCGACACTTTCCTGTCTCGGAGCTCTTCAGACAATTCATTCGACCTCCTGGCTTAGTTTTTGCTCTGACGTGCACTGTCAACTGTGGGACCTTATATAGGTGTGTGCCTTTCCAAATCAGGTCCAATCAATTGAATTGAATTTTCCACAGGTGGACTCCAATCAAGTTGTAGAAACATCAAGGATGATCAATGGAAACAGAGCTCAATTTCAGGTCTCAGAGCAAAGGGTCTGAATATTTAGGTAAATAAGGGATCTGTCTATTATTTTTAACAAATTTGCTAAAATGTCTAAAAACCTGTGTTTAGCTTTCATTATGGGGTATTGTGTGTAGATTGCTGAGGATAAATGCTTTTTTAAATACATTTTAGAATAAGTAACGGGGAGGGAAAATAGGGGGGTCTAAATATTTCCCGATGGCACTGTGCGTGCGCATGTGTCTATGATTAATGAATGGGACTGTATCAGGTTGATCTAGCGGTGACCTCTACAGAGCAGTCACCTGCACTGGGACTAAACACTGCAGAGGGACAGGAGAGGAAAACAAACTCACTGTACCGCACACTGGGCTGGCCTGTACTCACTCTACTGTACAGTGTATGTGTTGTTACAAGTGTGTGTGTGTGTGTGTGTGTGTGTGTGTGTGTGTGTGTGTGTGTGTGTGTGTGTGTGTGTGTGTGTGTGTGTGTGTGTGTGTGTGTGTGTGTGAACAGCAGTGCTCTATTAGCCATCTCTAAATTAGCTTAGTAATAGCGGAATGATAATGTCCGGTTGGAGCCAGTACCCTGAGGGCTGTTCCACGCTGTCAGTTGGTGTTAGCACGACCACCCCTGCAGACATAGCACAATTTCACACCCTCCGAGGTGGCACAGCGTACGACCCGCTAATTGCCTGTCAGGTCCTATTCAGCGCTAAGCTACGGCCAATGCTAGTGTAACTTCAGCGCTAGGCTACGGCTAATGGCTAGTGAACCTTCATGTGAATGTACTGCAGCCCAGTCAAGCCCTGCTAAATCAAAATCAAATCAAATGCATTTATATAGCCCTTCGTACATCAGCTGATATCTCAATGTGCTGTACAGAAACCCAGCCTAAAACTCCAAACAGCAAGCAATGCAGGTGTAGAAGCACGGTGGCAAGGAAAAACTCCCTTGAAAGGACAAAAACCTAGGAAGAAACCTAGAGGAACCAGGCTATGTGGGGTGGCCAGTCCTCTGGTCAAATAATAATAATCACAGTAGTTGTCGAGGGTGCAGCAAGTCAGCACCTCAGGAGTAAATGTCAGTTGGCTTTTCCTAGCCGATCATTAAGAGTATCTCTACCACTCCAGCTAGCTAGCTGCTGTTGGTTCCCACTCGTTTTTTTTCAGAGCCTCGGACCCAATACTCTTCTCCTAGCTTAATTTCCTCATTGTCCTCGGGAAAACACTAACAGGTGACCTACTGGCTTGACAAACGCCACCAATGTACTGTCACCCATTTGCGACACATTGACAATACATACTGTTTGGACAAATCTGTAATGTAAAGTCTCAAATGATTCATGTTGGCTGCCCGCTAACCTTCTTGTCCACATGTTGGCCTCCATGTTTGCTGTTTATCCGGATACTGCTAGGGGGGGCTGGTGGGGGATTAGGTGTGACTCACATTCCTCACGCTGCGGCAAAGACCTCCTGAAACGTTTTGTTTGAAAAGACATTTTCAATGTCTTTCAACCAATTTTGCTCACCGGGGAGTCCTAACCCACTACTGCCACTCTACCTCCACAGGAAAAAACACTCATGGCAGTAGAGTTTACAAAGCCTGCTCATACAGTTGCTACAACCTACACAAGATTTTCAGCATGTTTGAGGAGATTTGAGCCAGGGGAGGCACAGAATCACTAATCTTCACATAACGTGTAGCTAGCTATTGTACTGCAAGATGATTGGTACTGTAGATCAGTGATTCTGTAGCCGATATCAAACATGCACATTTCAGACACTATAGGAGGAAAACTGAGTTTCATTAGTGGGCGGAGGTTAAATCTTCCGGTTTGTAAAACTACTGGGATGATTTATTGTATAATATATCATATACACTTATCCTCTACAGCAGAGGTAACTCTGGGTCTTCCCTTCTTGTGGCGGTCCTCATGAGAGCCAGTTTCATCATAGAGCTTGATGGTTTTTGCGACGGGCACTTGAAGAAACTTTTTCCGGATCGACTGACCTTCATGTCTTAAAGTAATAACGGACTGTCGTTTCTCTTTGCTTATTTGAGCTGTTCTTGCCATAATATGGACATAGTCTTTTACCAAATAGGGCTATCTTCTATATACCCCCCCCCCTACCTTTGTCACAACACAACTGATAGGTTCAAAACACATCAACCCTTACTGGGAGTCTTGTCCTCAAATCAAAGCCTTCCACATTCAAAGTGATTAGTCTGAACTGTGCTGCTGCCTGTGTGCAGTTCAATAGGCTTATTTAAAACCTTTTTCGATAGAGACGGTCTGTGGAGACTTTACTGCTGTAATCACAGGATGTAGCCTCGGTCTTCCTTTGAGGATAGTTTTAGAATCGTTCAGTGTGTAACTGACTAACAACTCAACCCACGTGTGGCTTTCTTTCAGGAGAATGACATCACATTCTTTTGGTAGCAGGTGCAGGCCCTCTCCAGATGGCAAGTTTGGGCCCAGTATGTGTTTGCCTTGGCTGCATTCTCCTATCAGCATTTCCTGTTTGAGCGCAAAAGTAATCCTGTGTGTAGCCTGTGCTAGAAGAACTGTCATCATCCTCACATCTGGCTTGAAGTTGAACTTATTTCACCCCAATGGGAACTGGATAGGTCTGTCCCCTTTTTTCCCCCCTCACCCACCTTAATATGATTCCCTCTCTCCTAAATTCTTATCCTCAACTCTTCCTTCAAAGTCTCTCCATCTCCTCGTGGTATGCCCCCACGCTCTCCCTCGCGAGCTCTCTGAGAACAGGGCCAGCGTTTTCTTCCTTGGGGGGGGGGGGCACTGTAGAGAGTGTCTCCTCATCTCGTACCTTGAAGGAAGAGCTCGAAGGACTGGGAAGAACCACGCACTCCTCTTAAGGGGGGCCAGGCGGAGGAGAAAAGAACAAGACCAAGGAGTGGAGGTCACACTGAGGCCTCCACATAGAAAAGATAGCCTGTGTTTAATGTTGTTTACAGTATGCTATAAATAATATGGGATAGTTTATACAGCAGTGCAGCATATAGAGATGAGCCTTAGTGATATCTGACACACACACACACACACACACACACACACACACACACACACACACACACACACACACAAGCAGCATAAGTACATAGCTACATGCACAGACATAGTTGTTCCACTATAATGTAAAGCAGTGAGACCGACCCAGTTCAAGGCTGTATGGGGTGGTCTGAGGTAAAATTGGAAGATGTTTTCATTTAGTGAAATCACTCGGTCAGGCTGGGTGGGTTCCTCCCACTATAGACTCTTCAGCGTTAAACTACACTGAGAGCACAAAACATTAGGAACACCCGCTCTTTCCATGACAGACTGATGTGGTGAAAGCCATGATCCCTTATTGATGTCACCTGTTCAATCCACTTCAATCAGTATAGATTAATGTTAGTAGACAGGTTAAGAATGATTTTTAAGCCTTGAGAAAACTGAATTGTGTATGCATGTCATTTAGAAGGTGAATGGGCAAGACAAAAGATTTAAGTGCCTTTGAACGGGGTATGGTAGTAGGTGCCAGGCGCACCGGGTTTGGTGTGTCACGAACTGCAACACTGCTGGGTTTTTATGCTCAAGAGTTTCCTGTGTGTATCAAGAAGGGACATCCAGACAACTTGACACAACTGTGGGAAGCATTGGAGTCAACATGGGCCAGCATCCCTGTGGAATGCCATGCCCCGACAAATTGAGGCTGTTCTGGGTGCAAAAGGGGGTGCAACTCAAAATTAGGAAGGTGTTCATGTTTTGTACACTCGGTGTATAGTTCTGTTCTGCTGCTCCAGACTCTGTGTGTGGGACCAATGACCAACTGACTTTATGGAAAAGTGACACACCACTCTTACACACTCCTCCAACTAGGGCAATGTCGGTCATGACATTTTTTCAGCCGCTAATTGTCATGCAAATAACAGCCAGTCTCACGGTAATAAACCGTAGATTCAAATAAAACACAGTTGGCATCTCCTGGCTTCCACACACTGACTACACACTGAAGGCAAGCATCTCAGAGTCGCTTCTTCACTGTTGACGTTGAGACTGGTGTTTTGCGGGTACTATTTAATGAAGCTGCCTGTTGAGGACTTGTGAGGCGTCTGTTTCTCAAACTAGACACTCCAATGTACTTGTCTTCTTGCTCAGTTGTGCACTGGGGCCTCCCACTCTTTTGATTCTGGTTAGAGCCAGTTTGCGCTGTTCTGTGAAGGGAGTAGTACCCAGCGTTGTACGAGATCTTGAGTTTCTTGGCAATTTCTCGCATGGAATAGCCTTAATTTCTCAGAAAAATAAAAGACTGACGAGTTTCAGAAGAAAGTTATTTGTTTCTGGGCGCGTTGATCCTGTAATCGAACCCACAAATGCTGACGCTCCAGTTACTCAACTAGTCTGAAGAAGGCCAGTTTTATTGCTTCTTAATATCAGCACAACAGTTTTCAGCTGTGCTAACATAATTGCAAAAGGGTTTTCAAATGTTCAATTAGCCTTTTAAAATTATAAAACTTGGATTAGCTAACAACGTGCCATTGGAACACAGGAGTGATGGTTGCTGATAATGGGCCTCTGTACGCCTATGCAGATATTCCATAAAAAACTAAATCAGCCATTTCCAGCTACAATAGTCATTTACAACATTAACAATGTCTACACTGTATTTCTGATCAATTTGATGTTATTTTAATGGACACTTTTTTGCTTTCCTTTCAATAACAAGGACATTTCTAAGTGACCCCAAACTTTTGAACGGTAGCGTATATTTGCTCAAAAGCCCTCCACAAACTGCCATTTAGGTGTATTTAAGCGACTGTATTGACAACTGCGATTGTATTGACATCTACAGGGGCCATTTATCATGTACAGTAACAGGCAGTTGGTGAACTTGATGAGCATCATGAAGCATCACAGGGTGACTATCTAAATAAAGTGTCACCAAAGCCTACAGGCTAGTCTTTCCACTGACTTCCACAGCCAGTCCCAAGTCGCCATCGACCCCTTCAATTCAAATTGCCCCCAGCCCTTCTATTCTCTAGATCTGTACGGCAAACACATCGAAGCATTAGGGCCAAGGGCAAGACGTAGGGAGTCAATTGGGACCGGCTGCATCTTCAACCGACTCATTCATTCCCCTAACACATGTGGGCTTGGTTAATGGCTAATATCACGCTGCCATTAGATCACACTTTTTAAATGGAGGATAGCCCTTTCATGTGGTGAAAGCATCACGGGGTAGTCATTGGTGCTTCATGAGAGCGCTGCAATAAAGTGAAGGACTTCTCAATGACTATCGGATAGGGCCCAGCCCCAGCTAATTAAATGCACACCATCTGCTACATGAAATGTATCCCCAACAACTTGAAGTTACCATACGTCTGGAGTATTTAAGACCAAAGCAGGGTATTTAAGCCCCAAGCAGAACTCCATATCAATCAATAAGAGTAAAGACTCAAGACTCAAACGATTATATACTCAAAATATGATGGTCTTTTATATTGAACATAGAAGACCCTAATACCACTTGTACTTGGTACTTAGGCTTATTGTAGCCTCAAACACGGTGTGTGCCACAGAAAAGAGTGGTCATTAACCCCGTCATTGAATCAAGTTCTCCTATTCTGAGAAATTTAGCACTCATCTATTGGCTAATCTCTGACCACACCCAAAAAGAGCAACATGCCCATTAGGGGTATGTCACGGACAGCCTTGCAGGCCATTTCATTCCAAACGTGTGACACAGACAGAAATAGAAGCTCAGATTGAAGAAAAGCGGTTCTAGTGCACATATACAATATGTCAAGTATCATTCAACAAGACAGAACGAACGAACAAGAAAAAGATAGAACTGATGAGATGTAATATTTAGTAGTTAAAATCCAAAAATGCATTCCGATTGGGCAACTAGCCATGCAATGTCAAAAGGTACTGACTTTATTACCATGTTTAGGAAGCTCATTGGATCCCACCCATGGCTGATAATGGGCTAGCTAGAAGCTATAATCTTAAGTTTTGGTAGAGTAGAGCTGAATAATATTAGCTGGCTAATCTTGGCATTGCCAAGAACAAAACACGGAGGTCGACCATGTTGAGTGTTCTGCCGAGCTCACCGAGCAGCTGGCTGACCGCACCATGAGGTTGAGGAGCCAGGCAGAAAATGTAATACCCGCGCTACCTGGTGGCCAATTCGATTGAGAAGCACCAAGGCATGGCACCAACAGCACAAGGACAACATGACAGCAAGCACCTGCATCTCCGTTACCCCCAGCCACTAGCACCTGACAACCTGTTGGACCTAAGCAAAACTGAACAAGTGGAAGCAGAGTTTATTGATTCTTGCAAAGCGGAAACGCAACCACAGCCAGCAACAACAAATGGACCCCACTCAGTTTTCTTCAAACTATATGGCGGGCGGGCCTTTGTCAGCAATGTGGTTTGCACCGAAACGTGAATTTGGATTTACATTTGGGACATCGATGGCAATGTGCGGAAATCCCTTCTCCACTCTGAAGAAGGTTGTTTAGTGAACACAGACACAGCTTGTTACATCAACGAAAAGCCCAGCTGTTCCAGCTGGCATTTTAGGGGGACCGGACAAGTACATTCTGCCAGGAAGGAGACTGGAATCAGAAACTTCTCATGAGGTTCAACACAGCATGGAGGAGGCTGCAACTTGCCTAAATGGTAAGCTACAACCATTATGGCCCTGGCCACTGTGCAAGAATAATGAATTCATTGGCTTTCCCTCATGTAAGCCTACTGGTTGTTTGGCTAATTCTTTATCATAATGTATAGTTTAGGCCTTTTCCTTTTATTTCATTGCATCTTCTAAAAGGTATCTGTGATTACTTGCGTTATTTGACGGGTATTAAGGTCAATGACCAATGTAGCCTATTGGTTATGCTCCGAGGTGACGCATCTTGGGCTACCAGTTTTCCTGTGGCTTCTCTCAACATCGCATGCTTTCTTCTGTGCAAAATGACAGTTGGTGTATATGCCTGCATTTCAGATAGGCCTAAAAAACAACAACATTTTGAATGTTGGACCAATACTGTCTGTAGAATACTAAAACGACAAGACAAGCTTTCACTCGGTTATCATTTATTATTTATTTACTCACTCAGGGAAGCCCAATTGAGACCAGCGTCTCATTTACAATGGTGCCCTGAGGACAAAAATTCCATCAACACATACAACAAAAAGATAACTACCAAGACAGCTATAAATACATTACATCAGGTTATTACAACAAGTTATAAGAGTCAATTGAAACAATTGCACACTTCAGTAAACTGCCCTATCAGCACCAGGAAATCCAGGTGTAATTTGTTTTTATGGTATTCCCTAACTGCGGTGCGTTAAAAACTATAGGTATCCATTACCAAACTTTGTGGAAACGAGCAGGACCTCAAGGGTTAACCAACCCTGCAAACGGATTTGCTATCTCATATTTGTATATTTGAAAAGGGAAGTGAGGTATGTTGAAGGCTTGTGGAGCAGAGCTTGGTAAACAAGGGAGTAATGAAGTGATCTACAGGACTTTAGCTCAGCCGACATTTTGATACAGGATGCAGTAGTAAGTATTCAAACTGTGGGCGTTACAGACGGCATCCAATGGTTTAAGATGTAATGTAACCTGATGTAATGTATTTATAGCTGTCTTGGTAGTTATCTTTTTGCTACATTCTGGTAAATGCTGTCACCATAGTCAAGAACTGGCAGGAAAGGTGACTGCACAATCTGCTTCCTGCTGTTCAGGGAGAGGCTAAATCTATTTCTAAAAAAAGAAACGTACTTTAAATTCTTAGCTTTTTAACTAGCTCATCAGTATGTTTTCTATAAAACGTTAGATCTTTATCAATTCCAAAACGCCCAGATACTTATCATTCCAAACGCCCAGATATTTACAGGCGGGTACCCGTTCGATGACAGAGCCATCCAATGAGTGAGTGTGTAGCCCATCCGACATGTGAAAGTGAGTTAGAGCAGTGCTTCCCAAACTGTGGGAGGGGTCAGTAGGAGGGAACTCAGTCCGGCTTTAAACTTACTCTTGAAAGTTTTACTAGTAGACTGCACAAGATGCAATTTGTAAATTGGGTAGTGTATCATCATTTCCTCTGGTCATGTTAGAGAGCTATTTCTAACTTGTCAGAAATGTCCAGATCAACTAGCCCATGTCAACATTTTTTTTAAATTCAGGTTTCTCAGC